>NC_084495.1:6287500-6662500 GCF_030035675.1 Rhineura floridana | reverse complement strand
GCTACTTCGACCTCTCCTGTCTCTGAACTTGGCCACCTCACCTGGTCATTAGAAGACCTTGCAACTAAGAGTTTGCACCTGGATTCATCTCCTCCTCCGTTCCATTCCACTTTCCATTTGTGTCATACCTTTTTTTAAAGATTGTAGTCCTGGAGGCAGGAACTGTCTCGTTGATCTATAAGATGCTCTGTGAGTCTTTCCTGCGTGGAGAGCAGGATAAGCAAGTAAATTGCTGTTTTACGTGCTTCTGCTTTCTGTGGAACCTTGAAGGGCAGACATTGAAGTCACCAAGCTGTGTAAAATGTGCCCGACACTTCAAGTGGTCAGTGGACCTCCTGTTTGCCATCTTGAAATAGGATACTCTATATGGGTAAAAGGAAAACCACATTTTTAACTCCTGGTTCTGTGACTTTTCAATAGGGTACAAATATGAAGGGGTGAAATTTGAAAAGGGAAACTGTGGAGTCAGCATAATGAGAAGTGGTAAGTCACTTACGTCAGATACGGAGAAGTGTTTCCTATCACTTCATTATCAGTGCAGTGTTATTGTTTCCAACAACAGTGGGACCAAATTGGAAGTAGGTGCATGAAACAAATGGCGATTACTGTGTAAGCTATTAAATCATATTAAGGAAAGCAAAACAGCGCTGTAAGGGGGCCTGTGCCAATACAGACTGTTTGTCTACTCTAAGCAAAGGGTTAGTCCCAAGTGTCCTTTTCTGACACAGGGAAGTGGCATGACATGAAATGTGTGTGTTCAGTTTTCTACATGGATCTAAACTGCAGCTTTCCTTGCTGATAGTGCTTGCCTCTTACACCAGCTTACCTTGAATGGCACCAGCCATCCTCTGTCTATCTAAAGAGCTGTGGTATGTTGGGGAACTGAAATTGCCTATGGAAGCCATTGCAAAAAAGAGAGTCCCTGGGGAAGGGTAGATTGGTGAAACAGACTGGCCCTACCTTCATATGTAACACTTTCCTGTTTTCTTCCCCAAATGGAGGAGAGGCAATGGAACAGGGTCTGCGTGACTGTTGCAGGTCCATCCGAATAGGGAAGATCCTGATCCAGAGCGATGAAGAAACTCAGAGAGCCAAAGTGTACTATGCAAAGTTTCCACCAGATATTTACAGGAGAAAAGTTCTTCTCATGTACCCAATACTAAGTGAGTGCCTTAAAGGATTTTTTTTAAAGTACCCTCTGCCATTTGAGTGCTCTGTTGGAAAGCAGATCCATCACTGGCTAGAAAGAAGGCTTTGGCTTGCCTTGGGCCATGCGATGGCACAGGATTTTTCAAGCTTTGCCAGAATGTACATTAGTTGAACTACATTAGCTGGCAAAGCACTGGCTGTAGGCTGCACATGTTGAAAAGATGTGTCTAATGATGTAAAATGTCATTTGGATCACTTAAGTACAAACAAACAAAGAGGATGATGCTATTTGCAGCTAGTAGAATGTAACTCTTCAGCAGGGTGGAAGCTTTGACGGGTTCTTAAACTTTATTTATTTTATTTATAAACATAATTGTATATGGCTATTTCATTTTAAAAACATCAGAGTGGTTTGCAACAAATAAAAAGCATGATAAATACGGTCAAAACAAGGCCAACTATTGCAAAGAGATACCTTGACTGCCTGTGTAAGCCTGGCTGAACAGAAACCTTCTCAGCAGGCGTTCAAAGGTTAAAACAGAAGGTGCCTGCTGAATCTCTGTTGGCAGAGCATTCCGGAGAACTGGGCCGATAACACTGAAGGCTTGATTTCTTGTCGATGTTAAATGAGCCTCGCCAACTCGAGGGACAACCAGTGCTGCTCCTGCTGATGATCTCTGTGATCAAGCTGGGATATGAGGGTTGAGGTGATCCCTAAGGTATCCTAGTTCTAAGTAGTTCAGGGCTTTGTAAATTAAGGACCTTGAACCTGGCTCAGTAGGAGGTGGACAGCCAGTGCAGATGTTTTAAGAGTGGTGACACATGTTGTTAGCTATGTGTTCCCATCAGCAATCTGGCCTCTTCATTTTGCACCAGCTGGAACTTCTGAACCAGGACCGAGGGCAGCCTCGCATAGCGCCCTGCAGTAATCCAGCCTCAAAGTTACCAACACATGGACTACAGTGGTCAGGTTTTCCCTGTCCAGGAATGGTCGTAGCTGTCAATTTTAGTGAAGTGGGATGTGATCAGATATTTCTTTTCAAGTTCTGAGCTGCTTGATTCTGTTTAACCAAAATTTTTATTTAAAACATTTGTAAAAATGCATTGTAAGCTGATGAAGTCTTCACAGTGAGACTCAAACCCCAATCGTAAACATAGTGGAAATTGACAGGATAATTTGGTTCAAGATAAGTGCTTAGAATTAAGATGCATGCCTGTGGCTGCTACCCATTTTGAAACGAGCTGCATGTACTCCCTGAAGGTGGGTTGGCTTTCTCCACCTACTGAGCAATGCTAGTCAGTGGGGAAGGAACCTGAGATGCAGTCAGCTTATTGTTCTTGTTTGGGATGTCTCAGTCCACACTTATGGCCCATCCAGGCTGATTGCAAAATAGTTTGATTTTGATTGAAACATTACTTGAACAGATAGTAGAATAATTCCTTTCTCTTTCTCTCCCCCCCCCAAAAAAAAATGTCAGGCACTGGCAACACTGTGATAGAGGCTGTGAAGGTTCTTATAGAACATGGAGTTCAGCCAAATGTCATAATCCTGCTGAGTCTATTCTCTACACCCCATGGTAAGTTAAAGCAACAGGGCAAACAGAGAGCCAAACTAGATGTGATGAGCTAGTTCTGTTGGCTTCAACTGCTTGTCTCCCTTGTAGGGCTCACTCCTGCGATTGGTGCTAGAGATCGGCAGGGAGATGTGTTTGAAGCAAAGGGGTGCAGGAAGATGAGGTGGGGGTGGATTAGCTCCCCTTGTCTGCATATTTTCATCTGAATACACACAATTGTATATATGAATGGAGCAGACTCATGAACAAATACACTTTACCCTATCGCATCTAGTTTGGACCAAGCCATATAACCAGGGAAAAGTTTAAAAAACAAAACCATCAGATAAAATGTTCAGAAACTACAAAGAAAGAGGAAAAGCCAGGAAAAATAAGTAAGAAATCAACAGAAAAGGAAGGATTGATGGGGTCAAAGAATGGGCAAAGCCAAGAGGTGTTGGGCTCTGTGTAAAATGATACATTACCCTAGACCACTGTTCTTCAACCTTGAGTCCCCAGATGTTGTCCAAGTATAACTCCCATCAGCCCCAGCCAGCTTAGCCAGTGGCCAAGGATGATGGGAGTTGTGGTCCAACATCATCTGGGGACCCAAGATTGAAGACTATAGGTGGGCATCTAGAGTTGTCAGTCCTGTGCTAAAAATATTCTGTATTTTGGAATAAAGTATATAAATCAAGGCACTGGCTGACCATTTCATACAGTCCGGGTGAGGAACTAGGTTGTACGTCATAGAGCGTATAGTTAAATTGCAGAATTTACTCCCACAAGAGGCAGTGCTGACCACCAACTTGGATAGATTTAAGAGGATTAGACCAATTCATGGAGCCTAAAGCTATCAACGGCTACTAGCCATGATGGCTATGTTCTGCCTCCATAGGCGGAAGCAGTGTGCTGGAAACCGCAGGAGGGGAGAATGTTCTTGCACTCAGGTCCTGCTTGTGGTCAACTGGTTGGCCACTGTGAAAACAGGATGCTGGACTTTGTGGGCCATTGGCCTGATCCAGCAGGCTCTTCTTATGTTCTGCTCTTATCTCTGGCCTTTTATCATTGCTATAAAACCTAGAAACCTCCTTTGTGAAAAGTTATTTGCATTCAGGTGAACTTGTGATTCTACGCTTAAGCAGCACAACATTGACTGTGAATACACAAGTGCATTCCTATAGTGGGCCTAATTCCACAGTGACCCCTTGTGGCTGGTTTGAGATGTGCTTGAATGGAAAGTCAAAGAATTGAGTTCTTGGCTTCTGTTTGATGTCCAGTGAAGCCAGGGACACTCCATGATAAGAAGTAATTGTTTTTACCTGGACCATTGGTCATAACACAGCTTTGTAGTTGGCTTGCTAAAATGTGATAAGCAGCATAATTATATTTAAACAAATACATTAATCGAATGAGGGGTATTTTAAGAGCAGTCTTGTCATGTGAAAGTTCATCAAATTGTAATCTTTTCAGCTGCCAATGCTTAAAGGTTTCCTTCAATTGACACTTTGGTGGTTATCCATAGTGTAAACTCCACCATTAAAAAGCATATTGCAAACACTGTTGGTGATGGAAAGAGTAGGTGTACATCATTTTAGTTGCCTAGGCATTTTAAATAGTTATGCCACCTAAATCTGCTTTAATAGTTTTTGCTCCCTCTGTACAAATGTGATTTTAACATATTATGCCTATTGTACACTGCCCTGGAATCCTATTTCATGTCAGTTTGTTTACCAAGAACTCATTTTATGTTGTAAGATAAATTTGGATAGGTTCTCTCCACTCAGTACACTCAGTCTGGTCTACCAGGATTTGCCATTGGCTAGCACATTGCAGGAGGATCATTTGCCTCTCCCTGTTCAGAGGCACAGAGACCTTATTAGTCATTGATCATATGGGCATGTAGGTATCTAGGATCACTGCACTTAATAATATGTGGCCAAAGAATGCAGCTATTTACAAAATACTGGGGAGGAAAAAGCATCTTTGAAAGACTTTATGCTAGCAGGAATTGCTATTCTGAGCATGTAGTTCAGTAAGACAATGGGGGCTGGGGGGTGGAGATGGGAGAGAAGAGGATCAAGCTCCAGAAGGGGACCGTGACTCTTTTTGCAGAGCCACAAATGTGGTTTTAACTACTCCCTTCTTTTTAAAGGTGCCAAATCAATAATCCAGGAATTCCCAGAAATCACCATTTTAACAACAGAAGTTCATCCCGTTGCACCGACGCATTTTGGACAGAAGTATTTTGGAACGGACTGAAGTGCTTTAACCAGTGTGTGTTTTGTTACTGTATAATATTATACAATTTTTCTACATTTTATAATTTGGAGCAGAGGTGTTGCTGAGTGTATTTAACATCTTTTTTTCTTTTGCCAAAGGTGAAAATAGTTGACCTGGGCAAGTTTTTTTATTTAAAAGGGAAAGTATTTGATTTTGTGTCCAGTTTTTATTCTAACAATGAGTTGGGGGCAATAATGAAGCACCTTGTGCAGCAAACTTTTAATAATGTGCATATCTAAATTGCTGTACTTGTAGTTCTTTTATTTATTCTTTTGTAGCCAGTTTAAACGGCTGGTTATGACGACAAAATAAAATAACTGTGAAGACACCACAGTCTATTTAATCTTTCAGTTCTTATAGCACAAGTGTTTTTAGCGTTTCTGTTTGCTCCTCCTGGGAGGAAGGGTGGGATAGAAATCAAATAATAAATGAATAAATAAATAAATGTTCAGGGGTCATGATGTTTTGCAAAAAATGGCTCCAGGTTATATGCCTAAAGTACATTGCCCTTCTGGGCCTGTAATGATGGTGGGTTAACAGAAACTGGTTACAGTTCAGGGGGTGATGTGTGCATCGCCATACACGGCTCGCCTTTGCCTGCTCATGGATGCAGAAGCCTTTGGACAAGGTATCGTGATATGTGCAGAGCAGTTTGTCGCTCGGGTAGCTTTGCAGACTGTTCTGCTCATGTAAAGAGGAAGATTGCTGCGCTGTATTGCAGACAGGTGCTTCCAGCCTCAGCCTGTAAACCCAAGGGTAGGGGGACCTGTGAGCCTCCAAGTGTTGTTGGACCCCAACCCCCTGTCCAAATCCAGCCAGCATGACCAATGGTCAGATTTTGGGAGCTGTAGTCAGGTTCCTCATCCCTTCAGTGAAACGTAAAATACTTGAGTGTCACTTTGATGTAGCAATAACCAACTTGCAGTAGTTGCTTCCTCCCCATAACCTGTTGGTACCCCAAAACCATGTAAGGTTTAAACTTCATGAGAAATCAGCAGTATTTTTTTTACAGGGTTACCGTTTGTCATCCTGTTCCTAATGAGGATCTCTTAATCAGGGCTACATGCATTAGGGGTGTGAGGATTTTTACTTTCATCCCTTTTAAAGAGCAAAATTTTAACTCCTGTGGCTTTGGCCTGCAAGAAACGAGATCCCCTGAATGTCTGGCATTTTCCATCTTCACCTTTTTAGGTGTTTGGAAGGCCGGACTTTGGAAAGGCCCAGTTTTATAAGAAACAAAGGCATGTTCTTTCTGAAGGCTGCATAAGATTTGTGCTCCCAAGGAATTTGTTTTTCTGGGCATATCTCAAATCTCATACCTTTGCAGTGCTTTGTTGTAAGCAGACAAGTCATTCCTGTAAAGTCATGTGCCCCTATCAACTTAAGTATTTTAAAATGTTTGGCTTGCAGTCATTTGTACAATGTTAGATTCTTTCTGCTTGAAAGATACAAAGAGCAGAAAACAAAATGCGATTGATGGGAACTGGAGTCCACAGCATCTGGAGGGCACCACATTCGCTATCACTGTGTATTCCGGTGCAAGATGGAGGCAGGTACGCAGCTTGTTTTACTGCTCTCCTAATAGTTCGTTTTAAGAGTTTAAATAAGGGCTTAGGCAGCTGGCAGTCAGCTCACTTGGCAATTCTCCTGTTTTCCCTTCCTTGAATTTTCACTTGTCGGCTAAAACTTTATTACTAAACGGGTGTAAATCTGCCACTACTAAACATAGTGTTTGGGGAGTATCCAGCGTTTGAGTATCCTCGCAAGCAGAAGCCTGAAGAGCCCAAGACGTCTCCTTATCTTATCTTAAAGCCATAAATCAAAATAGAATATCTCTCTTCCTTTGATTTCACAACATGGTTTTAACAAGGAAAAAGTGTAAAGAACTGGAGGTGAAACCTCAGCTAGACGAGGCTTCTTTAATAGACTCACAACCGAAGATTACTCAATTCTTCCCAACTACGGTAACTGACACCCTCCTCCCTGGAGTGGAGTCTTTTACATCACCTCCCTCTTCGACCCCAATTTTGGACTGGTCCCTAGACCACATAAATGATATTTATGACCTGAAAGCAGACTCTCCCTCCCTATCTCTTGCAAAGGAACTTGCACTTGCAGACCGCCATCTTCCTCCAGTTTCTATGACGCCTATCACGGAACCGGCACAAATAACTTCATCCCCTCCTGATACAGGCAGGACTGTTAGAAACTCCTCAACTCCTCCCTCAGCAGTAAAACTCAATAAGAACATAAGAACATAAGAAGAGCCTGCTGGATCAGGCCAGTGGCCCATCTAGTCCAGCATCCTGTTCTCACAGTGGCCAACCAGGTGCCTGGGGGAAGCCCACAAGCAGGACCCGAGTGCAAGAACACTCTCCCCTCCTGAGGCTTCCGGCAACTGGTTTTCAGAAGCATGCTGCCTCTGACTAGGGTGGCACAGCACAGCCATCACGGCTAGTAGCCATTGATAGCCCTGTCCTCCATGAATTTGTCTAATCTTCTTTTAAAGCCATCCAAGCTGGTGGCCATTACTGCATCTTGTGGGAGCAAATTCCATAGTTTAACTATGCGCCGAGTAAAGAAGTACTTCCTTTTGTCTGTCCTGAATCTTCCAACATTCAGCTTCTTTGAATGTCCACAAGTTCTAGTGTTATGAGAGAGGGAGAAGAACTTTTGTCTATCCACTTTCTCAGTGCCATGCATAATTTTATAAACTTCTATCATGTCTCCTCTGACCCGCCTTTTCTCTAAACTAAAAAGCCCCAAATGCTGCAACCTTTCCTCGTAAGGGAGTCGCTCCATCCCCTTGATCATTCTGGTTGCCCTCTTCTGAACCTTTTCCAACTCTATAATATCCTTTTTGAGATGAGGCGACCAGAACTGTACACAGTATTCCAAATGATAGGATGGACTCTCTTGACTTTAGAAGAACTCGATCATATCAAAGCCTTCCTTTCTGAGTGCAACGCTCTCCTGAACACTCTGGCGACAGCTGCCAAGAAGATAAACCTTGGCAATGTGAATCAAGCAGGGGATGCCAGTGACACACTCCCAAGGAAGCTGAATGTCAGGTCAAAGAAGACCTCTTCCCAGCTCCCTCAATCGAGGACAGGAACGGCTAAGCAACATCCAACCTTCAGTCGTCGAAGGAACGCTCTACAAAAGAAGCCAAAGAACATTAAGAATTTCAAATTACCTTACTATAAGAAACTAAATTACAAGCCACTTTTTGACCTGCTGAAATCTTTATCTAATGAGCCCCCCCCCCGCCCTTCTAGAGGGAATCGCCCTCCAGTGAAATCTAAGGAACAAGAAAAGGCTAAGGGGAAAGAACTGGCTGAGTCTGCCCCCATTAATCCTCCTTTACACGTGAGCAACCCGCCTTTCCCTCCAACTGCTCGGTTCCTGCTCCATAACCCGGTTCCCGGTTCCCAGCTAAATCACTCTGGAATCTGATCTTGATTCAGAATAAATTGGTTTTCCTTAACTATCCCAAGCCTCCTCGAAACCAATCGCAACATCTTTGTAAATTTCAAGCTTGGGAATTTTTGGAGCCCTTTTTTCCAGGTCAGCTTCACCCTTCTGATATCTCACATATCTATTTCCTCTTTAACAACCTTAAGACTGTGAGTGCAATTGTCTCTTTCAAGAAGCCTTCTATTGTAAAAATGGTTTACGGTCTAAAGGAGCGGCTAGAAAGTACCAGCATATATATTCGGAGGTATTTTGAAAATGTGGCCCCACCACAGCCCCTTTATCCTCTTTCCCAGGCTCCTCTGATTCATACGAGAAGGACTATTCTTCATTCGGCTAGATCTGAAACAAGCACGGTAACCCACTCTCCAGTCACTTCTCACTCCATTATTCCGCTGGAAGTTCAAGATCCTCTATCTGCTTCTCCTGAAGATTCGCTTGAATCAGAAGACCTACAGCTGCTGGAAACCTTTGGAGATCTACCTAGAGAGGAACAGCTTGCAAAAGATTGGACCGTCTCAGAATGAAATTGTCAGCCCTGCAAGCTAATAATTCTAATCAATCTAAACATGGAGGGTCGGACCATAGGACAGCCCATCCCAACAGGATTACAACCGCTGCTAGATTAAAACCTTCTAATGGCCCTTCTTGCACAGACATGCGTTGCCTAGACCCAGAGAAATTGGGCTCCCCAGGAAAGCCCTCTTGCGTACCTAAAACCTTGCCATGCTACATTGGTCCACCACTTTCCAACATTTGCATTCGGAGATCAGAAATAGACCAAATTACTCCCCTACAGAATGCTATGGAATGACAAGAACGGTACTCTGACAAGGCGACCCCTCCATCGGTAAACACTCTTGCAGGAAGTGTAGTTCCACCCTCGCCCTTTACAAATTTTATTTCCTGGAATATAGCAGGCTGGAATAACAAGGTGGTTGACCTGGAGTTTGTTACTTATCTCCAATCATTTGATATAGTTTGCTTGCAAGAGACATGGTTACTTGAGGAAAGTCCCATTTTAATTGACGGCTTTAAATCTTGGTCCAAACCAGCTAAGTGTTCAGCCAATATGGGACGTGGTAGTGGCGGTCTTGCGACCTTGATCCACCGATGTGCATGTTGTGGAATTACCTTGCTTGGCTCCCAACTTTTGCCTGGCTCTTCAAATAATACCATCTTCTGATTTCGCACCCTTCATTTGTATTAATGTCTATCTCCCCCCCTTACGCTCTTCACAAGTGATGTCGATGTGGCTGGAATTAGATAACTTTATTGACAATCTTATATGTGTATACCCTTCATGCCCACTGCTTATAGGAGGGGACTTTAATCCCAGGATGGGCGCTAGCTACCCGAAAATCTATGATATTCTTGACTTTTCTCCCAGTGATGTAGCGCTTTTGCCCCGACTTTCCCGTGATAGGTCCCCCAACAAAAATGGTCTTGCTTTGTTTAGAATGTTGATTAAATTCCAGTTAATCTGCCTTAATGGCACCTACCTGGACTCCTCCAATGGCTTCTTTACTTACATCTGTGGTAAAGGAGCTAGTGTGGTGGACTACATACTGGGGTCTTCCTTATTGATTGGCCTTGTCAGTGAGTTGTCTGTGGGAGATAGATCAGATAGCGACCACCTCCCCCTGAAACTATCTTTCCACGGCCCTCTTTACTATGCTAACCTACAGTCATCGATGCCGCTGCTGGGCGATTTGCAATGGATTAGACGCCTTAAATGGTCTCAAGATATAGAGACTATTATAAGACAGTCTCTGGCTGCTCCCAAGTTAACTGAGTTACGCCAAAAGGCCCTTTCATCCCCTAATACCATTCATTCGACGTACGAGGAGGTTATTGCAGCCCTTAAACCTCTGGTTTCCTCATCAGTTACAACCAGATCCCATCAGGGCTCTAAATTATGGTATGACAAGGCCTGTCAAATTAAGAAACGGGAATTACGTACTCAGATAAGACTCACTAGACGTAACCATTCAGAAGCAGCTGTTTCCCGTCTCCTCTTACAAAAAAGGGAGCATAAGAAACTACTCAAAGAGAAAAAACAAGCCTTTATTGCCAATTGTTGGTGCTCCCTGGGCCTAGCCGTTCTTCAAGGGAATGATTCAGAGTTCTGGAGATTAGTTCGGGGAGGTCTGACACAGAATGTTTCTGTGCCAGTCCCTCCTGTTCTCCCGGAAGCCTGGATCTCCCACTTCCATTCAATCGTTGGGAACGTGAAATTAACATTCCCCAATATTAATGTAGTCCCCTCAGACCTGCCCCCCTGGCTACCAGTCACCTGTGCAGACATCGGAGATTTAATATCCTCCCTTCGCTCGGGTAAAGCCCCAGGAGAGGAGAGGATACCGCCTGAATTACTCCTCCTTGACCCTTTATGGTGGAGTCCAATTCTTGCAATACTTTTTACAAATATCAATTCCACTGGTATCATTCCCCCTGGTTGGCGCACCAGTATAGTGGTGCCCATATTCAAGAAAGGGGACCCCACTGATCCACGCAACTATAGACCCATCAGTTTGCTTGATGTGATATCCAAATTATATGGCCGTTTTTAATTAAATAAACTATTAGACTGGGATAACAATCGCTCCATCATTCATGAAGAACAGGCGGGGTTTAGGAAAGGTAGAAGTACACTCGATCATGCATTTGTGCTTTTCCATCTTATAAATAAGACCAAAACAGGGGCACTCAAGTCCCTGTATCTGGCATTTATCAACTTTTCCTTTGCTTTCGATTCAATAGACAGGATGATACTGTGGCAAAAACTCTACCAGGCGGGTATCGAGAAGAGATTGTTGTGGTTACTTCAAGCCTTACACCACGACACATCTCTAAGGATCCATTTAGGCCTGAATGGATCCGTTTCTCGCGAAATCCCGGCTAAGAGAGGTGTTAAGCAAGGATGTATTTTGGCCCCTTTTTTGTTTAATTTTTTTATTAACGATATTATCCCCTCAATGGTTTCTCCTGCTTTTCCCCCCCCCATCATTGAGGCATAGGAAGATCTCAGCATTACTGTATGAGGATGATCTGGTCCTCCTCTCTTTAAATAAGATCGGATTAAAAAGAATGCAGTCTTGCCTACATGAATATAGTGAAGCCCAGCACTTACAGGTTAACTATTCCAAATCTAAAATAATGGTCTGAGGGAAAAATTATAGAGTAAAATCTAATTGGTCATTAAATGGCCAGCCACTCGAGCAGGTGAATGCCTTCAAATACCTAGGCATATGTTTTAGTAATAGACTACAATGGACTTCCCACCTGGAAAGTATTAAGCTTCAGGCCTCTAGATCTAGTGGCCAATTAAAGAAATTTTTTTACTCTCATGGCGGCCAATTAATAAGACCAATGATTAAACTCTATGTGGCCAAAATTCTCGCCAAAATCCTTTATGGGGCAGAACTGTGGGGCTACTCTGCACATCTTAGTCTTGAAGTCCTTCAAAACACCTTGAAGCAGCTCATGGGGCTCCCTAAAGGCACCCCATCAGCCCACATTAGAGCAGAACTTGGTCTCCCTTCCTTAATGGCCAGGATTGACCTCGCATACCTACAATACTGGAAAAAGCTATCTATGTCGGAGGACTCATCCCTTGCGAAATTGTGCTGGACCGACCAATTGGAGAAAGGGTGCTGGGCTTCTAAATTTGATGAATTAGCGATTCTTTATGATCTCACCCAAAGTAAACTTTTTGGCCTTAATCACATTGAGCTGCGTAATAGAATTTTTGATTATGATGCTCAACAAGACAGAGCCTTGATAGTAGTCGCTTCCTTTTCCCCTTGGTTTTCCTATATTAAACCCAACCATGTTCTGGCTCTCTATTTTGACATCTTGACTTGCGCCCCTCTTTGCAGGGCCTTTACTGAACTGAGATTCCAAACAATGCCCACTGCATTCCTCGAAGGCAGGTATGTTGGCATCCCACACGCGGAACACTATTGTATCAATGGCTGTATGGTTCCTGAAGATCTAGTTCACTATATGTTTATTTGTCCCTTATATCATCTCCTGAGAGAGAAGTTCATAGCTCCTTTCATAAGTTTGAACGAGGGGATCCCCTTCGATCAACTAGTAATTAGTTTATTGTCGGCTTCACAAAAGCATATTATAATCTCTGTAGCCAACTTTGCATTGGCCGCGAAAAAGGTAAGAGCAGCACTTGTTAAAACTGTCTAAATTTGTATGGAGTCTTGCCTATGTTTTACGGTTTTAAATATTTATCCTGTATAGAAGATTTTAACCTTGTTTGTTTCCCCTTTCCCTGTCTGTGTTGCACCGGCTTATTGGCTATATGCAATAAAATTTACTTACTTACTGTGTATTCTCAAGTTCACTGGGGAAACTGAAGAATAAAAAGCTGCAGCCATGCTCTTTGTTAGTAGTGTAGACTGCCAGCCTTCTGTACTTCTACTGTGCTGTTTTTGTCTCAGGGTGCTCCTAAATGAGGATTGATCCCTCTGATTAAGGGTATTTCTACTGGCAACAACTCTCTTGAGCCCATAACAAATTGCCTTCAACTGCTAAATGGTGGCACTCAGTGGGGGACACTCTATTAATGGTTTAAGGTCACAACTGCCCCACTGCTGACATGGGGGGGACTCCATAGCTGCACAAAGTCATGCACTGTGTTTCAAAGGGATACTTGGTTGAGTCCTGCTGAGCCACTCTATGTGAAAGGGTCTGTATACTTGTGTTACCTTAGGAGAACTCCATGGAAATGGACTGCCTTCAAGTCAATCCATGGCAACCCTATGAATAGGGTTTTCATGGCAAGTGGCATTCAGAGGGGTTTCCCATTGCCTCCCTCTGAGGCTAGTCCTCCCAGCTGGCTAGGGCCTGCTCAGCTTGCCACAGCTGCACAAGCCAGCCCCTTCCTTGTCTGCAACTGCCACCTGGGGGGCAACTGAGCTCCTTGGGACTATGCCGCTTGCCCACGGCTGCACAGGTGGCAGGGCACGTAACCCCTGAGCCACTCACTGTGGGGTGATCTTTAGCTGGCCCTTTACGCCCAGGAGACATGAGTGGGGATTTGAACTCTGACTCTGGATTCCCAGCCAGGCTCTCCTCCCCACTGTGCTATACCAGCTGTCGGAGAACTCCATATTGATTGTAAATAGCAGAATGAGCAAAGTTGAAGGAGGTTTGTTTAAAAAGTTTATTTTTGGCTAGTTCAAATGAGTTAAACTGTCAAATAGTTCATATAATAATGCTTGTAAACTTTGACTAGTTCTTTTTACCCCAACACTCATAGGAAAACTATTTCAAAATGCTGGGTTTTCAACATTAATAGCCTTGGATAAACTGTAGGAAGTGCTTTGAGAACTGGAAAGGTCCTAGTTAAAATCTAAGAAAAAGCGCACACACACGGCACCATTCTCGCAACTGTTCTTGGTTGACTTTTGAACCCAACAGAAAGATGTGAACAATATGCAGACTTTTTAAACAGGACTTTAAAACTTACCTGAAACTTGATCCTATAAAATACTTTTTTTGTAAAATGTTTCCATGCTTAAGGCTGCCACAAGGATGAACATGCACATTCTTTTAAATGAACAAACCTGAGATAATGAAATAGTTAAAACATTCAAAAAGGTTCAAGAAAGTAGAACTTTCTGTGATCAGAAAGCTGAGTATGGATACGTCCAAGGATTATAAGGAGGCTTGGAGGGAAAAACAGTTACAGAAGCTCATTTCTTATTATGCTCCCTGCTGTACTCTACTGGGGAAACTGTACCGTTTTGAAACATGATTAATGAAGTAATCAAGTCTCAAACACTAGGAGCACACTTAGCCGGACCACGGATGTGATTGTGGTGGTGACCAAAATAGTTAAAATGTATAGAATGAAGGGTTCTAAGCTTGATTCAATGGCTACCAGAAAAGTGATACTGTGAAAAAGGTAAGAAACCTGCTCAGGAAAAGGACCAAAGCAGTAAGCTGCCACTTTCAAAGTTCCTTTTTTTTTTTCCAATTAATTTTTATTCACATTTTCAAAACCAAAACAATACAAAAAGAAAAAACACAAATCAATAACTAATACAATAAAAAAAGAAAAAAATATAAAAATATTGACTTCCGATTTGTCATAGTTCAGCTATAAATCTATAGTATATAACAAGCCTGTCTCCTAATAGATTATAAAATCACCTTCCTCCAGCGGTTATCTTAATTGGTTTCAAATTTCATTAACATCATATCATTTTATTCTTCCACAAAAAGTCAAAGAGAAGTTTCCAATCCTTGAGATATATGTCCATCAATTTTTTTTTCTAGATAAACATGTCAATTAATCCAACTCATCAAGTCTACTAAGTCCAGTAATTTCAAATCGCTCTTCTTCCATTATCCATATTGGTTCCATCTTCCATCTTTATGCACCCAATAATCTTGCTGTCATAGTCATATAATAAGAGTCTGATAGGAATTTCCTTTATCACAGATATTTTCTTGCCATCAATTCTGAACGTATCACTGAAGTATTGTTGCATAGCCGCATCTCTGTTCCTCTTTTTTACATGATACACTAGCACATCTCTTGAAGATTTTTCCATTGACACAAAATAGGGATTAATTCTGTTAACTTTCTCCATTTCAAGTTCCATTGAATCCTTCCAGTCCAGGAATTTTTTTAAACCGATAATATCTTTATCTCCAATCTCTTCAATTCCTTCAGGGACAGCGCTGAGTTCCAAACCGTAATATTTGTCTCCAGGATCCATCACAGCCAGGAAATCCAAACCTTTTTCCATGTCCATATTTAATCCAATCTCCATAGTTTGAACCTTGCCTTTAATTTCTCTTTCATCCTTTTTTGGTTTTCCAGATCTATCTTTATTCTCCTTTCTCATAGAATCCTGAATTTCTTTCAGCTCCTGTCTCATTTCGTCAAATTCAATTCTCAATGCTTGTCTATTATTTCTCAGTTCTTGTTTTATTGACTTAATCCCATTCATTATTTTCTGAAACATGTCTAAAGATAAAGTCCCTTCTTGTACATCCATGATCTTCCTAATTGTCATTCTTAAAGTCAAAGGAACAAAACTCCTTCAATTTTCAATGTCCCAAGCAAAGAGCAGTTTATTTCTTTATCCAGTTACAAAGTAGTCAATCTTTCAAACCAACTTGCATCACACTCTAGACAGCCCTTATCTCTTGTATACCCAAAAGTGCAAAAACAGCTTTAGTTCACAGCGTCCGAATAACTAGTAGCAGAGAGAATGAGCATATTCGTCAAAAAAAAAGTAGATCAGAAAAAATAGTCCCAGACTTATATTACACAAAAGTCTTATAAATCAAAAAGATTTTCTTTTCTCTTCCAATCAGAAACCCCTCATCCGTTGTAATCTTTACAATGCTATTTTCCATGTCAGCTTTTTGCAATAAAAAAAAAGATAGGCTATTTTTATTTTCTTCCCCCTTAGCTCTGTGAGTAAAAGAGAAGGAAAGTTTTGGCTCACCCAGGTTTTCTTAATTGCTGGATTCTTTGACAAATCTCTTTAGCTGTATAGATAAGAAAGTAATGAGCGTAGACAGGAGGATACTTGCCTGTTAGTTCGCTTTTCTTTAAAAGAAAAAAAAAGGATCACTTATTCAGCTGAGCTAGTTAAAAATCCTCGCTCCGTCCGAGCTGCTGGAAGACCTTCTTTCACAGACAGTTCTGACGAATTCCAGTCTCCAACAATCACAACAAAGCTGTGTGGGAAATCTCACGTTTCTTCCTTATCCGGAAGAAATTATCCCCAGTCAAAAAAGACCCTTCTGACTGGATTTAAAACTGAAAAAGTTTCATCCAAGACGGGAGCCCGTCTCAGAGCTGCACAGGCGGAGGGATCCTCCTGGGAAGTCCCACTTTCAAAGTTCCTAACAAACAATTATCTGATCCTCTGTGGCGCAGAGTGGTAAGCGGCGGTAACACAGCCGAAGCTCTGCTCATGGCCGGAGTTCGATTCCAACGGAAGGAGGAAGTCGAATCTCTGGTAAAAGGGGTTGAGGTCCACTCAGCCTTCCATCCATCCGTGGTCGGTAAAATGAGTACCCGGCATACGCTGGGGGGTAAAGAAAGGCCGGGGAAGGAACTGGCAAACCCACCCCATATATACGGTCTGCCTAGCAAACGTCGCAAGATGTCACCCTAAGAGTCGGAAACGACTTGCACTATAAGTGCGGGGGACACCTTTACCTTTTAACAAACAATATAAAACATTGTTTGTTGTACACATGCCTTGATAACTTGAACAAACGCAGGCATGGCAAGGTATTTTGAAGGAAATCAGTCAAACAGCTATCCAGTTGATCAACAGCTGATGGGGCTACATGCAAACTGTTGAGGTTCTCTTTTGTTTGGAAGAATTACTTAGCTGGTTTTTTCCAGTCAGTTTTTTTCCAGTATAAATTAAATGCATTCTTAAATGGGCATGTAAGGGACTGATAACCTTTCTTCTAATATGAAGTCTGTTCTAACCATCTTCAATACTTCCTCTGATATTTTTAAATCTGTAACTCGACTGCATTAAATGGTAATCCAATTTGTGAAAAATCCACATGATTAAATGCAGCATGTAGCTTAAAAACTAATGAGTGACTTAAGGAAAACATAGTAACTATTTGCTTGGGTCAGTACAACTTATTAGTAGGTACAACCATTTAAAAAAAAATTAAGCTAGAGGAGTAAGCAACTTCCCATCAGCAATTCCCCAAAATGTCTTCCTTTTACTTAACATGGTAATGTACTTTAATAAAATCAAGATTACTTTAGTTATTTCAAAAGTCTGTATTCTACACATACATGAAGAGCAAACTTGAGTGGGAGGGGGTGGTCAGTGAACAAATAACAACCTTCCAAGAAATTTTTTTTCCCAGTTCTATTGCATTGTAGTGTCTCAAAAAGCTTGCTCTAGGTAGCTTCTGGGGCACTGAGATCTCTAATCTACCATCATTGTTGGTGGGTTGCAGGAGGATGAGGTGCAAGGGTGGTAGCCCCATGCAATATCTTCAAGAAGCTTGGAGATAAATTTGCTGCTACTAATATCTGCCCTTCTAGTGTATTCCTCTTCCTTTTCCCAAGGTGGGCAGAAAGGAGCATGTCACATTCATATTGGCATTACAAAAAAAATGTTCTTGGTATTGTAACATGTATAAATTGTGCTTTCAGACTATGCCCCACCTACCCATCCTGTAGATTCTGGACAGTAACTATCTGTTGCTTTGTCATGCTAATTGGATCTTACTCGTCTGCCCTGTATTTTCTCTCAAAGTTGTTCTTTGCTTCATAGACATTTTAACACCATCAATTCTGGAGTTTATGAAATTAACCAGTATAGCCTAGCAACGTTTGCAAAACTCAAAATCCTAGAAACACTATTTTACTTCCCAGTATTTGTAGTCATCAGTGTGATGCCTTAAGCCAGTGTTCTTCAGCCTTGGGTCCCCAGTTGCTGATGGACTACAACTCCCATCATCCCTGACCACTGACCATGCAGTTTGGGGATGATGGGAGTTGTAGTCCAATAACATCTGGAGACCTAAGGTTGAAGAACTGTGCTTAAAGCTGATAGCTGGAGTAGAGTATCTGGAATGTTAAGTATGTAACTTTTCTCATGAAAGGTAACGGTGCAAGTTGTTCCCCCCTGTTCCATCTTTTCATGGTGGTAATTTTGCATGCAGGAATTATCCAGCGTTGCATCTACGCTGCACCTCGCTCATACTCTTTCCCTGTTTAAGTACTCCTATAGAAGGCTGTGCTTTAGAGAGGAACTTTATGAAATGGAACAATGTGACATACACAGCATGTTCATTGTGTTCACACCAATCAAATCTATATACAATTTAGGATGGAGGTTATACATTAGGGACAGTACAGATCTTACACCTCCAATTTACTTATGGGGGTCTAACCTTTTTTCAGAGACCAATAATAATTTTGGTCTATCTATTATTATGAATTAGTACACAAATTGGGGGGTAAAGGAGGGTTGGATTCCTCTTCCATTTAAATTAATGAAACACAGGAAGTACTCCGTTTCCATGAAAAGACTTTTGGGTAGCTTAAATGGCTAATACATCCAGGTTAGCTGCAACTACAGAAGCTATATAAGAGCTGATCATGCAGCTAGAGATAATTACCAACACATCACATTTAATTAGGTATCATCAATTCATCAAGCAGCCATTGAAACATTAACATTTGTTGCTGATACTCATAAAATATCCCAAAGAGTGCCTGTTTGGTCCCTGAAGCAAGCAAAAAATACTCATTCAGTACAGCTGATCTCTGTAAGCTGCACCTTCCCTGTGTGTCAAGCACAAGAGTGGGATGCTAGCAGGGTTGCTCTAGGGACCAGCCACAATTTCAGCCGGGCTCAATGAGCAACATCGGAATGGATTTTTTTTCTCTGCGTCCTCATTTGACAATAGTTGTGTTTCCTGCTTTACACAAAGGCACAGGAGAGAGGCAAATACTGTCCCCACGCCTGTCATGGCATTTGCTTGGTCCTTTGGGCTAACGTAGGTCACCATTCCCTTTGTTCTTGGCTTGAAAATATATGAAAAGCTGAACGAAGTGGAAGAAATGGATGACTGCACAAAATAAGGAGCATTGCTAAGGGTTAGGGCAGAGGCCCACGACAGCAATTTAGAGAAATCTTTCTTATGCTAATTTATGTTATACCTGCTTCTGGGAAAATAAGATGGTGGGGGACTGGAAACTCACCAGCGCTGTACTTTGCAGTGGGCCCAGCCATCCTGTAAGCCGCTTAAATAAGGTCAGGAGATCCTTGAGCCCACCACAAAAGACCACCCCCTCACCACTTACTCACCTGTTGGAAGTGCCAACACATTTAAATATACAATGTATTCAATATGTTTTAATCTGAAGATACTGGGCAGGTGTGTTCACTGGGCAGAGCAGCCTATCGCCTGTTATCTACAAATTGCCAGAGTTCTGTTCCTTAGAACAGGCAATGGACGCTTGCAAAATATTCCATCTGTTGCTAGTTTTACCCAGCATGTCTAGATATTCTTCATCACAGATGCTTTGAAGGGAAAAAAAAGGCTCATGAAACTGGTGGTAAGAAGAGAGGCGATACAAGTTAGAGCTACATAGTAAAACAGTTTTCTGTACTTGGGTTTTTAATCTGTGACCTACAATTGGGGATAACGTTGGCAGTGGTATACAGATACTGCATCGTTAGCAATCAGTTGTTAGCAATTGTCAGCCATCAGCTCTCTTTCATTCATGAGTGCACAAATCATTCTCTGTTGCAAATGTTTTGACCTAGAACTGCTGTGTTGGCAGGGACAGATAGGCATTGTAGACCAAAATATCTGGCGGGCACCAGGTTAGGGAAGGCTGCTGTAGCGGCTTGTTGAGTCCCATGTTCATAATGCTTAGCTGGACTTTATATTAGCAGATACTCTGTTCTGAAAAATCCTCTGGGCTTTCGAAATTGATGGCTGTTCATCATCAAAGATGTTCATTTAAGAAGCCCGTTTGCGTTGCAGTAAACCCCTTGTGAAGGTGTTCCAAGAGATATACTTAATCATTTTTGGATACCTCATACTGGGAAGTTTTAGTTAGGTAGATTATGAAATTAAGCAAAACTCCCCCTACCTAAAATGTTGATAAAAATACTTCACATGTATCCTAATTGTGCTGTTACAAGTGAACAGCTGTACGGGCCCCAGGCATCTACCATGGTAACAGAAGTGACAATAAGAACAACAGTCTGACAGTGTATGCCAAGAGAAGGTGGTAAGAACAGCATTTGCTTCCTGGTTCTGTACTGCCAGCCGTGGCATGAAATCTGAGAATTCTGAAAGACTGGAGGGAGGCCACCAGCTGCCTGGATCTGCCCAATAGCTCCAGTCACAGCTTTGGTGACAAAATGGAGCCTTCCATTCAACAGGCACAAGGAGGCTAGGAGTAGTAACATTCTGTTGCTAACTTGGTACCCTCCAGATGATGCTGATCTACAACTGCCATCAGCCTGAGCCAGCATGGCTAATGGTCAGGGATGATGCGAGTAGGACTCCAATAATCTGTAAGGCACCACAGTGGCTATCCTTGTCCTCTCCCCATTAAGACCAGACTCTAGCCATGCAGAGCTTATGCACCAGGATGTGGGTTGTGGTTTAAGTAAGCCCCAGCCACGCATATTTTATTTATTTGTATTTATACCCTGCCCTTTGTCCCAAAGGAAGCCCATAAGAAGAGCCTGGCTGCTGGATCAGACCAAAGGGGCCCATCTTAGTCCAGCATCCTGTTCTCACAACGGCCAACTGGATACCTACGGGAAGCCAATAAGCAAGACCCGAGCAACATAGCGCTCGCCCCACTTGTGGCTCCCAGCAACAAGTATTTCCACTCATGCTGACACTGATACTAAATGTAGTGTACAGCCATCACTGTGACCAGCAGCCTTATCCTCCACACATTTGTCTAAAGCCATTTAAGTTGGTGGCCATTGCTACATCTTGGGGCAGCAAATTCCAGAGCTTAACTGTGAGCTGTGTGAAAAAGTACTACCTTTTGTCTATCCTGAATCTTCCAACGTTCAACTTTGTTGGCTGATCCTACTTAGTTCTAGTATTAACAGAGAAGATTTACAGCAGCCTTTGCCAACCTGGCACCCTCCAGTAGTTTTGGACTACAACTCCCATCAGCCCCAGCTAGCTCAGCTGTTTTCACATTTAGAAGCAGATCTCAGTAAGGCTCCTGTTTCTTCATAGTTTTGTGTTTTTTTTGGAAAAAGGTGCTTTTTTAAAACCAGGAGCTACGTTGACAAGTTTTGAATCAATGGGCAGAGGGGTTACTGGCATGTTAAATGAGAATTGATTAAAAAGGAGCAGCTTCAATCAACAAAAAGGGGGGTATAGTTTAGTAACAACAGTAACAAATTACTATTTCTGACACCGGAAATGGAAGTTCCGTTTGGAAAGGAATATAAACATAACGTGAAAGTTGCCCAAATGCCTGTTTTGCACCAGGCACACATCACAGGAATTATATGTGGGACCAAGTTCACAACAGGCACACCCAGATGGCTAAGACGCAAACAGTGATCAATACTGCACATTATTCAGGGAAAGTGAAGCCTAAAGAAGTCCCATTGAGACAAGGTTTAAACACACGTAAGCTTGATTGCTTTCGGCGGGATTTTAGCATATTCCATTTTCTGTGGTGGCATCTTCACTTTGGGGGGGGGGGAAACAGTACATTAGCCATGGTCCATCACTAACTGAAGCCTTCCAGAGGCAATGTGGGGCCCCATAAATGAGACCAGTGAAAAGGGAGCAACCAATGGAAGAATTTCCGAGACAATGCTTTTAAAATGGTGCAGCATCTCTTTTCCCAGCTTCTTAGCAAGGACAGTAAAAAAATAATTTCCTTGCTGTTGAAGAACTGAGCTGTGCAACCCCCACCTCTGCAGCAGACATGCTGAAGACTCCAGTGCGATGTCAGTACAATGCTGGCAAGGACTCCTTTTGGTGCCCGGGTCTGTTAGGCAGGTTTGCATTTTCTCCTCTTGTGCATTGTTATGGACCACAGCAACAGAAGTCTCAGGAAAAAGTCTTATTTGGCGGAACCTACAAAATAGTTCTTGCATTGCCGAAAACCTCAGATGTAGTTACAAAAGGAAAAAAGGTCTACCAGAGCCCAGCACATCTAAGAGCACGTCTGTTAGACATTTCAAAAAAAGATTCTTAGTTTTATTTTTTTAAAGAAAGAGTCTCAGTCTCATTTGCTCATTCTACATGTGTATCACTTTCTTTCTACAAAGTTTTAAAAAGTCAGTGATAGTAGCCTGTGTCTGAGCTG
Organism: Rhineura floridana; assembly: GCF_030035675.1. Taxonomy (NCBI): domain Eukaryota; kingdom Metazoa; phylum Chordata; class Lepidosauria; order Squamata; family Rhineuridae; genus Rhineura; species Rhineura floridana. The sequence goes on along the minus strand of NC_084495.1, from coordinate 6,640,198 downwards.
TACTACTTCAGCCTGCTATGAGGCTCACATGATTGAAGGTTTCTCCATGCAAAACGTTTCCCTCTGCAGTGCTTGTCAGGAAGACAGCTAGTTTTGACAACTGTTTGCTGCACGTGGTCTATAACGTTTGGTCTATGGCTCCAATTTGCTATGCTGGCTGGGGCTGATGGGAGTTGCATCCCCAAACGTCTGGAGGGCACCACACTGGTGAAGGCTACATTCTGAAGTGGTGCAAACCAGGCACAGGTTGACCACTTCACGGAGTGCTGGGCCACTGCTGTCAAAGGCATTCCATGTCAGGAATCTGCCCGGCATTTGGGAGACAATTGTTGTAGGCATCTGCAACAAGGATTGTGCTTTATGGTTCTTCTTTTTCTTACACAGCACCCAAGAGGGTGTGTTTCTAGAACAAAAGGGCCAAAGTTCTTAGCAGAATCAAACAAAAGGATTTAAAAAGTGACATTAGGTATTGGGGGGGGGATTTATATATACGGATTACATGTGCAGTGCACTCTCGCTGGGTTTTCTGACAACAGCCAATTTGGCAGCCATGATTCCTGCTCAAAAGTCCAGTTGACCACCCATCTACTCCTTGTTGCCATTCTCGTTTAGTTGGCAAGATGAGACATAATGTGTGAAATCCAAGGTCTTGGATAGCTGCCATTAAGGCATTTGGAAAGGCATCTGCACTAACAGTTTTCACTTGTGCTGGATTAAGACATTCAAAAAAGGAAAAGGTCATGAATGGCCTTCATCATTCATGCCAAAGCTGCCCTGTTAAGAGTCAGTAATGTGTAGGAACCCTTGGAGGGAGTCAGCAGGCAAGTATCCCGAAGGACCATTTCAGACAGCCAGGACTAGCATCATATGATGACATTTTCTTGTCCTGATAATCGACGTGCTTCCTTTCCTGTTATTCCCCACGAATGTCCATCATGGAAGTAAGCTGAAATTCGGGGGGGGGGGGAGGGAGAGAGAGAGAGATTAGGATGGCACTGGTTGCAAGCGGATTCTTTTCCCCTGTTCTTAAGGAAAAAACTAGGTATGACATTGGATGCATCTTTGGATTTAACATGCATGTTTTGTTTTTTTTTAGAAAAATGCAAATAACAGCTGGGGGGGAGGGGGAAAAGACTGACCATTCCCAGGACCACAACAGGCTTGGGAGGGGGAGTTTTATACTTTTTCTTCTTTGCTATAATCCTAATGAAAGTTATTCCTCAGAAGCCACTGTCTGTGTTGGGAGGAAAGCTCCGACGAGTGCTGCAGAGCTAAACCATTCGTTGGGGAGGGGAATAGGGAAGGAGAGAGAGAGGTACCAGCCTGGGGATTTTGTGCAACAGCTTTTCTTTTAGGGCAGAACCAGGGCTGAGTCACACACTGGCTGTTCTGCCAGTTCCAGGGCATCTCCACCTCTCTCTTCTGAAAACGGGGGCACATGCCACTCGTCAAACCCCACCCCTTTTCACTGAAAACCCTGGTGGGAGCCGCTTGAGTGTGCGGGTGTGTTTTAATTCGCTTCAAAGAGATTTTGCAACTGATTGGCAGGTCAACCCGTTGCCCCTTCAGGTGTGGCCAACGGAACTGTTTTGCTGTAGGCAACTAATGTGCTCACAGCCACTGACGATGCGTAGAACACTGGCTGCTGTCCAAGGAACTGCTGCATGTTTCCTTGTCCTCTGTGCCCCCATCCCATAATGCTGAGCAAATATCTGACATGTTAGTCCAGCCCCACTTCGTTGGCTGCTGCTTGCAGGGTGGGGGGACTCAATGCAACTACATCCCATCATGCACTGAGATTTACTAGATGATACTAGGGGAGAGGAGACAAAGAGGCAATGGGGTTGCTGGTTTTGGAAGAAGCCGCACTTGCTCCTTATTGTCTACTTCTGCCCTTAGAATCTGCCACTGAGACTAGCAGGGATCGGCTTGGAAGATTGCCACAATTTGATGTTAGGCATACGGAATGCATGGGGCATCACTTGAAAAAGGCTCATCCTGGAGTGAAACACAGAAAAGCCATTTCTACAAATGATGCTTAAAATTAGAGACTGCATTTCCTCTGCCCACAAAACAAAAAGCCTACTTTCACTAGAATCTCTCTGTGTGATATATATTGTAGTTATAATGAAGGGTGTTATATAACCATCTTCCACTTTCCCTAACGCTCTAACAGCATCCACAAAAAACGTATTCCCCAGTGTTACATTTTCACAAGTCTTAAAGCTGGAAGCGGCTAGTTCAGTTTGCTCAAATGTTTTCCAAATGAGATCTTCACTGTCTGTTTATTCAAAGTATCCTTTAAGCTGGAGGCAGTTTCCTAAAATAGATGAGACATTCAGTGGTTTTCTAGAAAGCCACTCAACTTAGCAGTTCCTATTGAAAGGATCAATCAGGACTGTTTTGTTTGGAAATATATTCTTCAACTTTTTGACATTTAGAGATGATTTGGTCAACCTGGGATGCTCTTGCTCAAGAGCAGGCTAATCAATCAACGGTGTTTGTGAATTGTTGCTGTTTGGGATGATGGTTTATTTTCTGCAAATTCACACATGTAATTTAATATGCAACCTAAGACTATTATTCCAGACCAGGATATAAATGGATGAAGAAAAACAGGAAATTATTTCTTGAGGTGGATCTAAAACACCAAGAGAGGAAGAAAAATAGTCACTATCAGTCACACTGGCCCACACACGCATGTGCAAGAGTTCACACAATACTATAGCAAATTCTGTAGCAGTTCTCATGCTGCACAACAGGTTGCTCAAGCTTTCGATTTTGCTGCACATTTTTCACACAATGCTCTGCTGCAGGGGCAGCTAACATTTTTTAAGGGGCAGGGATCAGGCCCCCAAACTGAGAATTATCCACCCCTACTCTAATAAAAGGTGTAAAACAGCCTTTCTGTAAACAAAGGGCACCCCTGGCTCCAATCCATGGTCTTCCTTGCCAACAAAATGCTTTGATAGAAGCTGACCAAAACTCTTGTCAGAAAGCTTGTTTACATGCCCGTCCTTTCATAAAAGGAGGATCTTGGGTCTGTGAGCAGCAGCCTGAAGAACCCAGATTGTGCGAACATACCATCACTCCCAACAGATCCAGGTCAATTGCTGCCCTGGGCTCCTGCTGGGAGGAAGAGCAATATAAATAAATAAACAAATAAATAAATAAATAAATGTATGAAGCACTTACAAAACAAATCAAAGGAGATGGCACTATGGTTGTCTGAAAAACCAGAGGATAAAAAGCTTACCTGAGAGAGTGAGTTTTATACCATTGGCCTTGCAAAAACGCTACGTCTCCATTTCCACAGAAAGGGAAGTTCCTTGGTGGTAATCTAGTTTGTAAAGCATAAACAGTTACACCAAAGAAAAGGGATTCCTAAAGACAAATCTGAATGCTGCAAAACACAACTACAATAAAAGGTCACTCCAGGCTATCATTCTGGTCCAGGGTTACCCTCCTGACTTCCACTCTGAGACCACTTTATTTATTGGCACTATTCCACCCTTCTAACATTGGCTTCAATGACCGTCAATGAATTATGAAATATATTCCAGTTTGAAAGCAGTCAGGAGATTAGGTAGTCCACAACAGGGCAAAATACTGTGCAAAACAGGCCTATGTTGGAGCCATGGATGGAGTCTGCATTTAGTTACAGATTCTTGAGATGAACGGTGGGAGACGGCAGCAGACACTGACTTGGTTCCACTCAGCACATTAAATCATAGTTCAAATAAACAATGGTTTAAACTGAATGTGCAGCATGCTGAAATAGGGTTGCCAGGTTCAATCCCTGAGACTGATCCAGTATCTTTAGGAGAAAAGAAAGTCAGCCAAGTGCAGGTGTTCTTGCAACTCTGTAATGAGAAAAACCAGAGGTGGAATTCTCCCTTCTCCCTGCACAACTTTTAAAGATACAGAAGACCTCTTGGTTGCCAGGCCCAGCCTCAAGGGCTGATGGAGTCTAACATCACGGCGAGGGCCACAAGTTCCCCATCCGTGGTTTAATGCTATGTGGAGTCTCAGTGAGCCCAAGTGAAGTGGTGGATTACTTCTGCTGAGTTTATTTTCCATTTAAAAGAATCTCAGCCTAGTATTATGTGTAAACGAGGAATCCTGGCTTACAACAAACAGTGGTTAGTTAAATAAGCCAGGCTCAAACTCACGGTACCCAGGAGTAATCTACTGCAGAAGAGACCTAGAAGACCTCCTTTGCATGTCAGACTTGAATTAGCACAAACCAAACCAATACAACTAAAGGGGCTCCTGTATCCAGGTGACTGCTTGAAAGATAGGAAGCACCTTTGTAAGATTTTCCTAGAAGAAAGAATCATGGTGTTGGTTTTAGTCTTTCAAGCCTTAAATGGTTTGGGTCCCAGTTAAGTGAAGGACCACCTCTATTCCTGACACTAGTTCAGTGAAAGCGGCAGGCACAAGAGGGAGGCATCCCTCCAAGGTGGCCCAATGACTTTGGAATTCATTGCCTGCTAACAACAGGTCTTCAGAAAGGCTGTCAAGAGCTCCACGGAGTGGTCCTGGAGTGATGAAGAAGAAGGCGAAGACACAGAATGGGACCCGGCGGAGGGTCCTAGCAGCTGGCAACCAGGAAGTGCTAGGGCAGGAGGCTTCAGTACTTTTGACAGGGACAGCTCAGGGATGGCTGATCAGGAGCCCGTCCCTTCTCCTCCCCTCAACCCCCCTCTTCTCCCAAGGTGCTGCCACCATGTGCACCTCCTCTAGAGGAGGAGGATCTTGATGAGGCGGTGGCGCTCCCATCGCCCCAGACACGCAGACAACTGCGCCGGCAGGCTCAGCTGTCCCCCACTTTCCCACCTAGGAGGAGCGCTCACGTTAGCGTGCATTTTTGTCCTGTGACACCTTCCTCACACAAGCAGAAAGAGCCCACCCAAATCTACTTAAGGGTTGTAAGAGGTGCACCTAATTGCTGCGCCAGAGTCAGAGTAGCGATGCCCAGTGATGCTGTGCAGAGAAGCAGAACCTTGTCTGGCCTGTAAGCTGACCCATAAAGCACTCTAAACTGAAGTTTCTCATTAAAAGCACAGGAGAAAAATACACCGGCAAGTCTGAGTCTGATTCCAACAGGATTGGCCAGGACAAAGGCCTTGAAGACCCACTTATTTTCACTGGCTTATTCATGGGTGATTCTCTGTGCTGCTATTGAGTTCCTTTGGGCTGATGGCCTTGTGAAAATGTCTGTGTTTTATCTTTGGGCTGGATGTGGATTTATTATTGCTGGTTCTGTTAAAACTGTGAGCCTGATAGGAGGCTTTGCATTGCGTTCTATTTCATTATGTTGGAATTGTATTTTTATCTGTTAACAGTTACTGGGCAAATATTTTCAATAAAAACAGATGTTTTAAAAGTGACTAAGGCTGCAACCCCACACCGTCTTACTTGGAGTTAACGCCGCTGAATGCAAGAAGACTTAATTCTGAGTAGATATGTATGTATACTGCACTGTAATCTAAGAACATTTTCTCTTTCTCTCATAGGCAGACACCTGCGTGGAATGGATTTCTTCTTCTGCAATCGATATGGTGCAACATCAGGAGATGTTGCCCAAAGCCAGGAGCACAAAAGCCACTCAGAGCCAACGCTGAAGGAAGCCACTGCAACATTTTTTCTGAGACCCCAGAGAGTACATTTCCCTAGCAGTGCTGGCACTTGAAGTGCAAGTCTTGCGCAAGGCGGCTTATTAAATTTTGCAGTGAAGCATCCTTCAGAGCATGTTTTAGCACAGAACAATGTCAATGCAAACGCAGACAAGCAGAGAGTGGAAGGAATGCATTGTCAGAAAGGGAGAGGGAGTTTCACTTCAATCCCTTTCTAGGGTTTCTAGGACACTGAGGAGTTTTTGCAAGACGACTTGACCAGTTCTGCAGCTCCCTTGACTGGCTTTACTGGATATGCTGGTAGAGGAACAGGGGTGAGAGCATTTAGATACTCTTTGGATGAACTGATTTTGCCTAAAGCAAAAACCGTGGTAGGTTGGGTTTGTTTGCTTATTTGTTTATTTCTGCATGTACTGAGAGACAGACTGGTGGTTCAATCAGCAGCAGAAAAAGAGAAAGTTGGATGCCTTTCCGAGTTCCGTGACAAGACTCGCACAAAGTCAGTAACAAATTAAACTGGCACCAGAGGACTCACCAGCAGTTTGAGGCTTACTCTTTTAAAGCACATGCAAAATATCTGGCAAGGTGTCAGAGGTTTGACGCTCAGGGCCCTCTCAAAGCTCTTTGCTCTCTTGGACAGGGACATCCTGCATGCGAGTTCAGAGGGAACTCTGGGACAACCAAAAATTCTGGGGCATTCTCTCAATGCGTGTTGAGAGTTGGCCATATTGGAAGCAGAGCAAGTGCCTCAGCCTGCTAGCCACTTCTAAATCCCTCTTCCAGTTATGTTGCCTGGCCTGCCAGTACGGCTGCAGCTGGAAGGGCTCAAACTGGGACAGCCCCATAGGAAGGCAGCACGTGGGCCACAAGGGCTCAGGGTCAAATAGGGTCAGGAAAGAAGGTGGGAGGCAGGCCTCCTCCCTGCAAGGCCTGTCCACTCCATACACTGACCATGAACAAGGGGCACGGGGGGCTACCCAGACCAAGAGACCAAGAAGAGAGTGCCACCTGGCCCTCCCCAGCTGCATCCCCGGCAGGGACTCTTGTCCGAGTGGAGAGAAACAGGAAGTCTGGAGAAGGGAAATCTGGGCCCCCAGTAATGTAGCCCTCCCGTAATTGGGGATCTACAAGAGGAGGCCTAACTCTGAGCCCTGACTCCTGGATCAGAGGGGGGGAAACATAGATTGCCCAAATCTTCCCAGACAGCTGGGACAGCTTCATAGTTGCTCTTAATTCACAGAGCTATATATTATTTCATTTCATCATTTATTATTATCCAATTTATTAGCTGCCCTTCACCATCAGGTCCCAAGGCGGGCTTCAACAATTTAAAATTGTAACTTGTTTTAAGCTGCTTACAGAATGACAGCAATAGTATGGGTTTGTTAACTTTAGTGACTAAAACGCCTTTTCTGATTGATTCAGAAGTAGCAGGAATATCCGGAGGGCTGGAGGAGAGAGACTGAACATCAACCTCTCCCCTGCAATGCCTCTGTTGTTGCTGACAGAACCTTTAAGAGCTGAACCAGATTATTGGGGGGGGGGAGGCAGCATGTGAGAGATCATCTGCTGCTGCAGGCTGTAAGAAATCTGGTTGCCCTTTCCTGGTTGTGCATCACAGTTGATACCTGTCTGCACCCGAGAGTTTATCATATCAGGCTTTGGTTTACATATCTTAACATAAATTATATCAACTGATGCAAGTTTTAATGATCTGTCTATTTTATAATGAATTTAAAATGTTACAATGTTGGTATTATCAAAGTGAAAGGATGATGATGATGATAATGATTTATTAAAACATAATATGGCAATCCAAATAAACAATCTGGATTGCCATATTATGGATATAAATTTAAATTTATATGGATATACATTTAATGGACAGGATAGAAATTTAATAAATAATGTTTTGCAATAAATCTGTATTAGACTGTTGTAACAATTAGGGATGTGCTTGAATTTCACAAAATTCTAATTTGACACCGGATTTCCTATTTATTTCCTTTTGTTTTGTCTTCATGGATCAGGTTTTTTTCTAGCGGTTTTGTGTGGCTGAAACAGATTTTTTTTAAAAAATGCTTCAATAATATTGATATTACTATCGATATTTTCCTCAAAATATCAAAATTAATACTGATATTTTCCTCAAAATATTTATATTGGTATTCTGAGGAAAATATAGATTTTTTTAAAAAAAAATCGATGAAAAGACAGTATTTTAAAAAATATTTTGCCGGAAACCCCCCCGAAGCAGCATTTATCACAACTAGCAAACATTGATTTCTTATGAAGCGGTACCAGAAGGAAGTTTGACGGAGTGAAAATTGAACCAGCACCGAAATGTGGATCCCATCCCTAGTAACAATGTATTGATGCGTACTTTGGCTGTTGCGTCGTGAGCCACTTTGGACTTATTTATGTGGAAAAGCAGTATACAAATTGAAATAATAGTAATTTGTGGTATCTGTTTTTAGTCAATCTTATTCATTTTAAAAATCCCACTTTGTGTCAAAGGCCCCCTCCTCACCCTACTTTATTCATATGAATAGTTACAAATGTTTAATTAGGCGGGGGAAAAGAGCAGCGCAGGCCCAGCAGTGGCAGCACCTGCTTACAGCTTCAAGGGCCAAGGATTCATCCGCTTTTTGGAAGCTTGTGGCCAGGGGTTGGCCAAAGTCCATTGTTAACCTCGATTATTACATTTCTGTGACCGCTTGGGAGTTGCATTTTCACAATATCTATTCTAGGGGTCAAACTATGGCCAGTCACATTGAGATCCCTCTAAAGGATCTCCCTAACTGGCCACCCGTTTCGGTGAAGGAAGTTATCTCGTTAATAGCTAGCTTGAAGATGGGTAAAGCCCCTGGGTCTGATAATATCCCTGCAGAAGCATTTAAATCTGACCCTGAGTGGTGGGCTCCGATCCTGGCAGCTCTATTCACGAGCATAGATCAAACAGCCTGTATTCCAGAGGATTGGGGCCTAGCCATTATTGTTCCCATTTTTAAAAAAGGAAGCCGGGCAGACCCATCAAATTATAGGCCTATTAGCCTGCTGAGTCTTGTCAGCAAGTTATATGCAAGACATCTACTTATAAAATTACACAGCTGGCTGGAGCAGGAAAATATTCTTGAGGAACAAGCTGGTTTTAGAGAGAATCAATCAACTATTGATCACGTTCTCGTCCTTCAACATCTTATAGAAAAATATTCGAACAAACCGGGTGGGGTGTTGTATGCTGCCTTCATAGATTTTAAGTCCGCCTTCGATCTCATACCAAGAGACAGGCTCTGGGCTAAACTGGAGTCTGCCAACATCAATAGACGTTTACTAGCACTCATACGTTGTTTATATCAGGACACCCAAGTCCGTATTAGATGCGATAGTGCAGGCAGCTTGTCTAGGCCAATCACCTCTGTCAAAGTAGTTAAACAGGGTTGTGTTTTGGCCCCCACGCTCTTTAATTTCTACATTAACTCCTTAATCAAAAGCTTGTTGGAGGTCCCCTCGCATTGTCCTACTCTTTCAAATAGGCCTATATCTACTCTTCCCTATGCCGATGATGCTATGCTGATATCTCTTACTTGCACAGGGCTCCAACGGTTGCTTAAAGCTTTGGCTAGCTACTGTAACAACGAGTCGTTGGTCATCAACTATGATAAGTCCAAGGTCGTGGTGTTCTCCAGGAAGCGGAGAAAACGCCGGTGGTGTTTAAATGGGACCGTATTAGACCAAGTGCCCTCATATAGATACCTGGGGATAACCTTACACTCTTCTGGAGCGTGGCACGTACAGGCAAAGAACGCCTTGGCCAACGCCCAGATGAGTTCTAAGGCTTTCCTCTCTTTCTATTATACGAAAGGGGGACAACATGTACCTTCTGCCATACAAGTATTTACAACCAAAGTTATCTCCCAACTATTATATGGTGCTCAGACAAGTAATTATGGCAATCACTCCTCTTTTGAAACCATCCAAACTAAGTTTCTTAGGAGTATATTGGGTACTCCCCCTTGTGTCCCCAATGCCATTTTACGCCTTGAAGCCGGCCTTCCCACAACTGAGGCGCGTATTTGGATTCTTAAGTTCAAATACTGGTTAAAATTAATGCTACTCCCAGTCAGTCTGGCCCCTCTGGTCCTATCCGACGTCTTCCATTCAAAATGGAAGAAATCTTTAGACACGAAACTTTCACGATTAGGTTACACTACTCCCATTCTTTTGGCGGCAGGTTTCCTCCAAGCGAAGTTGTGCATTACCCAGAGAATTTTAGATATGGAATTCCAAAACCACCTGGTTTTTGTTCATTCTTACCCTGGTTTTAATTGTTGCGCAAAGCCTTTTACCCTGGCGCAACATCTGGCCTATTTGGATACCCCCAGGATCAGGAAAGCTTTTACTCTGGCTAAGCATAATGTTCTGCCATCTGCCCTATTAGAGGGCAGGTATCGAAAAATTCCAGTTGCAGAACGTCTTTGCCCCTGTGGAGCTGGCGTCATTGAAAATATAAGACATGTTTTACTAGATTGTTCTTTTTATGATGACCTTAGATGTTTGCTTATCACCCCCATCCTACGAAGACTCCCGGGTAGGGATGCAGAGTATTATGTGAATTATCTTTTAGCAGTTATTGATTCCCGTGTCTCTTCCAAAGTGGCGGGGTTTTGTGCTGCAGCCATCAAATTTCGCAAAGCTTTACTAGCACTCTAATTTTAATATTTGAGAGATGGTTTTAATCTGAGCTAATGAACTAGCGCTAGCAGCTGTGTATATGTTGTTTTGTACTGCTTCTCTGAGATGTAATGTGTTTATTTTTATTCTGTTCTGACACGCTGGTCTTCGACCGCAATAAACCATTCATTCATATGTCTATCATTTTCACCATCCAAGAACCTTGTGAAACAGATTCATGCCGCAACAATTGTGCCAGTCTTGAAGATGCTGCAAGACTCTGTTGTTGCAACAAACTAACACAGTGACTCCCCCAGGATCAATGCACAAGCTCCATGCACACTTCCCATCCTTACCACGGCAGTCATCATCCAAGCCATCTTCTTCCCATTGCTCTTCACTCGCTAGCAGCGGATTCCTCGCTTCGCTCAACGTTCTTGTTGGGAAAAAATGCCCGTCACCTTGACTGTGGAGACAAAAGCAGCACATTGGCAAGGGAACTGGGCTCTATTCCACTGAAGAAGAGGCAAAATAGAATACAATACAATAAAGCAGATTCTTTTTTTCTACTTTTACCTGGAAACTTTTCGCAAAACTCAGTCTTGGATCCAGACCTTCCCTGCACCCCAGGAATGATTAGGAGATCTTGCGCTCCTGATTTGAGCCCATGTTCAGTGTGGTGTAGTGGTTAAGGTGCTGGACTAGGACCTGGGAGACCAGGGTTCGAATCCCCACACAGCCATGGAGCTCACTGGGTGACCTTGGGCCAGTCACTGCCTCTCAGCCTCAGAGGAAGGCAATGGTAAACCCCCTCTGAATACCGCTTACCATGAAAACCCTATTCGTAGGGTCGCCGTAAGTCGGAATTGACTTGAAGGCAGCCCATTTCCATTTTCTGCTTGCAAGCAGTCCACTCACCTGGATACCACAGGAAGGAGCCAGAGTCTCTTTTCCTCTCCGAACACTTGCTGAAGATTTTTTACAAAGCCAAGATTAAACCCATTTTTGTCAGGGCCATTAGGAAACACTGGAGCTGAAAAAGCCTCTGCAGGAAAACGCAAAAGTGTGAAAATTGATTTATCACCATTCTTTCTAATACTGAACTTGGTAGCTGGAAGTGAAAAGGGGGCGCCACCCCCAAATGGGAGTGGTTTCTGCCTGCTCAAAAGCAGCCATCTCCCACCTGGTGCCCTCCTGTTCTGGGGCGACAGAGTCGAAAGACCACCTTTAGCTCCTCCTTCCCTTGAACTAGTCCACCTCAGTTTGTCATTAGAATAGCTCATAATGAAGAATTTGCATCTGAGTTTACTTATTTCTTCCTCCCTTCCAATTCATTTTCTTTTTGTGTCATGTATTTTTTATATTGTATGTCTGACAGAAGGGACTGTCTTGTTTGTAGCGATTTGTAAGCCACTCTGGAAGCCTTTCTTCTTTAAAAATGAAGGGTGGGATTTAAAGTAAATAAAATAAAATATAAATAAAAGCCTAGGTGCCACTACCATAAAGGACCACTAATGAAGGGATGGTCAGACTGTAGTTTGGGATCTACTGGTAGATCTCTGGGCAATCTGCAGTAGTTCAGCAACAGTTTCTGACTCCCAACAATGACAACGAAAAGCCTTTTCCCAGCTAAATTCAGCTGCTTGAAATAAAGAAAGCTTGCATTAACTGGGAACAGACTTTTATATGAAAGGACTATGAACTCAGTTCAGTTCTTAGGGTGAAATTTTATTCAGAGTAGGGATGGAAAGATCTGTGAATTTTGGTTTTCTCCAGTTTTCCAGTCTTAAATTCAAGTCTCCACATTTCTACAGCAATTTGCAATTTTAAAAAAGATCCTCACAAAAATTCTAAAGCATTTTAGTGTGAATTTCTCCTAATAATCCATTTTTGTATGAAGTTTTGACTAAGGTACATATTTTTGCAAGCACGATCACTCCCATGCGTCCCCTCCTATGTAGAGCTCATACAGCTCCATGGTATACCGTGGAGCTGAGAGTGATGAAGCAAGAGAGGAGGAGGCTGGAGTGCAGATGGAGGCGAACTCCCGACGAATGCAATTATGCCTTGGTAAGTGCCTGTTCTAAGCGGTATATAGTAGTGGTGAGGGCAGCAAAAAAGAGATATTTTGCTGCCACAATTAAGGCATCTCTTTACCGCCCAGTGGAGCTCTTTAAAACTGTACGAGGGCTTTTACATTCTGGCCCTCGGGATATTATAGACTCATTTGTAGCCCGCTGTGAAGAGTTCGCCAGGCACTTCCAAGATAAGATCGCATGCATTCGTCGGGACTTAGACTCCAATATTATAGCAGTTGGTCCTAATGAAGCATCCAGATCACGGTCTTGTCCTCATTTATTGGATGAGTTTCAGTCAGTGCAGCTCGAGGATGTTGACAAGATCCTTGGACTGGTGCGGGCGACCACGTCTGTTCTAGATCCTTGCCCCTCTTGGCTGGTGAAAGCTGGCAGGACCGGAACCGCCGGCTGGGCCAAGGAGGTAATAAATGCCTCTTTAAGAGAGGGAGTGGTCCCTGACTGCCTAAAAGAGGTGGTGGTGAGACCGCTCCTGAAGAAATCCTCTTTGGACCCAGATAACCTGAACAACTATAGACCTGTGGCGAATGTTCCGTTCCTGGGCAAGGTTCTGGAACGGGTGGTTGCCGGCCAGCTCCAGGGGCTCTTGGATGACACTGATTATCTTGATCCATTTCAATCCGGTTTTAGGTCCGGTTTTGGCACCGAAACAGCCTTGGTCGCCCTGTATGATGACCTTTGTCGGGAGAGGGACAGGGGGAGTGTGACTCTGTTGATTCTCCTTGATCTCTCAGCTGCTTTTGATACCATCGACCATGGTATCCTTCTGGGGAGACTCACGGAGTTGGGAGTCGGGGGTACTGCTTGGCAGTGGCTCCGCTCCTACTTGGTGGGTCGTCACCAGAAGGTAGTGCTTGGGGAACACTGCTCGACACCCTGGACTCTCCATTGTGGAGTCCCGCAGGGATCGGTACTGTCCCCCATGCTTTTCAACATCTACATGCAGCCGCATGAGGAGTTTTGGGGTGCGTTGTCATCGGTATGCTGATGACACGCAACTCTATTTCTCCTTTTCATCCTCTTCAGGTGAGGCTGTTAACGTGCTAAACCGTTGCCTGACCGCGATAATGGACTGAATGGTGGCTAACAAACTGAAGCTCAATCCAGACAAGACCGAGACGCTGTTGGTGAGTGCCTTCACTGCCCAGATGGAGGATGTTCATCCTGTTTTTGATGGGGTTACACTCCCCTTGAAGGAACAGGTTCGTAGCTTGGGAGTTCTTTTCGATCCTTCCTTGTCTCTCGAGGCCCAGGGGGCCTCGGTGGCACGGAACGCTTGTTACCATCTTCGACTGGTAGCCCAGCTACGTCCCTATCTGGACAGTGATGACCTCGCCTCAGTTGTTCACGCTCTGGTAACTTCTAGGTTGGACTACTGCAATGCGCTCTACGTTGGGCTGCCCTTGAAGATAGTTCGGAAACTACAGATAGTCCAGAATGCAGCGGCCAGACTACTGACGCGGACCAGAAGGTCTGGCCCGTCTGCACTGGCTTCTTATTTGTTTCCGGGCTAAATTCAAAGTGCTGGTTTTGACCTATAAAGCCCTACACGGCATGGGACCACAATACCTGGTGGAGCGCCTCTCCCAATATGAAACTACCCGTACACTGCGCTCAACATCTAAGGCCCTCCTCCGAGTGCCATCCCATCGAGAAGCTCGGAGGGTGGTGACCAGAACTAGGGCCTTCTCGGTGGTGGCCCCCGAATTGTGGAATAGTCTCCCCAATGAGGTACGTCTGGCGCCAACGCTGCTATCTTTCCGGCGCCAGGTGAAAACCTTTTTATTCTCCCAGGCATTTTAAAATGTATCTTAATAATTGTTTTTATCGTGTATTTTAAACAGTATCTTATTATTGTTATATTTTGATGTTGCTTGGTTTTTGTTGTTTGTTGTTTTGATTTTTGATTCTGTTATATTTACTGTATTTATATATTTTGCTTGTTTTATCTTTTATGTACACCGCCCAGAGAGCCTTTTTGGCTTAGGGTGGTATATAAATTAAATTAAATAAATAAATAAATTTCCCCTAATATACAGAAAACCCTTTTTTGTTATTTTCACGAATATATTCATTTTTATGCACACTTTCCCTGAACATATGTATTTTTGTAAACATTGTTTGGGTGGAGAACTGCGTTGCAAAATTTGCATAAGTGCAAAGTTTGAAGGATGGCTGCACCTCAGTTCTCAAATTGTTTCAGAAAGTATGAATTTGATAGAATCAGTGTCAAATGTGAACTAAATCAATTTTTTCAACCACCCTTAGTTCAAAGGCATCCTATTCTTTAATTCTGGCTATCTCTTTACACTTGGCTTTGGCTAGCAGATCTTGGGGCGACAGTAAAAAATGGAGTAGATCTGACAAGCCCGAGGTCAGCCCACCCCCTGCTCTAATGGACACCCATTCAGCCTACAGCCTCAGCTGAAGTTCTCACATGGGAGGATGCCAGTGTAGGAATTTGGCTGCCATTCTTAGGGATTTGGATAATGGACATCTGTCAAGTGGAAAAGTGTGATTTTGATCTACAGGCATCACACTCTCCACATCTCATGTCTGTCTGGATAGGCACAGAACATTTTCTGGCACAAACCAGTCCTTTCAAACCCTCTCCACGCCCCTCTGCTCCTAACCAAAAACCAATGTGGAGTAGGTGAAATAGCTTACCCAATGTAGACCTGTTTCGACTGACGAGCCAGCAGTGGTAGCCAAAGAGGAACAGGAGGCTAACAAAAAACATGATTGCCACAAAAAGAAGGAAAAGGATATGGAACTTGGAGCGGCCATTGGTCAGTTCCATCTGCAAAGAAAAGGGAAGCAAAACAGGGTGAGCAGAAGCTGGAAAAAACAGACCAACAGCTCCCAAACCTTTTCCCCCACAGACTATTTGAAAATTGCAAGAGGTTCTTGGAGGACCACTTGATTTTTTCCCTGTCTGTTGTAGCAATTGCAATGCACTGTGCTAGAGGATGTATGATTCTGAATTGTATTTATATTGCTTTTTTATTTCCTATACACTGTATGTACTACAATTTGAATTCCAAAATCACTTCTTTTATTTCTTATCTACTGTATCTATGGAATTAAAACTCTAATACAAGAAAACACACACAATATATAGGAAATAAAAGCAGCAACAAGAATGAAATTAAAGGTCAATGTGAATATTTAACGGGATGGGTGTGCCTCTCGCTCTGCCTTTCCAGCTCCTGATTCTCTCCACTCTTTTTAAGTTGCTTCCTCTTGTTCAGTCTTCTGTGCTCCTAATCTTCTCCGCTCCTTTCAAGTGCCTCCTTCTAGGGATGTGCTAGAATTCAGCCCAATCTGGATTTGGTACTGAATTTTCCATTAATACGTTTATTCGCTATCATTGCAGATCAGATTTTTATGTAGCAAATTTCTGGGACTATTTTTGAAAACAGTTTTTTTTTTTAAAAAAAATCCACCTCTTAAACATTGATTGTAAGAAAGGTAATTTTTCAATATTTCCTTTAAAAATACCGATATTTTAAAAGGAAATATTATTTCCTTCAAAATACCAATATTTCCTTTTCCTTTTAAAATACTGATATTAATATTGATATTTTTGTCAAAGTGAAAAAAACACCTCAGATCAGTAAAAGCAGCACCTAGCGGATACAGAATCAATGCCGGCCTGTTAGCTTGATAGAATGCTTTTCAACTGGCACCAGCCAACGGATCCCATCCCTACTCCTTTCCCATCACTCTGGTGCATTCTGCTCATCTTCCGGGTGGACTACCAGGTTCTTAGAAGGATGGAGACACTGCTGTGCCTGGTGTTCACAGCCACTGCTCCAGCCATTCTTCACAGATATGCCATAGACCAACAGAGTGAAGCTTGCAGACCAGTGTGAACTAGACCATAATAAAACTTCATGCACCTTTATTATCAGTCATGCAGATCTGGTAGTGAAAGAGCTGTGGAGAGTTGTTTTTATTATTGATGATGTATTTTTATTTAGTCATTGTCTTATGCTCAGCAAGTACTATAAAACAGTTACAAATAGAGTGTAAAATTTCATGACTAACAAACAGCAAAAAACAATGACCTGGCACTACATTCAAAGCAATGAGAATCTTTACTGGCCCCAACAATCTCAGCCTGATCGGCACAGAAATAGCCAAGCCACAAAAGAAAGACAGATGAGGCAAACAGTTGCTGCTAGTCAGCGCTGAGCTAGATGCACCAGTGATCAGACTCCATATAAGGGGGGCAGCTTTATGTATTCATTTGTAAATGTAAGGGAGACATACATGCTTGCAAGAGCTCAATGCTTCCATAGCAAGCAAACCCGCTTCAGTCCCAGGAAAGAAGCCTATTTCTGCTGCAAAATATATTTTTAGTTACCCCCTGTGAGCATATGCTCGGTTCACATTAAAAAAAATTACTAAGGCTTGCCTCGTTTACTCAGGCTGCCCTATATGTGAATAGGCTAGTAAACCTTCTGTGGGCTAGTAGGCGTTACTTGTACTTATTTGCAACACCACTTGGTTTTGGCTTCATATACCCAGTTAGACCACTGGTTCACCTAGCACAGGGTTGCCCGCTCTGAGATGGCATCTGGATCCCTCTGTATGGACGAATGTGCTTTACCACTGAGCTACACCCACCGCTTTCATATTAGAATCCAGTGTGTTTGAAAACCCAGCGTAGGGAATACATAGAAAGTAGTTCGTTCCAAAACTTACTGTCCAGTACTTGATGAAATACTTGAAGACCGTTGAAGCAATATACATGCAGTACAACAGAGAATACGCTAAAAACAGTAGGAAGAATTTGTAGTTAGAAAATCCAATGCAGTTGTTCACCCTGGAGAGCAAAGGATAAAAAAGAAATGGTCAAGGCAGGTTCAGCATAACAGTGCCAGGAGCGAAGCAAAGGGCTCTCATCTCCTTGATGGAGCATAATTGCAGAGTACCATCTACTCGGTGAATAGCCCCTGGCAAGCCCAGCTCATAGGCATATTCTCAGCCTCATTTACTTGTGTATTCCAACCTCAGTGCTCCTATCAAAAACACAAGTCACCTGCTTCTTAAGGTCAAAGTCCTAAGAGACAACACAGCTCAAGCTCCTTATTCCTAGGGTACCACAGACATTCAGTTCCAATCTAGGTTTAAAATGCCCTCCAGACTGGGGAGTTCAGCTAAGAGAATTGGCCGGGAGTGTGATCTCCAGACTGCGGAGTGCGAACTCCAGACTGGGGAGTGTTCAGACAAGAGATCTTGGTTTCCTGGAAAAATCTGGGGTAATGATTTCATATAGTTTTTCACTTTGGGAAACCGTTCATCCTGATGCACAGCAGATGCCACCAAAAGGTAATCTCAAATGCTATTTTCCTTCGACTAATTATTAGGAACTCCATCTCACTATACTGGGTTCAGCAGTCCACTGCATTCATGCATTTAACTAAGGGCAGTTGCTCATCTGAAGTGCAAATGGACATAGGAATTACTCTGTTTTTGCTTAAAGTAGACCAACTGTTGGAACAGATGTTTTTCTACAATAGCCATCCCAAACCTGATGCCCTCCCTATGTTTTGGATTATAACTACCATCAGCCCCCCAGCACGTTACAGCCATGCTGGCTGTGGCTGGTGAGAGCTGTAGTCCAAAATATCTGGAGAGCATAGGTTGGGGAAATTTGTTCTACAAACTAGCACTTATGATTTGTATTTTCCACTGCACAAATAAAAATATTTAATTGCTGGGAAAATAACATTCCCTGCCTCTCTCTCTAGCCAGCAGTTTGCTACTGTGATTATTACTATTAAGTATTTATTGTTCTAACCCACCCCGGGATCTGAGAACAAATAGTTGGGCATTCGTTTTAACATAAAACAAGCGAACGACAAGCATACAAGCCAGCAGCCAAGATAAACAGAAAATTACAATTGGCAGTGTTTCAGATGTTGAACCTTTCAAGTATGAAAGGAGAAGAACTGGATTTAGACACCTGTGGTTGGTATTAAACTCCATTCTCCCTTCTGGAAAGGGATGGGAAGATTTGTCGATTTCGGTTCTCTCAGTTTCTCATTCAGTTCTCTACATTTCTGCAGCAATTTGCAATTAAAAAAAAAACCTTATGAAAATGCTCCAGCATTTTAGTGTGAATTTCTCCTAACACACACATTTTTGTAGGATGTTTTGACCAACGTACACATCTTTGCAAGCAGTTTCTCATTATATAATGCATTTTTGTATGTTATTTTCACTCATATATTCATTTTTATGCACATTTCCCCCTAATATATGCATTTTGTAAAATGTTGTTTGGTTGGAGGGCTGCATTGCAAAATTCGGGTAACTGTGAATTGGACGGCTATGTTTCAGTTCTATTGTTTTGGAAAGTGTGAATTTGAAAGATTCAGCTTGAAATGCAAACTGAATCGAATTTCTCACCCATCCCTGCTTCTGGATAAGGAAAGAGAGCTGGAGAGTTGAATAAATTCACCAAAATTAGTTCTATCACCTCATTCTACCTAGTTCAAAGCAGAAACATACCAAGTCAAAATTCCCAGGGGCAATACCAAATGTTGTATAAATGATTTTTCACCAATACAGGTGGTGATACCCAATTTCATACTCAGATTGCACATGTGCACCATTCTAGACCCACTCCAGATATTTGCATGCCCAGGATATGGCATACACAAAACACCACACTAGCCAAAGATTCTCTGAAATCTGACCCAAATTCTAAGTTCTTAATGGGAAGGGTGGGCTCGCAAGACTCAGAATTACATTATCCTGTTCTTGAGAATCCTTAAAAAGCCTGGATGAACAGGAACATTCTGAGAGGCTGTATAAAATAATGGTGCATTATGGATTAATTTAAAAAGGCCCTCCTGAACAGACCTCCTTTTTAAGAAAGAAAGAAAAGACTCAGTAGGGCATCACTCACCATGGGCAATGATGATCCATTTTTAATACACACCTGTTTAAAAAAGAAAACAGATCAGGACACAATTAAGGGGGAGAAACGGTAGCCCCTTTATTTTGTTGCAGGTTATCCAAAGCCATATTATATTTTTCAGCAATGCCGTTTATAAGTGCGCTGCAAAAATCCCCAAATCTCTGCCTTCCAAGAACTCTGGTCCGCATCAGAAGCCCTCATTTAGTTCCCCCCACTATCATTCATGCAGTCTCTCCTTGTGTGGGGCCAAGAGAAGCACACGGGGGTCCTTGATGGCCTCCTTTTAGATGGGCAACAAAGGCCACTTGAGTTCAGTGGGCTTTTTCAGATCAGTGTAATTAACAGGATTAAAACCACTGCTGCTGCTTGATTCTGATATGTTTTGCTCTACTGTTTAATTTCCAGAGCCCCCACTGGTCCCAGGGCATGGCCTGAAGGTACATGAAGCTACCTCCTTCTGAAGCTAAGCTAAGCAGGTGTGGGTCTGGCCAGTATTTGGATGGGAGACCATCTGGGAACAACAACACAGATGCCACTTTGGGATGCATGATGGACAAAAACTGGGACAGATATGTGAGGACTTGGAGAGCCTTTTCAATTGTGGCTCCCAGACTTTGGAATTCCCTGCCCCAAGAAGCCCACTTTGCTCCCTCCCTGATGGTTTTCCAGAGGCTTGTAAAGCTCTTTTATTCTCACTCCCTCATATATATATATATATATATATATATACACACACACACACACACACATATGCATGTTTGTATATGTGTGTGTATGTTTATGCATAAGGCATTTTATATATTTTAATTGTATTCTATGCATTTTAATTTACTATAATGTTTGTGTTTTTATTGTGTATTTTATTATATATGCGTGCAATTTTATTGTAACCGCCTGGAGTGCCCTATTGTAGGGTAGAAGGGCGGGACAGAAATATTTTAAATAAATAAATAATAAATAATAGCTTGTTCTACTATTGTAAATAAGATGCAATAACTAACATTTTATCTTGTCCATTTGGACTATGATATTATGAACAAATTGATTAAAAAATAAACCATTGTGAAGCTACAATAAATGGTTCAACACTTTGCAACTTTTAGTTGGCCCTAGCAAAGGTGTTATGCTAGTGTTGCTGTTCTGAGATGCGTGAACAGCACTAACTGGGTGGGGTGATTGGTCACATTTAAAAATGTTCCTCCATATAACACAACACCCTGCAAGGAAACTATTAGCTCATCAGAGAGAAAGGTCCTAGCCTAGCCCACTCACAGCATTCTACTTGAATTGTTAGAGCTACCTTTCTCCTTCACGAGGGGAGTTCCAGTGACAACAACCATCCCGGTAAACTTACATGGCACAAACTGAGCAGTGATGGCAGCGGTCAGGTTTGATGAGCTGGCATCTATCACAGAATCGGATGGCTGGAAGGAACACACAGCAAGATACCTTTGTTAATAATGACAGTGACGCGTGTGAGGAAACCTGACACAACAGGCAGCTTTAAGCAACAGCCTTTTTTCAGCTTCACCCATCCACCCCACCTGTAAGAATACTCTCCAGCCCTATAGGCTAAATTACTGAGATAAGCAGATTACTGCTTTGAAATGCAGAATATAAATGCTATTTATCACGAATAGTTCTATTAAATCGAAGGCATCTAGGCATCAAAGTAGCTTGACAGCTTTGAACCCCTCAGCAAGTACTAGACACATGCCAAAATAAGGTTGTGGCATGGCTTTCAAGGTTCCACAAATGTCTGTTCTCTATTACAGATGAGTCCTACTAATAAAAAAAACTCAGTCTAGTCTTGAACCTGGCATGTCCCATTAGCTCCTAGGAACCAACAAGTATAAGATTCCACAGAGGGAATGATAGCATTAGCCACGGCCAGGGCTGTGACGGGCTACATTCTGGTGGATGTAATTCATCTTTTCAAGACCGAGAGCTGGTGCCCTCCAGATGTTGTAGCCTGCAACTGCCATCAGCCTCAGCTGGCACAGCCGTCCTTGGCGGGGGCCAATGGGAGTTGTAATCAAAAACATCTGGAGGGCAGCAGCTTGGGGAAGGCTGATCGACAGAATCAAGCTTACTGCTACGGAATGTGTGAACCTGCCTCACATTGAACCAGAACGACATTTCATCTAGCCCTCCGTTGTTTACTCTTGGCTAGGGACACAAAAAAAAGCCCATCTTCTTTCCCGATTTTCCAGTCTTACATTCATTTCTCCACCTTCCTGCAGCCATTTGCAATTTAGAAAAAAAATTGTTCTCCAGTATTTTAGTGAAAATTTCTCCCAATAAACACATTTTTGCAGGCGGTACTGACTAAGGTACACATTTTTGCCAGCCATTTCTCATCATATAATGCATTTTTGCTTGTTATTTTCATTCATATATTCATTCTTATGCACACTTTCCCTAAACATATGCATCTTTTTAAACATTGTTTGGTTGGCAAACTGCGTTGCAAAATTCGAGTAAGTGCAAATTTCCCAGGATGGCCGTCTTTTGGTCCTCGTATTGTTTCGGGAAATACGAATTTGATTGACTTGGCTTGAAATGTGAACTGAATGGAATTTCTCGCCCATCTGTGCTCTTGGCTGGCAGTGGTTCCCAAAAGCCTCAGGCAGACAGAGATCTTTCACTTCCTGTCCAAGATCTTTCACCTAGAGTTGTCAGGCAATGAACTTGGGACCCTCTGTGGGCAAGCAGAGCATGCGCTCTTCCATGGAGCAATGGTATTTTAAGAGCACAGTTTGGGCCTGGAATCTAATTCCATTTCCGAAAGCCCACAGCAGGTGGAGATTGAGGCCACGTATGGCTACAAAGCATCGAGCCCATTTCTAACAAACCAAGGACATCTTTAAGGGATTTCCTCCCTACTACAAAAGCTGAGGAAGGAAGCCAGAACGGAAACTCTTTTACGCTAACGCGATTTCCTCCGCATTGAGGCTCTTAAGACCAAATTGGCTGGTGGCAGCAGGGCTGCGATTCATCACGCGAGTTGCCAGCGCATGCGCTTAGACAGAGGGATCAGGCAGACTTCTCCGAAGCTGTCCGCGTAGCTGACCTCCGTTCCCTGTTCTGGTGTACACCGGCAATTTCCGCGCCATTTCGACAAGTATCTGCCTCTGCCCCTCGGGTCTCTCTTCGTTCTCGTACCGCTCCTTGTCATTGTAAGACATGTGGAACTGGAAGCAGAGAAGACCAGTTACACCCACGTGGCTGGAAGAAGACTTTAGCCGCTACTTACCCCCGTTGCTGAGAAAGACCATTACTCTCTGGCATTGCTTATGGGGGATATAAATTTATCTAGCCGTCCTCAATCTGGTGGTTTCCAGATGTCATTGGATGGACTCCGTCATGCCTGGCCGTTGGTCACGATGGCTGGGGCTGATGGGAACTGGAGTCCAACATCATCTGAGGGCAACAGGTTAGGGAAGGCTGCACTCATCTATAAAAAAGGCTTTTGTTTCTGAGATAAGCAAACCAACATTCAGACAGATTATCAGTGAGAAGAAACTAATTCACTGAGATTAATAGAAAAAGGAAATCTGGCAAATAATTGATATAGATCTTATCTACAGCCAGGCCCCTCCTGCTCCTGCTAAAAAGAAACACAACAGAGTGTCTTGGTTCTAAAGGGCCAGAAGCGTCAGGCACCTTGGAGAGTGGCATGAAGGTGAGTGTATGTGTGTGGGGAGTGAGTGTGTGCGCAGGAGCAGTGGGTCAGTAGAGCAGAAACATGTGGATAGTAAAACTGCCCTAGCACACTACCTAAAATTAAATTCCACTTTTGTTGATCTGAAGACTGCCTAGATTCTCGTGTTTCTCACCTATCAGAGAACCTGTATATTTTGTTAAGGACGGAGACTGACCTGGGTAATAGCTGATTTTTGTATTTCCAAAGATGGACATTTCTCCTTTCCAATATGCCTTGGGGTAACTGCATACTGAAACCTGCATAATACCTACCAAAGCCTCATGTGAAGGTCTACTGCTTCCTCCCACATCTTGCCTTAAGGTTCATATCCGATGCAAACATAGATGGCTACAACTACCGGCCAATATTGTCTCTCTTCCCTGCTCTGCTTGCCATCTAGTCTGATGAAGAGATCGGGAGAACTCAGAAGCACGCACACTATTTTGTGACATTTTGGTTTGTCTAATACAAGTATTGCCCTAATACGGGCATTAGCATTTACTTTACAAGGTTAATATAAGGATCACAAGGTAGTTTATTTCTTACATTTTTATAGAATCATAGAGTTGGAAGGGGCCTTGTAGGCCATCGAGTCCAACCCCCTGTTCACAGCAGGAAATCCACAGCTAGAGCATCTCCCGCAGATAGCTGTCCAGCCTCTGCTTGAAGACATCCAGCGAAGGGGATCCCACCACCTCCCTAGGCAGTCGGTTCCATTGCCGAACTGCCCTTACTGTCAAGAAGTTCCTTCTAATGTCCAATCTGAATCTACGCTCCTGCAACTTTATTTATTTTGTTTATTTTATTTTATTTCATTTTTAAACCGCCCATAGCGAATAGCTCTCTGGGCGGTGTACAAAAGATTAAAAGTACAGAAATACAAAATATCACAATAAATAAACTGAAACAGAGATTTAAAATTTAAAACTTAAAACCATTAGACCTAGTCCTACCCTCTGGGGCAGCAGAGAACAAATCTGTTCCCTCTCTATGTGACAGCCCTTCAGGTACTTAAAGAGTGCAATCATGTCACCCCTCAGCCTTCTCTTCACCAGACTGAACATGCCAAGTTCCTTCAACCTTTCCTCATAAGACTTGTTCTCCATACCGGCTATCATCCTCGTCGCCCTCTTCTGAACCCACTCCAACTTGTCTATATCTTTCTTAAAATGAGGTGCCCAGAACTGAACGCAGTATTCCAGATGAGGCCTGACCAATGCAAAATATAGTGGGACTATTACTTCCCTCGACCTGGAAACTATAGCTCTGTTTATGCAGCCCAAAACCGCATTTGCCTTTTTTGCCGCAGCATCACACTGCTGGGTCATGTTCAACTTGCGATCCATTACAATTCCAAGGTCCTTCTCACATGCACTACTGCTAAGCCGGGTATTTCCCATCCTGTACCCGTGCATTTTGTTTTTGTGGCCTAAATGCAGAATCCTGCATTTGTCTTTATTGAATGTCATTTTATTAATTTCAGCCCAATTTTCTAGTCTATCCAGGCCCCTTTGGATTTTATTCCTGTCTTCCATTGTGTTAGCTATCCCTCCAGTTTCGTATCATCCGCAAACTTCATAAGGCTTCCCTCCACTCCATCATCTAAGTCATTGATAAAAATGTTGAAGAGTATCGGCCCCAGGACAGAACCCTGTGGCACTCCACTCGAGACCTCCTTCCAGTCCGAAGCAGAGCCACCGACGACCACTCTTTGAGTATCCCGCTCTTCCTCTGAGGAGGCGGCCATGCATGGATGTTCCCAGCCCTCGTTTTGTTGTCACAACAGCTTGCGAGAGGTAGGTTCAGCTAGGAGAGTGTGACTGGCTCAAGGTCACCCAGTGAGCTTTGTGGCTGAGTGAATATTTGAACCCAGGTCTCCCCGGTCCTAGTCTTCTGCTCTCAGCCTTTCCTAACCTTGGTGCCTCCAGAAGTTTTGGACTACCACTCCCATCAGCCCCAGACAGCATGGCCCTATAGTACAGGTTATAGTTACGTTTTGGCAGTATGACTGTTGTTGTTGTTACGTGCCATCACGTCATCATATGGCCATGCTAAGCTTAAAACATAAATTATGCTATGTTATAGCATATACAGCCAACTTCATATAGCTATAGATATATTATAGTAACATAAACTATGATAGACAGTCCCATGACAAAGAATTATTTGACTAAAACACATTGTGATTTCTACACCTGGTATCAATAAATGTGACTGCTGCACCTTTTTCCTATTCCAGGTGATGCCCCTTTGGGGCGTTTTGTTTTAGAATCTTGTAACACACACACACACAGGGCTGTGGAGTCGGAGTCGTAGAGTCGGAGTCGGAAGCAATTTTGGGTGGAGTCGGAGTCAGAAGCAATTTTGAATCGGAGTCGGAAGAAATGTACCGACTCCGGCTTCAAAATAAAATTAATATTTTAATATTACTATTTTAATATAAATAAAGATACACTTGCCATTTATGAAGGAGTTGGAGTTGAACAGTAGAAAAACAGAGGAGTCAGAGTCGGAGTCGGATTGATGTACCGACTCCACAGCCCTGCACACACACACACACACAGAGCCCCCTCATGCTGTTCCTCTTACACACACACGCCCCACTGTGGAACTGCTTGCTCTCAGATAATAGGGGGCGGCTGGGCAGGCAGGCAGAAAGCGAGTCTGGCCAAGGAAACTGCCTATGGGCTTGATCTGATATCCTTAAGGCTGGAGAGGTTGAGGCAGCGGTGCCAACTCCTAACTCAGCTGTTTCCTTTGTTGCTCCAGAGGGTTTCTGGTTTTTACCTTTTTGTCCGGTTGCTGCGGAGGAGTAAAGATAGACTTCCAATAGGTCCATACAAAGAACACGAAGATCACATGGAATATAGTGAGGTAAACCACTACGAGGGGGAAAAAAGCATTCCTGGGTTACATAAAGCGAGGCACGGCTTATCTTGGTGCTCTTCATTGTAATGCTCGGCTTCCAAGACAGGCTAGTCTTCAGGGGGATGAATTATAATAATAAGCAAACTCTCCCTCAAATTGATATTGAAGTGCCATGGCCACCCGTTTGGCCTGAGCTTCCAGCGCAAGCGCATGAACGTGAAATGCTTGTCTCGTCTGCCAGGAAGCAAGACACGCCAATACCTATTTGCAACGTTGGTCTGCGCAAATGATGCAGGACAGGCACTACATGTGACGTTAAACACAGAGCTTAGCCTTGCATGGATCTTTTTTCTTTCCCCAAGCTGCAAACTGGAAAAAACAAAGCTGCTGGGGAGTGGTCAGGGGTGGGAATCAAGACTGGGGCCGTGTGTGCAGGGAGGGGAATACCGGGAAGCTGCCTTATATCTTTGGTCCATTTAGCTCAATGCTGTCTTCACCGGCTAGCAGTGGCTCTTCCAGGGAGACTGGGGCCTCTCCGAATCCTACCTGGGACGATGTCCAAGGTTGAACCTGGGATCTTCTGCATGCAAAGCAAGTGCTTTATCACGCAGCTAAAGCCCTTCCTTGCAACTGATGTTTTTAAAAGGCAAGGAAAAATACAAAAAATTATGCACTCTGCCACTCAGCTGTGGTTCCAACCAGCCAGCTGGGTGGACTAATGGTTACACTCAGTATAACGCATCTATTTATTTACTAATTGTGGACCTTATATAC
Source organism: Rhineura floridana (assembly GCF_030035675.1). Taxonomy (NCBI): domain Eukaryota; kingdom Metazoa; phylum Chordata; class Lepidosauria; order Squamata; family Rhineuridae; genus Rhineura; species Rhineura floridana. The sequence goes on along the minus strand of NC_084495.1, from coordinate 6,613,507 downwards.
CACTCTTCAGCACAGGCTCTCAGAGAAACAAACAAAATCACAAAATAAATATTAACACACTACAAACATAACTGCAATAATTAAATAAAATGCAACAGAGGCATTAAAGCACACACATTAAAATCCACCCCCCAATACCCCCCACCCCAGACTTTGCAGCCACTTGGTGGCTCTTTGTGACTTATATGACCAGGCACATTCCATATGACTGGCACATTCCATCAAACATAAACTTAATACACACTATTTGATCCTCTTAAAACAATAATTATATCTTCTCCTTGTACGTTCTCTACTCTTTATCTGCTGCTACTCAGGCTTTGGTTTGTTTCTTTTTACTTCTGGGTGTTCAGTCGGAAAACAGCTCATTACTTTTTCAGTCATAACCAAGGCAGTAACGCCGGCATATATGTCTTCTTTATATTATGTGTTTGAAGCTATTTGTATTTTTCATGATATGTGTGTGTCCATGCGCCTGAATGTGTGCGTGTGAAACTACAAGGCAGCAGTCCATAGTGCAGAGATAGCCAATTTTCCATATGCCACTGGGTGCTACAGCCCTCCTCATCGTGCCTGGCCATTGGCCAGGCTGGCTGGGGCTGAGGGTGTCCAACAACATCTGATGGCTGGTGAAGTACCAGGTCAGAGAGGCTGCAGGTGGAGGAGGGCATTGGCAGAAAACATTTCCTCCCCCACCTCGCCTTGTGGGAAGGGAACAGCAGCTGAGGCTCCAAGGCAGTGTCTGTCGCTTGCCTCCCCCTTATCAGCGGAACAGTCAGGCGGGTTCAGCCCTGCCCCTCTCCCACAAAGTGACTTCCAAGGCCCAGGTACACAGTGTGATAAATCGCCACATACCTTTTTCTGCAGAACTGGTCACAGTCACTGAAAGAGAAGAGCAAAGATGCGTCTTACACAATGCGCAAAAATTCCTGGGGTGGTCTCCAACGTGATGCTCAAGCCGATGGTGTGAACTGTGAACTAATGAGTATCAACTAAAGGGCTGAAACTACTGAAGCGCATAAGAAGCAAATGAAGACGAGTGCCATGCACTTGAGATGTTCAAAAATAGAATTCTACAAAATTGCAAGAAGAAAACTATTTTACTTTATTGAAAAAGTACGTCCAATCTAATGAAATGGTAATGGTTGTGATATGTTGTTCGTTTTCAACGTTGGTGCCAAAGAACTGGAGTATACCACATTCGCCAAGGGCAAAAGGTCTCACTCAGCCCCTTCACCTTGTAAAAATGCGACCCCTCCCAATTCCAATTCCTGACCAAAACAAGAACAACCCACCTCTGCCCATTACATGCCTCATGATTTAGTATTACGGACCACATCTCATGACTCATCAACTGCAGACCCTTGACGGAGGCAGGAACATCAACGCATCTTTGCCAGCAAACAGTACAATAATGGATGGCCATGCTTGATTCTGTAGTGTTCTTAACATGTGATCCAGCCTTCTTCAAATGTTTTGGACTACAGCTCCCATCTATGGATCTATGTAATCTATCCATCCTCCCAACAGCTGACAAGAAAAAGCGTCATTATTGTGAATTTCAGAAGGTTGTGAGACCAGCCCCACCTCCATTGTGGCCGAAGCTATGCAAGAACCAATTTTGTGGGATTGTGCTGCTGTTTGCAAGGGAATGCGTGTGTGTGTGTTCCATTTTCAGGGCTGACTCAGACCAGCCCTGCCTCTCTTTTGGTCAGACCTATGAAAGAACCTGCTGCCAGGGATTGTGGGAGAAAATGTTCCTTCTTATAGGAATTATTTCTATTGGGGTGGGGCCTGTGCTCAACAGCCATTTCTGATATATGACTTTTGAATTATCATTACTTTGTATTGGACTGCATTAATTGTTTATTGAATTGCTTGTTTTTGCTTTACTTATATGCAATTGTGTTTATTGATATATTATATTGACGGGGATGTTATTTGCTAATTTCAATGCTTCGTTAGTGTGAGCAGCTTTGAGCTCAAGATGTCGTTGGAAAAGTGGCATACAAATATCAAATCAAATTCACCCAACTAGATGGTTACCTATTCTGCTCTTATAAGTGATGAAGGATTTGCCACTGGCTAGAACATACTCATATTTATCCATATTATACTGGGCCGCACAGAGGTGAAGGCAAAAAACTACAGCTGCAATCATAACTGCATTCACTCAGACATAAATTCAATTTGTTTCAAGGGCACTTATTTCCAAATAAGTATGGCTGGAAAGACAGCAAGCAGATGACTCACTGCACTTGTGACAACATCTGAAATTGCACCCCATCTGGTTTGTTACGTTTCAGGTGCGGCACTCCAAAAAGCACTCCAACCAAACCTGGAGTATATTCCCATTCTTGTCAAAAGAACACTTTGATTGTGAGGGGGATTAACTGTAGCAGGTGAACCAGAGATGGTCCAGGCCTCTTTTTACATTGGAGTGCTACATATAAGGATGTGAATTAGATCCTTATCCACACTATTGGTTGCAGACTGAATCAAGGCGAAGGATTGCTTTTACATGTGTTAATTACTTTACCAATGCCAGGATAGCAGTGCTGTCCATGACGGTGTTTTGTGAACTGCCCCTGCTAAAATGTAATTATCGGTGTCTGTACTTTTTTTGCAATTCCTTTCCCACTAACCTCACTATCATCCCTGCATGTGATGATGTGGCACCTTTTGGAACTCCCACTGCATGTCAAACAGGTGCCTTCTCTATTATCTTTTCACTGCCTGCAGAACACTTTCCTCCTTCAACCAGCCTTCTAAAATCTTTATCCCAGTTGGCATCTGTCTTGGATTTGAATTCATTTTATGTATGTGCTGGTGTTTTAAGCTATTTGTGTATTTATAATTGTTTTTGAAAATTGTTTTCATATATATAACTGTTTTAACTGTTTTTATTAGACATGAAAGTGTTCGCTTTATGTTGTTATATCGTAAAGCACTTCAGGATGCCCATGGGAAGCAATTCATAAAGAAATGATGAAGTGAACCACAATGTTGTCTGAAGGAGCTTCCAGCATGCTTCTTCATTACAGAGATCTTAATGTGCTCTTGCAAGGCACCAGTCAGAACTGGATGTGTCCACATTCTTGTTTTCAGAATCGTTCATATTTTTTGCCCCAGGGTGCTTTCGTCCATGGAGTGGAGTGAAGGAAGGATGGCCATGACTAATGCCAGGACTCAAGAAAGGATACTGCTCGGGGCCAGCAACAAGTTCAAACAGGCGATCTGTCATTTTAAAATGGCACTTTTCAGGACTGTGTTGCCAAGCGAGGGCGTCTGGTGGAGAGGGCTTGTTTGCACCCAGCTGGGTCACTGGAGAGGAAGGCTCTTCTTTGCAGTGGGAGATCTCAGAACTGATTGTGTGCATCCTTGCATTCCAGAAGCAACATCTGGGGCATTTTAGTTTGCAAAAAGGGCAAATAAGGAGGGGACATGATAGAGGTATATAAGCGGCGGTAACGCAGCCGAAGCTCTGCTCACAGCTGGAGTTCGATTCCAACGGAAGGAGGAAGTCGAATCTCCGGTAAAAGGGATTGAGGTCCACTCAGCCTTCCATCCATCCGTGGTCGGTAAAATGAGTACCCGGCATATGCTGGGGGGTAAAGAAAGGCCGGGGAAGGAACTGGCAATCCCACCCCATATATACGGTATGCCTTGTAAACGTCGCAAGACGTCACCCTAAGAGTCGGAAACGACTCGCACTACAAGTGCGGGGACACCTTTACCTTATTGAGAAAGTGGATAGCAATAAGTTTTTCTCCCTCGTTTGGGGGTCATTCAACGTGGGAAGATTCAAGACAGACAAAAAGTAGTACTTGTTCACCTAGCACATAATTAAACTGTGGAATTAGACAATGTCATGGGGAATAAGGCTATTGATGGCTGTTAGCCATGATGGCCGTGCACTATTTTTAGTACTGGAGACAGGATGCCTCTGAAGACCAATTGCTGGGAATCACAAGTGGGGAGAATGCTGTTGTGCTCCGGTCCTGCTTGTGGGATTCTCAGAGGTCATCTAGATGGGCTGGACTAGATGGGCCACTGGCCTGATCCAGCAACCAGGCTCTTCCGGTATCCTTACGTTCTGTTATAGCTGCACATATGTCTTGCTCCATACAAAGCTTCGCCCTACATTGTCTCTATATAAGTATTTCCCGCAGCCAAGTCAAATGGATGTTCCTGTCTCCAGGCAGCCTAAATTCCTTCTGAGCTGCATGTGTGTGAGGCTGAGCCCTGGCTTAAAGTGAACGTGAAGAGGCTGTACATGCCTATAATACACCTCTGGCCACTGACCTCTGGAAATGTTGTGTTCCTATGGTCCCAAACCTATTTAAGTTACGACTGTTTTCTTGTGAGTTCTCTCTATTTTTTGTTTGTTTGTTTAACGCAGATACAGAAATAGGATCCCAGGCCGTTTCAAATTTGGGAGCACTCAGAGTGTGTCACGGAGACCAACGTATTCTCCTTTCTTTGAGAAATCTGGGCAGTCAAGGCAGCTTCTGTCTCACTAGAGGGCTGATGATCACTGATCTTCCTGAGGCTCACATTGACTCTCCAAGCAGGACTGTCCTTGGCGGCATCAACCAGAGGGTCTGCTTGAGTGGGAACGGACGCTTTGAACCTTGTGGTTTCATAACAGCGTGTTCATATCCCTCCTTCCTGACATGGCATAATACTCTAGCTGGCAGCACATTTGCCCACTCTTATTCTCATGCTGCAGCAGCAGTCTGCCAGCCGGCTGCTCCAACAAGGCCTTCTGGAGCCTGGCTTCTTACCAAATTCTCCAGCAGGGATGGCAATGTTAATGGGATGAGATATTCCCCCTGGAGCAGAGAATGTCGCTGCCACATTGATTCCAGCTCCTGTCTGTCTACCAGGGAGCGAAAGACAAAGGGGATGCCTCAGAGTGGACATCACACTGTTTCCATGTCTGAAAGAGATCACACGTTGCGGCAGGAGAATAGCCCAGATCAACGGAGAGGAAGAACCTGAACCCTTTAGCTGAATTCTGGCCATTTAGTGAAATAATTTACCTTCTCTGTAACTGGGAAAGAAGTGTGAGATTCAGAGCTGAGAAGTTAACTGAAGTTGCACAAAAACTCAGGGTGGGGAAAAATCAGTTGCCATAAATGCCTTACACTGTAAATATGTGCCCATTTTTGAAGATGTGCTATTAAACACCCAGCATGCCACTGCACCCACTTTGTTTGTTTTTCACTTTGGGCGTAGCTGTAGCTAATTCTCAGGTTTTGTTTACTTACAGTACTGACAAACTCTTGAATAACCTCACCTAACTGGCCGAACAACCCACCCTGCCCTACGGAAGAAGCTGCATTCTGCTTCTTTTGTAAGGTGGAAAGAGCCAAACCCCAAGAAAGGTGATTTCGGCCAGTTTCTGCTCCACAGAGAATTCTGTGCGCCCCTTCTATTGAGATATATTTATATGAACCTTTACATGAACCCATTCCAAGTTCTCAGGGCAATGAAGAACTGCACTAAAACCCAGCTGAAAAGCCTGGGTGTCTTCACTGCCCCTGTGAAATCCCACCAACAGGGACGCTCCTTTCCATTTCCACCAGTCACCTAAACTGGACGCTCTGTCTATCTTGGCAAGGCGTTACATTGGGAAGATGTCACAACCGGGGTGAAAAGGTTGCTTTTTTGTCTCTGTATATGAATGCACACGAGATACCTCAGATGGCTTTCAGCCCATGTTTCTATAATCCAGGGAGAAGTATGTGGGGGGGGGGAAGGCATTCCTTCTGGGGGTCTGGGCCCAAAGCGTGCAAGGCGGAGGAAGTTACAGCATGAAACCAGCACTTCAAATTAACCCCTGGAGCCTTAGTAAAAGTATAACATGCTCACAATGGCTGATTCCTCTCAGCAATCCAGCTGCCATATTCTGAACCAGTTGGAAAGCCCCTGCCATGCTTCAATATAATACTAAAAAGACACCCCATAAAAATCAACAAAATCAAGACCAGCAGAATATACCATCAAACACAAATCGAAAGCTAATGGTTGTAAAAGCAGCGCATTGTACGCCATCAGATGCCTGAGAGGAGAGAGAAGCTTTAACCTGGGGACAAAGGACAACCACGTCAGCCCCAGGCAAGCTTCACTGAGGAGAGCAGTCCAAAGATGTGGAGGGAGACACACATCCAAAAAGCCCACTCCTTTGCTGCCACTCTGAACCTCTCTTGGAGGTGGCAAGCAGATGAGGCAGAGACGGTAATGTCTTGTAGCAATCCTTTATTCCACTCCCTCCCCAAAAAAGCAGGGAACCCCGTGATACCTTGAAGACCAACACATTGTTTCTGACATTAGATTTCATGGGCACACACACACACACACAAACTGGATTGGGAGGAGGCCAATAGAGGTCAATGATGAGTTTCCGCCGGACCTTGAAAACCTGGCTCTTCAGGCAGGCTTTTGGGGTGGGTTAGGTCTTAGTGTTATTGTTGGAATTTTAATGTGAATTATATGTTTTTATGTTATATGTCGCCCAGAGTGGCTGGTAAACCAGCCAGATGGGCGACTAATAAATTTAATAAATAATAAATAATAAAAAATAACAATAGGAGAAGACACTATTTTCCAAGATGCAAGCAAAAGATAAATCATTCAGAAGGCTAATACATCATACATGAGTTTAAACAGCTGAAACAAATGAAATTCAGTCAACAGGGGTCAACAACAACATGCTATGTTGTCCTGGCAAAGCAACACCTCCAGCGGCCTTCGTTAACTCGGTGCCCTCCACCAGGCTGGCTGGAGCTCATGGGAGTTGTAGTCCAAAACATCCAGAGGGCGCCACGTTGGGAAAGGCTAGCCTACAGGCAGGCCTCAGTTTGCATGACACCACAAATTGAAAGCTCATTACTAGTAGTGAATGAAGCACTTGGCCTTATGTAGGATTTCCGCTCGGGGCTCCTACTGGGAGGAAGGACAGGATATACATCGAAATAAGTAAGTAAGTACGTGGCTGTGGCCAAAACCTGCCACCACCACTCCGTCACTTTTCCCTTCATGGTGACATTATTGCACTCCTAGTTTTCTCGCCCTCGCAAATGGCAACAGAGGAGGCAGAGGACGGGTTTTTCTGTAAGTCGCCTTGAGGGCCATTTGGCCAAAAGGTGGGTATAAATAAACATTAACATTAACATCAACATGGGTGGAAAAACTCAAGAGCATGATCATATCCACACAGCACATATTTTGTATTCACAAGCCAGGCAAGGAGGAGGAGATCTGGACAGTTGCAGCTCTTAAGTCCTCGGTAACGACAACATTACTGGAAAAAAGTAAAGTAATGATAACAGAATAGACCCTCTATGGCACAGAGTGGTAAGCAGCGGTAACGTAGCCGAAGCTCTGCTCACAGTCAGAGTTCGATTCCAACGGAAGGAGGAAGTCGAATCTCCGGTAAAAGGAGTCAAGGTCCACTCAGCCTTCCATCCATCCGTGGTCAGTAAAATGAGTACCCGGCATATGCTGGGGGGTAAGGAAAGCCCGGGGAAAGAACTGGCAATCCCACCCCATATACACGGTCTGCCTACTAAATGTCGCAAGACGGCACTATAAGTGTGGGGACACCTTTACCTTTAATGACAACAGAAGATTTATGTAACTTTAAAGTTGGCAATGAGGACATTGAACTTGTCAAGAATTATCAATACCTTGGCACAGTCATTAACCAAAATGGAGACAATAGTCAAGAAATCAGAAGAAGGCTAGGACTGGAGAGGGCAGCTGTGAGAGAACTAGAAAAGGTCCTCAAATGCAAAGATGTAACACTGAACACTAAAGTCAGGATCATAAAGACCATGGTATTCCCAATCTCTATTGTGGATGTGGAAGTTGGACAGTGGAAAAAGCGGATAAGAGAAAAATCAACTCATTTGAAATGCGGTGTTGGAGGAGAGCTTTGCGCATACCATGAACTGCGAAAAAGACAAATAATTGGGTGTTAGAACAAATTAAACCAGAAGCTAAAATGATGAAACTGAGGTTATCATACTTTGGACACATAATGAGAAGACATGATTCATTAGGAAAGACAATAACGCTGGGAAAAACAGCAGGGAGTAGAAAAAGAGGAAGGCCAAACAAGAGATGGATCGATTCCATAAAGGAAGCCACAGACCTGAACTTACAAAATCTGAACAGGGTGGTTCATGACAGATGCTACTGGAGGTTGCTCATTCATTGGGTCGCCATAAGTCGTAATCGACTTGAAGGCACGTAACAACAACAACAACAGCCACTCGTTCCGCCCAGGTCAACCAGCCCAAGTCTTGATACAAACCAGACCAAATGGTTCCAGATTTATGCTATGAGCTCCAGTTCAGCAACCTCATGCTCTATCAGAGATGATTATGAGCTCTCACAAATGCAGGTAAAATCTTGAAGGTATCTAAGTGGAGCCTTCTAGAAGCCTGTCAGAAACCAGAAAAGGGCAGAGTGAGGTTCCAAAAAGATTCCAAAAGCATGCCGCCCCCATAGTCAGAAGTAATATGCTTCTGAATACCAGTTGCCAGAAACTGCAGGAGGCAAGAGGGTACTCTTGCACTCAAGTCCTGCCTGCGGGCTTCCTGTGGGCAACTGGTTAGCTGCTGCGAGAACAGGGTACTGGATTAAATGGCCTGATCCAGCAGGCTCTCCTTATGGTTTCTGTACGCTTCCATAATTACCTATCAATGTGTTTGCCTCTCTTTAATACCTTATGCGCTTGCTCCTCTGCACTACAGCAGTCTCAGTCTCCCCCCCCCTTTCACACACACACACACACTTCCTACCCACCACCAAGAAATCCACATACCTCCACCAAGTCAATAAGACTCTGGAAAGGTATGTGCCACACCTATTTCCGCTCAGCAAAAGGAACCAAGGAGATACAAACAGACAGGTCACTTGGCAGCAAAGCTAGCAAGACAGATCAAAGAACAGCATTGTTGACAAATCAGTCTTGTCGTGACTGAGCTTTTGACAGTTTGCCCGCTTTGTTCGCTCCAGGGAAAACACATTTCTCCTCTGCATTGCGACCCTGAGTCAGCAGGGCAGTGGGGACATATATCCTGATCTTGTGAATGGATCAACACAGGCTAAGGGACAATCCGTGCTAAAAATGCAGTCCTGTTCATTCCTAAGCAAGTACTGAAAGCAGCTGTGGGAGGCTGTGCGTTTTAGCAGATGACCAGACCCGGCGGAAGAGGCAAAGATGTTTCTTCTGTGGGTGGACATGCATGCTGGGGAGGGGGCGAGGGCATAATATCGAAAGGCAGGACCTCCAGAAGTGAAATTGTTAAGCATCCCCCCCCCCGCTAGTCTTCTTCTCAGGGCAGACGCCTGTGTGGATGCTTTTGGTAAAGGGGGGGGAAATACCAAGGAAAAACTACAGGTGACTGACAGCTGTTTGGGCCTTAAGAAGTGACTTTGGCTGTGTGAAACTAGAACATTTCTTTTTTATTTATTTTGACATGTGTCTGATGTCTCCCCTAAATATCTGGCTCATAAAAATGCAAGAAAACCACAATGAAATCACACAAATATCTACAACTAATTCAGTTTCATTAGAGCAGAACAATTATCCCAGTTTGCAAGCCAGCCGAAAGGCTGATAACAAGGGGCACAGGGGGCTTTCCTGGGAAGGCTCTTCCACAGGGAAGGGGGCCACAACCAAGAAAGTCCTGATCGGAAAGGACACGCAGATGCAAACAGCTTTGCATTACAGCGTGCTCTTCAGCATATAAAATTCCAGCATATTACTTCCTATTTTATAAGCGGAGTCATGGAAGGATATATATAAATTCCCTCTCCACCCCCGACCCCCTCTTTCTGCCTTAAGAACAGAAGAAGCGCCCTGCTGTGTTAGACCAAAGGCTCACCTAGTCTACCATCCGGTTCTGACAGTGGCCGACCAGATGCCTATGGGAAGCCTGCAAGCAGGACATGGGCATACCGGCATGCTCCCCACACTCCAACAGTGGAGGCAGAGCGTAGCCATCGTGGCTAGTAGCCATTGATGGCCTTATCCTCCTTGTTGGTGGGGGAGGAAATGAGCGCTGCTCTCTTCTCCTCTCCTCGCTCCGGACTCTTGCAGACTCCCAGCTCTGTACTTTAAACAGTGGTGTGGCAGCCAAACATTTATCAGAGCGATGTAGCAAAGCCACAGCGTTGGACTTAGCCCAGGGAGACCTGAAGTCTAATCCTTGCGCAGCCTTCGAGCTTCCTGGTCAACGCTGCACAATCTGAAACCAACTCACCAACGCTGCCTTTCCCCAATTTCCCCACAAGCCCCCTTCTAAGCCAGCACGCTTCTCCTTCCCCAGATTCTGTCTCCAGACATAAATCGTCTCCAAATCAGACTCACCATAATTATTATCCTCATCGTTGCCATTCCAGTCTCCCGATCGTAATTATATTGCACTGGTTCCATACATAATCAATCACTCCAACATCATTTAAAGTAATGACAAAAAGGAAGTCCACATGAAGGAAACTAAAGCAGAATTTGCAATATTTTAACTGAACAGCAAACAGGTTTGATGTGGGTTCTTCTTAGCAAAGTATCTATTTTGGATCAGAGATGATATCGGCTACTGATGGAAATGGAGGATTCAGTCAGTACAAAGAGAGGCAATCTTTAATTCTGATCCTGATTATCATTTGGGCAGGATATAAGTTTAATAATAAATGAATACATAAATTTATATAGAAACCCTACTGCTTCTCTTACAGGGCTAGATCTCCCCGTTCTTCTGCCTCACTTCAGGCTCTGTTACTCCCTACTACAACCCCCCAGTTTTCCCTCTCCAAGCTGAGCAGCACAATCAAGACCAGTTCCAGCAAAGAAAAAGGGCAGAGGTCACCCGAAAGAGAAGTCCTGGGCCAACTTGAAAACTAAGGCTGCAATCCAAAATGCGTCTACTCAGCTCTGTTGGGTTCAATGGGACTCACTCCCAGGTGAGTGTGTGTATTGGATTGCAGCCTAAAGCAAGCCACTCTCAGCCTCCGCCCTTCGCCTGCAAAATGGGGCTACCAGCATGGGCCTGCAAGCTTCTGCAAGGATCACTTTGACTGACCCCCTTGTGGCACCTTCCGTTCACATGTACTCAGGAGTCCTCCTGTGTCCAACAGGCCTAACACCCCAGAAAGTGCACAGGATGCATCAGCCTCACCACAGGTCTATCCAAAAGGAAATCTTGCTGAGTTCAATGGGCTCTATTCCCAGGGCAAGTGCACCCACTTACGCAGAAGTAAGCCCACACCAGAAAAGAGCACACAGGATTCTGCAGCCTTTCGGTACATTGTACTCAGAAGGAAATTCACTGGGGGCTTCCTCCCAAGTAAATGCCCTCAGGATCCTGCAGCCTTACAGTATGTTCACTCTGAAGCAAATCAGGTTCAAAGGGGCTTACTCCCAGCAGGGCAAGTGCACCCATTTACTCAGAAGTAAGCCCTCCCACATCCAATGGGGCTTCCTCCCAGGTAAGTGCACTCAGGGCCCTGCAGCCCTACAGTATGTTCACTCTGAAAGAAATCCTATTGGGCTCAAAGGCGCTTACTCCCAGCAGGCACGTGCACCCATTTACTCGCAAGTAAGCCCCCCCGTGGCCAATGAGGCGTGACTCTTAGGTCACTGCAGACAGGATTCTGCACTTTGGCCACACCTTTCCTCTGAAGGAAATCCTACTGGGTTCAATGGGGCTTACTCCCAGGTAGGGGCTCACTTTTACTCCGGAGGAAGCCCGCCTGTTTCCAGTGGGGCAGTCTGTGCCTGGGCGCCTGTAGCCTCCCCGGCAGCCTTTTACGAGCCCTCGCCTCCTCCTCCTCTTCTGGGGCCTCCTCCTTCTTCTCCCACCGGCTCCGCCCGGGGATCGGGTCCCCTGGGCTCGCAGGCAGACGGCGACCCCCCGCCCCCAGAGCCCCCTCCTCACCCAGGCAGAGCTCGAAGACGTAGGCGTAGTAGGACCAGAGCACCACCAGGGTGATGATGAGGACGGGCACCCAGCCGAAGACCCGCTGGCAGCACCGCAGCCCCCTGGACAGCGCCATCTTCTCCCCGCCCGGCCCGGCCCGGCGAGGCGGAGGCGGCGCATCGGCCATCCATTGAGCGGGACTGGCTTGCCGGCGGCGGCTTCGGGAGGCCGCCCGCTCGGAACTCGACTCCGACGCCTGGCTGCGCTCGAGGGAGGGGCGAGCACCTTCTCAGAGCGACACTTCAGGTTCCCCAGCGAATGCCATTGTGACCGGCTAAGCGTGCGTCCACTCACCGCCGCGCTCGGTTGGCGGCGCCTAGGCGCGCACGCGGGCGCTGCAAGCTTACAGACAGGATTCTGCGGCCGTATTATATATATACATAGTACATACATTTAGACAGTTTTGAAAGCAACAAATAGAACTTCACTCAAGCTTGCTCTGGATCCCTATAAGGATTCGGTTAATCACCTAAAATATATGAACATAATTGTGATTAACAAGACAGAGGATTTTATTGTATTAACAAAACGTTTCAGCTTCTGCCTCATCAGCTGCCAACATACAAATGCTGTTACCAAGGTGGCAGTTATAGAGCTTTGAGGATGGAATGCTCAGAGGGGCTTCCTTTGCAGAAGCTAAGTAGTGGTGGTACTGTCCTCCAGGTTCAGGCCATGTGGTGCCAATGTGTCCAGAGAGTAAATCCAAAAGTTCTCCCTTTTAGTCAATGCTGCTGGATCAGTTGGCATCTCTATTGCTGTTATAGAAAAGTCCAACAGGCTATGACCCTCAATGTTGAAATGTTTTGCAACTGGTTGCTCCACTTTTTTTTGTTAAGATTGCCGATTTGTGGTTTCTGAAGCATGTGCGTAGGTCAGTTCTGGTTTTTCCTACATATTGGATATGACATCCTGGTCTTTTGCATTCGATGACATAAATCATATTGTACAATCTGCAGGTGATGTTATGTTTGATGTAATATGTCCTGCCTGTCCTAGTGCTTGTAAAAGTGGCTGTCTCCCTGAGGTACACAGGTGATACAGCGTTTGGAGTGACAAGGATGAGACCCTGGATTGGTGATAGGTGGCTTAAGCACAGCTCTCACCAACAGTCTGCGCAAATTAGGAGGTTGGCGAAATGCTACAACAGGAGGCCTGCTGATGGCTCTAGCTAGCAAGATGTTCAGAGTTTGCCAGCAATGGGTAGCTCTCCCTGATTGCTCGGTGATAGTCAGGAGATGCTGGATGGAAATCTACCACAAATGGAATCCGTTGCTCTCTGCTCTTTGACATCTCAGTATGATGGAAGAGGTTTTCTCTGGACAGAATGGAGGCTTGGTGGATGTTGCAATCGATAATATGTGGAGGATACATATATGTAATATTATACAAAGGGCAATATTGTATAATATATAACATATCTATTATATAATTAACATATATATATGCAATTTTATACACAAAGCAATATTATATATATATATATATATATATATATATATATATATATATATATATATATATATATATATAATGTATATAACATCTATTATATAAATAACATATATGCAATATTGTACACAGAGCAGTATTATATAATCTTATGTGAAACTTAACAGTATATACATATACACAGAAAAGCAATATTAAACACAGAGCAATATTAGCCTGAAAAGCAACCAAGCAGCGCTGCAGGCAGACAGGCTGGACAGCAGCAATGGAGAGCCCGTGGGCCCTCCAATGTTGTTGGACTCCAACTCCCATCAGCCCCTGGCAGAAGGGTTGCTGGCCATGCTGGCCAAGGGCTGATGGGAGTTGGAGTCCAACAACATTGGTGGGCACCCAGTTGTGGAAAGCTGCTCTAGAACAGCCTTTCCCAACCTTTGCATCCCCAGATGTTGCTGGACTACAATTCCCATCATGCTCGGGACTGATGGGAGTGGTAATCCAGCCACATCTGGGGACCCAAAGGCTGCTCTGGATCATAGAAGGGTATATTATTTATTTTATTTATTTATTACTTTTACACCCAGCCTTTCTTTTCGTGAAACCCAAGGTGGCTTCCATATGGTTCACAGACAGTCTCCCATCCAGGCACTGACCAGACCTGACCCTGCTTAGCTTCAGCAAGAAGCTGGCCTCGTGTGCCTTCAGACCATAGCTTGGGGCATTATGGGATATTATACATGCCACGGTAATGTAAGTTGAATGGTTAATGTCTACTCAGAAGTAAGTCCTATTGAATGAAAATGGGTTTACTCCAAAGTAAGAAGAATTAGGATTGCAGCCTAAGTATGTACACTCTCTCTCTCTCTCTCTCTCCTCTCTCTCTCTCTCTTGGAAAGATTTGGATGTGTTCAGTCTGCATTTGGACACCTCTTAAGATATTGTAACCGATTTTTGCATGATGGTTCCTGCAACCAAGGAGCAGGTTTTAATCTCTGTGTGGCTACAATTGGACCCCATTTTGAATCAAGACAGTGGAGTGTGCCTTTCAAACCTGCACCGATTATGAAATGGAAATGGACTGCCTTCAAGTCGATCCCGACTTATGGCGACCCTATGAATAGGGATTTCATGGTAAGTGGTATTCAGAGGGGGTTTCCCATTGCCTCCCTCTGAGGCTAGTCCTCCCAGCTGGCTAGGGGCTGCTCAGCTTGCCACAGCTGCACAAGCCAGCCCCTTCCTTGTCCACAACTGCCAGCCAGGGGGCAACTGGGCTCCTTGGGACTATGCAGCTTGCCCACGGCTGCACAGGAGGCAGGGCACGTAACCCCTGAGCCACTCACTGGGACTGATCTTTAGCTGGCCCTTTTACACCCAGGAGACACGAGCGGGGATTTGAACTCACAGACTCTGGACTCCCAGCCAGACTGTCCTCCCCACTGTGCTGTACCCACCTGCATTGTTTGTTTGTTTGTTTCTGGGGGCATTTTCTTTGGTTCTTAGAATTCAGCAGGCGCCTTCTGTGTTAACTTTTAAACACCTGTTGAAAACCTTTCTGTTCCACCAGTCTTATGCAGGCAATTAAGAATATGTATTTTCACAATCGTTGACCTTTTGTTTTTATTGTATTTTTAATGCTTTTATTGTATGGTTCTTGTGTTTCTTAACTTCTTGTAAACTGCTGCAAAGTTTTTAATGAAATAGCAGTATACAAATATATTTATAAATAAATAATAAATAGAAGTTCCTGAGCAACGGCAGGTAGGAGGCAGCTGGTATAATATCTATGAAAAGTAAGGAAGGGACAAACTGGAGGTATATCTCTAAAGTTGTTTAAGTTAAGCAGTTCTTTCTTCCTCAGCACTCCTGGGGGCAACAACAGGGCTGTTCCAGACTGATATTTTTGTGTGGGTGTATTCTGCAATGTGTCATTGTTAGTGCTGGTTTTATACTGGACTGTCCCACGTATCATTTCCCTTTATTAGTTCTTCTGCAATGTTTCCCCAATGTTATCACATTATTGTTGTATGGAAGACCACACCTATAGGACAACAAAAGCACTCTCCCCCCCCCCACAAACATTTATGGTATAAAAAGATACTGGATTTCAGCGGGAAGTTGCGGGACATGCATGGCTTGGAAACAAAGCAGCCTGTCCACCCCAAAACATTTGCAGGTGCAAACAGTGTTGAAGTGGGATCAGGTATAACCAGTAGTGTAGTGGCAAATGCAGAACTGCAGGGTCCCTTCATGATAATCACACCACGCCCCTCACGGCCATACCCTCTTTTCATTCTCCCTTGCTCTCCCCGTCGTCTCGCAAGTCCACCCTCCACTGCAACAGACGTCCCTAGGAATTAATCAGCATGAAAGGGGAGGCTTTGTGTTAACTACTGAGAAGAGTCTTCTCAGTGGTTGACTCACCTCCTTTCACTCTGATTGGTTCCAATCAGCATGAAAGGACAAAGACACTTCTTAGTGGCTAACATGCTCTCTTTTCATGCTGATTGGCTAGGGACTCTGCTCCCCCCAAAATAACGGGTCTACAAACTCCCATGCCCCCAGACGGCTACAACCCCTGGGTATAACTGCCCCAATACCATAATGAACACAAATAATCATGAATGCACAATAAAAGGACATCTGGAGAGGTGGGCATATAGAGACTGTTTTGGTATTAGGCAGTATATATTAATGTGAAATTAATTAAATAAATAATACATATGACATAGGGTCACCATAAGTCGTAATCGACTTGAAGGCACATAACAACAATAACAACAAGGCATAATTATCCTAATAATACATTGAATGTCATTATTGTTGGCTTTTATTCATTAGAGGCACGTGTTGAATATTGTTTTATGTTTTCTCCCCAGGTTCTATTGGATAGGTAAGTGAACTTCCCTCCAGGCAAGTCTGCACAGGGTTTTGCAGCTAGCCTCAGATATTGCGATATATATACAACACATATCTCATTCAAGGTTCTGGTTTTGGTGTGCAAAGCCCTATGCAGCTTGGGACCAGGATACCTGAAAGACCGCCTTATCCTTTATATACCCAGTTGATCACTGCGCTCTGCAGGTGAGGGTCTCCTGCAGATACAATCTAATCAGGAGGTCCATTCTGCACAACACAAGAAACAGACCTTTAGCATAGTGGCACTGACCCTTTGGCATTCCCTCCTCTTAAATGTCAGACAGGCACCATCTCTGTTATCCTTTGGCTGTGTACTGAAGACCTTCCTCTTTCAAGAAGCCTTTTAAGTAGAGACCTCATCCCAGTCTGCATCTGTCTTGGAATTGCCTTTTAATATGTTTTTAAAGCTTGTTTTAATGTTTTAAAGCATTTTTAAAAAGATGTTTTTAAAGATGTTTTAATATGTTTTTAAGGATGTTTTGTTTTTATATATTTTAAAGTCTGTTTTTATTATGTTTTAGAGTATTTTTCGTGTTTTTGCCACCCAGGGCTCCTACTGGGAGGAAGGGCGGGATATGAATATAATAAATAAATAAATTCTGAAAAGCAAGCAAAATAGCCTTGCAAACACATAGTTGCTCTATGAATGTCGAACACTAAGACCACAATACTAGACCCATTTACCTAGGAGTAAGCCCTTGGAACTCAATGGGATTTACTTCTAAACAAACATGCAGAGGATTGTGCTGCACTTATTTTATGACAAATAAGTGATTGACAAAGCAGAGATATGTCTAAAACTACTTAGTCAATAGTTTGAGCTGCCATCAGTAGCACGGCTATTACACTGATAGGATGTAAAATCTCTTTCCTCTTGTTGGAACAGAAGGAGATGTTTTGTTCTGAGTGACTGAAGAGAAGCGGGTGGAACTGTTCAGTCAAAATCGACACTTTTTGTTTTTAGTTGGTAGGGGGGCTCACCGCCATCCTTTGCTCTCCACAGCATGGATTCAGTTCTGGCATTAGGAAGGAACGGAGGGGACTACCAACCGTTTGTTTCCAGCTTACTTCAGCGGCGGCGGAGGAACCAATAAGATGACCTGCGTAGTGCCGTCAGTTTGTGCGCTGCTTCACAAACCTGCCAAAAATGAGAAAACAGGTCCCTGCCCCGAGGACCTTGAAATGTCAAAACCACGTGTGAAGATGGTGAAGGGTGGGAGAAGTATGCATATTTCATGCAGCTGCACGCGCTTCGGGTTCGTTTCAGTAGGGTAGGGACAGGAGGCATTGCCTGGAGTGAAGGCTGGTTGAACCCACCCAATCCTGTGCAGGGACCAGTTATTTCATTACCTCGTAATGCCAAAATAGGAATCTAAGTGGTTTACATTGGTATACAAACCAATAACACAATTTGAACACTAAATTAAAATATACAACAAAACAAACCCATTCAAACATTAGAATACAGATATCCATATTTAACATCAAGCATCAATCCCATTACACATCAGAGCAATTCAAACAGGAGATTCAGGCTGAGAGGTCAATATATTTATTCATTTATTTACATGCTGCTTAACACGGCCATTGTGGCCAAACCAGGGCCTAGAGCGGCCCAGAGCCAGCCGTGTGTGGGTCAACTAATGCAAACTCTTAGGACACGGAGGTTAGAGTAGAACCGTTCCCCGTATATGCTTGAGGTCAAACGGAATCCTGAAGTGGCGGCTGTTTGCAACGCTCCACATTCTCATCTAGCTCTATAGCAGGAGAAGCGTAAAGAAAACACAAGGGGCGGAGACTGTGCTAGGAGGGCATTCCTTGCAATTGTCCTGCAGCGCCACCTAGTGAGGGCTTTGCTGGAACTGCAACCCACTTTGCAGAACGTGAGTGAACCCCAGTAGATATCCACACAATACATCTAAAGCACACCCAACTCGCATTTAATGCGCATGATTTCCCCAAAGAATCTTGGAAAGTGTAGTTATCCCCCTCATAGTTATAATTCTCACCACCCTTAACAAATGACAGTTCCCATGATTCTGTGGTGGGATTCATGTGCTTCAAATGGGTGCTGAATGTGCTTTAAATGCATGATGTGGGTCTGCGCTTTTGCTTGCCATGCCCTGCGTGGCATGGGAAGGCAGGCAGGTCTCCCCAGACTGAGTCCAGTCTGCAAACTGCTGCCCTAATAGAACATCCTTGGGAAAGGCAGCCAGAGAAACCTATCTTACTCTAGGCTAGGAGATCATGGGATGTGAACCCTCAATCCCTGCGCTACAGAATTCGGTTATTGTCCTCAGGAGCTGAGGCATTGCCCACCTCTCATTCTCTCAGCTGAATGCCTGACCAGGGGGAACTAGCTCTGGTCTAGTAAACAGCATCTCTTTCTGCCTGGATGCAGCAAAAGTGAGACAGTGATGCCCCCTCCATAGGCTGAGCAGGAGCAGCTTTGCTCCTCTTGTTCCAAAACTGTCTCAAAATTTAAGTAACTTTATGAAATACAGCTGGTATAGCACAGTGGGGAGAAGAGCCTAGCTGGGAGTCCAGAGTCTGTGAGTTCAAATC
Source organism: Rhineura floridana (assembly GCF_030035675.1). Taxonomy (NCBI): domain Eukaryota; kingdom Metazoa; phylum Chordata; class Lepidosauria; order Squamata; family Rhineuridae; genus Rhineura; species Rhineura floridana. The sequence goes on along the minus strand of NC_084495.1, from coordinate 6,594,584 downwards.
CCCACTCGTGTCTCCTGGGCGTCAAGGGCAAGCTAAAGATCACCCCACAGTGAGTGGCTCAGGGGTTAGGGTCAGCAACACACACACACCCCCCCCAGATGCCCAGACCGGAGGGGGAGAGAGAAAAAGTCTTTTTAAAACCAAGGCTTGAATCTAGTGAGGAGGAGAAGAAGGGGGGCTGATGGTGATCTGAGCTCCAACCCGTGTAGCCAAGCTCAAAAACAATGCTCTCAAGGCAGGACTGCAGGGAAAGAACCAGGGAGAGAGTCTGGGTCTCAGTGCCAACCTTGACACCAAGAGATTCCTACCTGTTTTCACATCGCTTCAGCTGTATTTCACTGCCCACTCAGGGCCTAGGACAGGTAATTTCTCCTACCTGTCACTCTTTGTAATAATAGGGTCCTAAAGGGCCAGCTAAAGATCACCCCCACAGTGAGTGGCTCAGGGGTTACGTGCCCTGCCTCCTGTGCAGCCGTGGGCAAGCTGCATAGTCCCAAAGAGTCCAGTTGCCCCCCAGCTGGCAGTTGCGGACAAGGAAGGGGCTGGCTTGTGCAGCTGTGGCAAGCTGGCCTGCCAGCTGGGGAGGACTAGCCTCCGAGGGAGGCAATGGGAAACCTCCTCTGAATACCACTTACCATGAAATCCCTATTCATACGGTAGCCATAAGTCGGGATCGACTTGAAGGCAGTCCATTTCCGTTTTCCATTGATCTCTTTAGCTTAAAGTGATGAATGGGTTAGGATATTAATGATTAAGCTGCCACACACCCAGTATTTTTGTAATGCTATTCTTCTCTTTCTCACAATAAAACCAAGCTTTGCTCTATTGTGGTTTGGACCTGCATTTCTTGGGTTATATATATATATATATATATACACACCATTTAGGCACACTTCAGGGCAGAGCGCTTGTTTTATCCCTAGCCAAAGATTCCCCTGCTGTCAAGGAGGTGTGTTTCATGGGACATGTGGGTGGCAAGTTCACACACTCAGGTTCCCAAGAGCACATGTCGTAACAGCAGGGTCCAAGTCTACGATTTTATGATTCTGTCATTCTAGTCCAGCATGCTGTTCTATAGGAAGCCCATAAGCAGGACTTGCAGCAACTGTTATTCATAGGCATACTGCTTCCAAAAGTGGAGATTGAACATAATCATTGTGACTTCCATGAGGTTGTTTTAAATAAATGCATAATTTTAAACAAGCATTTCCACTTTCTGTCTCTTAGCAACAGAATGCAATGCAATCTATAAACCTACCAGATCAAAAGGAATGATTTAGGAATGGTTGACACAGTCAGTGCTGACTCTTGTGATGCTCCATATATGCACGAAGTGTGTCCCCTCTCCTATGAGCCACAGTCTCACCAAAGATGTAGCCCTGTCCGAATGGTGATTGCAAGGAAAAGACCCAACCAATTTGCCCAACCCAGACAGTTTCATTATTTACTCATGTGCCGGCATGCGGTGTCAGATTGTGCCATGCATAAATCTGAGAACTGCAATACGAATTTCATAAGTTATGTCACTTGCCATGTGCACACTTTCATTAGCTAAGTCTGCATTTTAGGGCAAAGTCAGCCATAAGTCAGACCTTCACCAACCTTCACCACCAGCCTTCACCAACCTGGTGCCTTGAGATGCTTTGGATCACAAATCCCATCGGGCCCCAGCAGCAGAGCTTGGAAAAGTTATTTCTTTGAACTACAACTCCCATCAGCCCAATCCAGTGGCCATGCTGGCTGGGGCTGATGGGAGCTGTAGTTCAAAAAAGTAACTTTTCCAAGCTCTGCCCAGCAGCACATGTGTGATCCAAAATATCTGGAGCGGGCCAGGTTGGCAAAGGCAGAGATAGAGAGAGAGCTCACAACCTTCACTGTTTGATTGACGGATGCAGAGATGAGCAAAGAGACAACTGGCTCAGCTGCCAGTTGTTGCCTCTTCACCTCACTTTTTTTTCTTTTAAAAAGTGTTCCGTGGATCCTTTACCCATTGAGTCATCACTTATTAATAAACAACAGAAATGGGTTTTTCTTTTAATATACAAAACTGCTGCTGGGGGGAGACAAAAGATGGCCTCTTGGTGATATCAGGTGAGCCAGCATGTCAGCGCCATGCCCAGCAGGCTTTGCTTGCAAGCATACAGACCTTGGCCCCTCCCTCCACACACTTCTCCAAAGCCTGGTCCTGGAAATGGAAGAGACATTTCGGCAGAATGCAGTGATGGTGCTTCCAAACCTGCTCTGAAAGGGTTACTTTTGTATTCCTTCAGAAATTACTGCAGTTGCTGCCTGGGTAGGGTTGGCATATTGCCCGGTTAGCCGGGTTTTACCCGGATTCTTTGCATGCCACCCAGCGCCCAGCTAGTCCGTTAGGTGGCCCGGATTCTCAGCTTTAATTAAAAAAGAAATTAAGTTTCTAGGTGGTCCGGTTCTCGAGATATACATAAAAACGTCAGCCGCCCCCCCGACTGTTAAATCTTTCTTTAAACAGTACTGTATACAGTACTATAGCACTTCGTAGCTTGAACCCCGCCCATTCAGGATTGCAGTCAATCAGTGAAACCAGGATTGTGTTTCAGTTTCATTGACCTCAGGCAGTGTCTAGAAAACAAAATGGTGGTCCCCCCCGTTTATCTGAAAATCTCATAAATTGGGTAAGTATATACATTTCAGTTTCTTTTCCTCTTGTGTGCAGGAGTCAGATCTTGGGCAGTGTTTTGAAAACCTTCCCAATGCTTGCTTTTTGTAAAAGCAATGCTAATCCCATATGCCCAGAGTAAATCCCATTGAATTCAATAGGACTTACTTTTGAGTAGACATGGTTATGAATGTGCTGAAAATCAATGGGACTTTGGAGTGGATAATAATAATAAAATAATAAATTTTTATTTCTAGGTCGCCTATCTGGCCGAATTAACGTAAATGTAAAAAAGAATTGTGTTCGTGTTCTAACTCTTTCTGTCCCCCCCCCCTCCAGTCCTATTTTAAAGCAAGTAGGCAGGGCTTGTTTAGGTATTACAGTTTTTATTTTGTAGGAAACTAATACTGATTTTTTTAAAACTAATACTGATTTTTCTGCAGTGACCAACTGATTTGACAATAAACTATTATATGGGCTGTATGTATGTATACATCTGCAGTGTGTGCGTGTGCGTGTATGGAGTCTTTCCAACAACCCTGTGAGGTACGGTTGGAAACCAAGGCAGCTCACAACAAGAAATAAAGCCATTTAAAATCCAATAACCATAAAAACAAGTATAAACAGTTGCAAAACAGCGTAAAGTGCCATGATTTGGAATTTTGGGTTGTGTGAATGAAGTTGCTTATCACTTGAGGTTGCATGTCTGTCTCTGTTTGAGTAAGCCCCACTGAATACACTGGGACTTGCTTCTGAATAAATAAGCCTAGGATTGCACTATAAATATCTTTACAGTTTGTGTAAATAATAAATATATTTGATAGTCATGCTTATATAAATATTTCTTCATTTATCATATTTTTGGTTTTTGGTTAGGAATTCTGACTGGTTGTGAGATGCTTAGTTTTCTGCCTTACTCATAGGAATCTTGTGGTGGTTGGTATGGTATTGCATTTAAGAAATCATGGTACGAAATGGCCTGAATCAGTATAAGGCAGATTCCTTGGTTCCTAAAAGTGGGAAGAGACTCAAGGGCCACAGTGACATTTATTTATTTTTATTTACAACATTCATATACCACTTTATTGTAAAAAATCTCAAAGCGGTTTACAGAAAGAATTAAAACAATAAAATTATTGGCAAAAGTGTTAAGGACAGATACTTAAAAACATTCAAAATAATAAAACGAACAATGAGTTAAAAACAGATTTTAAAACACAATAGCTTCCACATGCCTGGAGAGGCTTGCCTCAAGAAAACTGATTTTAGCAGGTGCTGAAAAGAGGCGTCTGCCTAATGTCAATAGGCAAGGAGTTCCAAAGTGTAGGTGCTGCCACTTAACAGGACTGATTTCTTACAAGAGCAGAACAAGTACTATGTGGCACCCATAACATGGAAAGCACAGCTTGAACTTGGCCTGGTAGCAAATCAGCAACCAATGCAGATTTCAGAGCAGAGGTATTACGTGCTGATAGGATTTCACTCATGTCAGCAATTGTGCTGCAGCATTCTGCATTAACTGCAGTCCCCAGGTCAGGTTGTGCTGCATGGGGATTTCTGTGACCTTGGCTGACTGGCTGCTAGGATTTTTTTAGTTTGGGTTTTTGGTTATGAATCCTGACTGGTTGTGGGATGCTGAGTTTTCTGCCTTACTCATAGGAATCTTGTTGTGGTTGGTATGGTATTGCATTTAGGAAAGTGTGTTGTTTTTTTCCTATTTGCATGTCACTTATCTTTAACCTCACTCCGTTACAGCCATAGAAGCAACAGCAGCATATGCAAGATAATTAACTCCCATTCGTGATAAGAGCAAGAATTTATAATTATTATTTCAATTAAAACAAGAGGATATCAATACTTTGAAGAGGACCAGATATTTATTTTCTTTCTGAGCCCAGGACTGGGTCTTTCATGATTCCCGGGGGGGGGGGCGGGGAGCAGGAGAGTAGTCGATAAGACAGACACCCTGGCATTGGTAATCTAATTAGCAAGGTATGTGTGGGGTTGTTGCACACTTCCAGGCCCACTTTCATTTTGAGTATGGAGGTGGAACCTGTGTAGATGTGGTTGATCAAAGGGAGAAGAAATTTTGAGTTAAGCAAAGCTCTGCTTTTATAAAACCTAAGAAACATACAGATACTTCGAATGTCTGAGTGCCTGCACCAGTGGAACACTGGAGGAACTTGTAAAACTTGCTACAACAGTATTTAGAACTGAGCATGTGGTGTGAAAGACTCCTTTTCCTAACATTTTGGCTTCTTGTTTTTCTCCACCCACCACATCTTTGAAATATATCGTATATGGTTAACCGTACTGCTGCCCTGACTTACTTTATGTTTGTTGCTATTTTGTGTTTTTATTATGTTTTTATATTGATTGTGTATTTTTATTGTTTTTATTATATTTGTAAGCTGTGCTGAGCTCTGTTTTTAACAGCAGAAGGGCAGGATATAAATCCTCTTAATCAATCAATAAATACTCCATAGTGTTGGAAACTAGAGTCTAGGCATTTAAGGCTGAAAATGTTGCTTTAAAAAAAAAGATTTCTCATATCTTTCCCCAGTTTTTGGTGGTAATTCCTAGGCACAAAAACAAAACAACTGGACAATCCAAATATTAATATGCAAATAATTTACATAATATGCAAATAATTTACATAATATGCAAATTAGCCTGTCTGGATTTGTGGAGCTGGAATATGGCAACCCTACGCCTGGGTTCCTGAGAGACTGAGGTTTAGGGCCAGGCAGAAGTTCAGTGGGTGCAGTACCTCACTTGTATAAGAACATAAGAACATAAGAAGAGCCTGCTAGATCAGGCCAGTGGCCCATCTAGTCCAGCATCCTGTTCTCACAGTGGCCAACCAGGTGCCTGGAGGAAGCCCGCAAGCAGGACCCGAGTGCAAGAACACTCTCCCCTCCTGAGGCTTCCAGCAACTGGTTTTCAGAAGCATGCTGCCTCTGACTAGGGTGGCAGAGCACAGCCATCACAGCTAGTAGCCATTGATAGCCCTGTCCTCCATGAATTTGTCTAATCTTCTTTTAAAGCCATCCAAGCTGGTGGCCATTACTGCATCTTGTGGGAGCAAATTCCATAGTTTAACTATGCGCTGAGTAAAGAAGTACTTCCTTTTGTCTGTCCTGAATCTTCCAACATTCAGCTTCTTTGAATGTCCACGAGTTCTAGTATTATGAGAGAGGGAGAAGAACTTTTCTCTATCCACTTTCTCAATGCCATGCATAATTTTATACACTTCTATCATGTCTCCTCTGACCCGCCTTTTCTCTAAACTAAAAAGCCCCAAATGCTGCAACCTTTCCTCGTAAGGGAGTCGCTCCATCCCCTTGATCATTCTGGTTGCCCTCTTCTGAACCTTTTCCAACTCTATAATATCCTTTTTGAGATGAGGCGACCAGAACTGTACACAGTATTCCAAATGCGGCCGCACCATAGATTTATACAACGGCATGATGATATCGGCTGTTTTATTTTCAATACCTTTCCTAATTATCCCTAGCATGGAATTTGCCTTTTTCACAGCTGCCGCACACTGGGTCGACATTTTCATCGTGCTGTCCACTACAACCCCGAGGTCTCTCTCCTGGTCGGTCACCGCCAGTTCAGACCCCATGAGCGTATATGTGAAATTCAGATTTTTTGCTCCAATATGCATAATTTTACACTTGTTTATATTGAATTGCATTTGCCATTTTCCCCCCCATTCACTCAGTTTGGAGAGGTCTTTTTGGAGCTCTTCGCAATCCCTTTTTGTTTTAACAGCCCTGAACAATTTAGTGTCATCAGCAAACTTGGCCACTTCACTGCTCACTCCTAATTCTAGGTCATTAATGAACAAGTTGAAAAGTACAGGTCCCAATACCGATCCTTGAGGGACTCCACTTTCTACAGCCCTCCATTGGGAGAACTGTCCGTTGATTCCTACTCTCTGCTTTCTGCTTCTTAACCAATTCCTTATCCACAAGAGGACCTCTCCTCTTATTCCATGACTGCTAAGCTTCCTCAGAAGCCTTTGGTGAGGTATCTTGTCAAACACTTTTTGAAAGTCTAAGTACACTATGTCCACTGGATCACCTCTATCTATATGCTTGTTGACACTCTCAAAGAATTCTAATAGGTTACTGAGACAGGACTTTCCCTTGCAGAAGCTATGCTGGCTCTGCTTCAGCAAGGCTTGATCTTCTATGTGCTTAGTTAATCTAGCTTTAATAATACTTTCTACTAGTTTTCCAGGGACAGAAGTTAAGCTAACTGGCCTGTAATTTCCAGGATCCCCTCTGGATCCCTTTTTGAAGATTGGCGTTACATTTGCCACTTTCCAGTCCTCAGGCACGGAGGAGGACCCAAGGGACAAGTTACGTATTTTAGTTAGCAGATCAGCAATTTCACCTTTGAGTTCTTTGAGAACTCTCGGGTGGATGCCATCCGGGCCCAGTGATTTGTCAGTTTTTATATTGTCCATTAAGCTTAGAACTTCCTCTCTCATTATTTATTTATTTTTATTTATTTATTTAGTTTAATTTATATACCGCCCTAAGACCGAAGGCTCTCTGGGCAGTGTACAAAAAGATAAAAACAAGCACAATATATAAATACAATAAATACAATAAATAATAATAAAAAACAAACAATAACGAACCAAACAACATCCAAAATACGGAAATGCTGTTTAAAATACACTTTAAAATGCCTGGGAGTATAAAATGGTTTTCACCCGGCGCCGAAAAGATAGTAGCGTCGGCGCCAGGTGCACCTCATCAAGAAGACTGTTCCACAGTTCGGGGGCCACTACTGAAAAGGCCCTGGTTCTAGTCATCACCCTCCAAGCCTCTCGATGGGATGGTACTCGGAGGAGGGCCTTAGATGTTGAGCGTAGTGTACGGGTAGGTTCATATTGGGAGAGGCGTTCCACCAGGTATTGCGGTCCCATTCCGTGTAGGGCTTTATAGGTCAAAACCAGCACTTTGAATCTAGCCCGGAAACAAATAGGAAGCCAGTGCAGACGGGCCAGAACAGGTGTTATATGAGCGGACCTTCTGGTCCGCGTCAACAATCTGGCCGCTGCATTCTGGACTAGCTGTAGTTTCCGAACAGTCTTCAAGGGCAGCCCCACGTAGAGCGCGTTGCAGTAGTCCAATCTAGAAGTTACCAGAGCATGAACAACTGAAGCGACGTCGTCACTGTCCAGATAGGGACGTAGCTGGGCTACCAATCGAAGATGGTAAAAAGCATTCCGTGCCACCGAGGCCACCTGGGCCTCAAGAGACAGGGAAGGATCAAAAAGAACTCCCAAGCTACGAACCTGTTCCTTCAAAGGGAGTGTAACCCCATCAAGAACAGGATGAACATCCACCATCTGAGCAGAGAAGGCACTCACCAACAGCGTCTCAGTCTTGTCTGGATTGAGCTTCAGTCTGTTAGCTCCCATCCAGTCCATTATCGCGGTCAGGCAACGGTTTAGCACGTTAACAGCCTCACCTGAGGAGGATGAAAAGGAGAAATAGAGCTGCGTGTCATCAGCGTACTGATGACAACGCACCCCAAAACTCCTGATGACCGCACCCAGCGGCTTCATGTAGATGTTGAAAAGCATGGGGGACAGTACCGATCCCTGCGGGACTCCACAATGGAGAGTCCAGGGTATCGAGCAATGTTCCCCAAGCACTACCTTCTGGTGGCGACCCACCAAGTAGGAGCGGAGCCACTGCCAAGCAGTACCCCCAACTCCCAACTCCGTGAGTCTTCCCAGAAGGATACCATGGTCGATGGTATCAAAAGCAGCTGAGAGATCAAGGAGAATCAACAGAGTCACACTCCCCCTGTCCCTCTCCCGACAAAGGTCATCGTACAGGACGACCAAGGCTGTTTCGGTGCCAAAACCGGGCCTAAAACCGGATTGAAATGGATCAAGATAATCAGTGTCATCCAAGAGCCCCTGGAGCTGGCCGGCAACCACCCATTCCAGTACCTTGCCCAAGAACGGAACATTCGCCACAGGTCTATAGTTGTTCAGGTTATCTGGGTCCAAAGAGGATTTCTTCAGGAGCGGTCTCACTACCGCCTCTTTTAGGCAGTCAGGGACCACTCCCTCTCTCAAAGAGGCGTTTATTATCTCCTTGGCCCAGCCGGCGGTTCCGGTCCTGCCAGCTTTCACCAGCCAAGAGGGGCAAGGGTCCAGAACAGATGTGGTCGCCCGCACCAGTCCAAGGATCTTGTCAACATCCTCAAGCTGTACCACTATTTGTCTCAGTTCCTCAGAATCCCTTCCTGCAAATGTTAGTTCAGGTTCAGGGATCTGCCCTATATCTTCCACTGTGAAGACAGATGCAAAGAATTCATTTAGCTTCTCTGCAATCTCCTTATCGTTCTTTAGTACACCTTTGACTCTCTTATCATCCAAGGGTCCAATTGTCTCCCTAGATGGTCTCCTGCTTTGAATGTATTTATAGAATTTTTTGTTGTTGGTTTTTATGTTCTTAGCAATGTGCTCCTCAAATTCTTTTTTAGCATCCCTAATTGTCTTCTTGCATTTCTTTTGCCAGAGTTTGTGTTCTTTTTTATTTTCTTCATTCGGACAAGACTTCCATTTTTTGAAGGAAGACTTTTTGCCTCTAAGAGCTTCCTTGACTTTGCTCGTTAACCATGCTGGCATCTTCTTGGCCCTGGCGGTACCTTTTCTGATCTGCGGTATGCACTCCAGTTGAGCTTCTAATATAGTGTTTTTAAACAACTTCCAAGCATTTTCGAGTGATGTGACCCTCTGGACTTTGTTTTTCAGCTTTCTTTTTATCAATCCCCTCATTTTTGTGAAGTTTCTTCTTTTGAAGTCAAATGTGACCGTGTTGGATTTTCTTGGCAATTGGCCAGTTACATGTATGTTTAATTTAATAGCACTGTGGTCACTGCTCCCAATCGGTTCAACAACACTTACATCTCGCACCAGGTCCCGGTCCCCACTGAGGATTAAGTCCAGGGTTGCCGTCCCTCTGGTCGGTTCCATGACCAACTGGTCTAGGGAATAGTCATTTAGAATATCTAGAAACTTTGCTTCTTTGTCATGACTGGAACACATATGTGGCCAGTCTATGTCCGGGTAGTTGAAGTCACCCATTACTACCACATTTCCTAGTTTGGATGCTTCCTCAATTTCATATCTCATCTCAAGGTCTCCCTGAGCATTTTGATCAGGGGGACGATAGATTGTTCCCAGTATTAAGTCCCTCCTGGGGCATGGTATCACCACCCACAACGATTCTGTGGAGGAGTCTGCCTCTTTTGGGGTTTCGAGCTTGCTGGATTCAATGCCTTCTTTCACGTATAGAGCGACTCCGCCACCAATACATCCTTCCCTGTCCTTCCGATATAGTTTATATCCAGGGATAACCGTATCCCACTGGTTTTCTCCATTCCACCAGGTCTCCGTTATGCTCACTATATCAATGCTCTCCTCTAAGACCAAGCACTCTAGTTCTCCCATCTTGGTTCGCAGGCTCCTAGCATTAGCGTACAGGCACTTGTAAGCAGTGTCTCTCTTCAAGTGTCTTTGGCACTTGTGGTTAGGCCTGTGGTAATTTTGCTCTTCTGAATTTATATCCTGTGCCCCTGCTCTCACAATGCCTACTTCTAGGCCTACCCCTTTTAAAATTTCATCATTTCTTTGGTTTTTATCCCAGGGGGGAGGTTTATTCCAAACCGGACCTTTCTCAGCTCCTGTCGGGTTTCCCCCCTCAGTCAGTTTAAAAGCTGCTCTGCTACCTTTTTAATTTTAAGTGCCAGCAGTCTGGTTCCATTCTGGTTCAAGTGGAGCCCGTCCCTTTTGTACAGGCCCGGCTTGTCCCAAAATGTTCCCCAGTGCCTAACAAATCCAAACCCTTCCACCCGACACCATCGTCTCATCCACACATTGAGACTGCGAAGCTGGGCCTGTCTGGCTGGTCCTGCGCGTGGAACCGGTAGCATTTCAGAGAAAGCCACCTTGGAGGTCCTGGCTTTCAGCATCCTACCTAGCAACCTAAATTTTGCTTCCAGGACCTCACGGCTGCATTTCCCCATGTCGTTGGTGCCAACGTGCACCACGACCACTGACTCCTTCCCAGCACTGTCTACCAAACTATCTAAATGACGGGCAATATCCGCAACCTTCGCACCAGGCAGGCAAAACACCTTGCGGTCTACACGCCCATCACACATCCCACTGTCTATGTTCCTAATGATCGAATCATCCACTACAAGGATCCCTCCACCCCCTGGAGATATATCCTCAGCACGAGAGGATAGCTGCTCATCCCCCAAGGAATGGGTCCCTTCTAAGGGATCGTTTCCCTCTTCCTCAGCTGGATGCTCTCCTTCCCCGAGACCATTGTTGTCCATGATAGCAGGAGAGCTGTCATCGTTGGAGTGGGACACAGCTATAACGTCCCTGAAGGCCTCCTCCACACACCTCTCTGCCTCTCTCAGCTTTTCCAGGTCCGCCACCTTGGCCTCAAGGAAATGAAGTCGTTCCCGGAGAGCCAGGAGCTCATTGCACCGAGAGCACACCCACGACTTCTGTCCAACAGGCAGATAGTCGTACATGCTGCAGGCGGTGCAAAACACTGGAAAGCCCCCACACCCCTGCTGGCTTCTTACCTGCATAGTTTTGTTTAAGGTTTATTACGTCAATGGGTTGGAGACTGCAGTTTAGTTGAGGTCAGGGAACAGAAGGGCAGAGTGGGGGCCCCTGGCCTCCTCGCCCTGCTGTCGAACTCGCTCTGCTGCTTAACTCGCCTTGACGCTTCGTCAGCTGGGGCTCCCTCTAGCTCGTGGAGCAGGCTCCCTCACTAGGGTGCTCTGACTTTATATGTGTGGCTGGTTCCTCCCAGCTACTGCTGCCAGCCAATGATGTGTTACTTGAGGCTGATGGCTATCAGCTGGGGCTTAACTCTTTAGTATTCTCTCAGGCTTCCTTCCTGAGCGAGGGGCGGGGCTGTTTAAGCTTTTGGCTGCTTTTAATCTCAGCAAGGGGCTGCGCCTTCCAGGCAAGTCTTTTGTGTTTGTTGTTTTCCCACCTAGAACAGCCTGACCTTTCTTTAACCTATGCAAGTATGCAAGTGATTAAGTCTTAAAATCCACACATGTGAAAGCCACAGCCAGCATGGCCAATGGCTAATTGGCACAGGGTCATGATGCCTCCATGCAGCCAGGGTGGGCTTAAATAGGCCCGGCCACTCCGCCTCCTGCATGTCCACATCAGTGTCAGTGTCCACACCAGCATGCTGCATGCCCAGACCTGTGCATGTGCTGATGTGGCAACGCAGGAGACGGGGTGCCAGGCCAATTTAAGTCCATGCCAGCTGCATCGGGGAAGGGGGTTCTTGTCTGGGACTGGGAGGGAGGAGTTTCTGCACCGTGATCTATGCCCGCATCAGGCTGCGGGGTGTGATTTATGGCGTGGGGCAAGGGGTTGATACCTCCTCCGCTTACATGTGGAGAAAATAAAACTTTCAGATATTTTAGACCCATATAAGCACAGAAGCAACACAATACTCCAGCATGCCTCAGTCCATCAGAAATCCTCATAAAAATGCCTAATAAGAGGAATCATCTTTGACCTGTAGTGCAGAATATACACACAGCACTGGTGGAGATTTCATGCTATTAGTACTCTTCATATAGTTTTAAAATCCACATGCATGGAAGCTGCAGCCGGCATGGCCAACGTCCACGGTGATGGGAGTTGCAGTTCAGCCACATCTGGAGGTGCAAAGGTTCCACACACCGGTCCTGCGCAGACAGAAATGCTTTCCGTGTAGAAATTGTGGGATGTGTGAAGCTGCCCGCTACGGGACAGCCTCCCATTGAGGGAGAGCAATCAGGGAGGGAGAGGGGCTTTGGCTACTAAAATAAATGAAGGCAACACTTTCAGCACACCGCTGGAGGGTGCTGGAGTCCACACAACAGACCTCTACTGTGCCGAATTTAAAATTAACAGCACATTGCTATACCTCAGGAGGTGCATTACTGGACATGACTTCTTTCACAGAAACTTTGTACCAGAGGTGGGAAAAACATGGAAAGAATTGGGATAGGTTCCTACACCCACCCCCCAAAAGAAGAGAAGTTCAACCTGTTTCAGCAAAGTTTTTATTCAAATCTAACAAGACCCATGTCTGAAATGAAACAACCACACCAGGTAAGCCTTGCATCCAGGCCAGCTGAAGGCTTCTTCCAAAATGCATCCAGGGGGGCTGCCTTGCCTTCTTTCTTTTATTATGTAGCATCTTGCAGCAGCAATTTAAACCTTGGAGCACAAGTTGGAGTGTCTCTCAGTACACTTCAGCAGAAACAGAAGTGGCAACCACTGTCACCACCCTGTGCTTGCACTCTCTCTTTCTCTGTCTCTCTGTGATCCTCCCTTACACTCAAGAAGACGCGTCTGCAGTAAACAGTGCTTTCAGGGCACCCAAAGCACTGTTTACTGTGGAGACGTCTGTGCCACCAGGCAAGGAGCACCATTCCAGCCACGCGTGAGAGAGCTGCCTGCAACCGCTGCAAAACAGTGGACAGACTTAGCTGCCGCTCTGCAGGATTTATGCTGGGGCCTCCCCTGAGCTGAACCTGGAGATGTTGCCCGGGATTGCCCCTGGCTCCTTCTGCGTGCAAAGTAGGGGTGCTCTGCAACTGAGCAAATGTGGCATGAGGCAAAGAGGGGCTAGAGGGCTGGGGCTCAAGTCAATGAGAGCTCACAGCAGAGCCCTCTGCAGGTTAACTCAGAAAGAGGTCCCGCTGCACTCAATGGGTCTACCTCCCAGGAAAGAATGCACTGGATGGCAACCTTGCAAAGCGACACTGGCTCCCTCCTTTTTTACAGTCACAGTGTCTTTTGTTGCAGGGATGCTCAACAATGACTCTTTTCTGCCTTTGACATTTCTGAGGGTCTCTTGCCGCTAGCATTGGGGCAGCCGGTCACCTTGCAGCGCCAATGCCTTTCTGGCAGAGGTAGAACTTCTCCTGATCCATTTTACTCAGGCCGTTATATCCAAGGACTTTCCATATGGAAAGGAATGAAACCTCATGTGTTGTGAAGAAGGTTGCTTGTTGATCTTAGGATAAAGGGCAAAATAGGGACATACAGAGTCAGTGTTGTCTGCACTGACAGGCAGCAGCTCTCCAGGATTTTAGAGCGGGTCTTTCTTTCTCAGCCCTACCTGGAGATGCCGGGAACTGAACCCAGGGCCTTTCGCAAACAAAACAGCCGCTCTGCCCCTGAGCTACAGCCCTTGCAGGTTTCCACTGTCTGTGAAGGGAGGTTGGGACTGTCTCTGTTTACAAATGTCACTTAATGGAGAAGAACCGGACTGATTGTTAAAGAGACACACAGAAAGGAAGAGGGATGGGGAAGCCAGCAAATGGGCCTCCAGTTTGGGAAGACACACCCAGGCTCAGGAGGGGCCATGCCCCCGACAGGGCAGGTGGGTTGCCCAGGTCCCAGTGACCCACCCTCCCTTGTGACATCTCTTGCTGCTGCTTTAAATGCCCCCTGCAGAAAACTGCAGCCTCAAGTGATAAGGAACTTGTTCTTTTAACAAGCCTTTTAAGTTGAGAACTTATCCCAGGGCTGGTTCACACTGCAGCTGACTTCAGCTGAATTGTGGATTAAAGAGGAAGCTTTTCGCATCACGATAGGGTTTAAAGGTTCACACTTCTTACCTTATATGAGCCCTCAAACTGCTTTTTTCTGTTCATACTGAAGGGAAAGGGTTAATCTCGCAGCTTCCTAATGACCACGCCCTCTTAAGGTCAAAGTATCTCTTCCTCTGGTTACTTTGGGAACCGAGCATGCTCAGTTTGTTCCAGAGTAAAAAAAAACAAAGAGTGGAGGAGGGAGTGGGCGGGGACTCACCAAAGCATCGGAGCCAAACAGCCACATGCCCTTAGAGATGCGAAGCACAGGCGGTTTTTCCTTTCCTTTTCGGATTTAAAGTGAATTGATTAGCTTCACATTTAAAGGGGAAAGCGGCAGGACCCTTTGCCTCCAACGTCATGTGATTGCTGCGAATTTAATAGGTATGCAGGGAGGCTTGGGGCTCATCTAAACTAGGGTTGCCAGATCTCCGGTTTTCAGCCGGAGTCTTCGGCAAAAGGTGGCCGTCTCTGGCCTCCGGCCATACACATGTCAAACACGTGGATCTCCGGCTTTCCAGTGGCCCCCTCAGCCATGCATGCGTGATTCACACATGCATACGTCGAAGGCTCTGGCCGGCCGCCCTCCCGCCCTTTCTCAGTCAGCCAGGGACTGCAGACACAGGAGGAGCAAGCGGCTGCCAGCAGGTGCCTCAAGAGCCACCGCCGCCATTCCTGCACGTGAGCGACGCCACCCTCCTGGCCTGCATCTGCTGCTTGGGCGCCTTCGTCCAACCGCCGCCCAGCATGTCCAGCTGCTGCCCCTGCAGGGCCCCCCCAGCAGCAGCCCCCCCACTGCTGAGCACACAGCTGCAGCAGCAGCCCCGCCACCCACACAGCCGCAGATGGGGGTTCTGGAGCAGAGCCCACAGCCGCCTGGCCTGGGGCCAGAGCTGCCGCCACCATTGTTCCTGCACCCGAGCGAGGCCACCCTCCTGGCCCACGTCTGCCACATGGGCGCCTTCATCCACACTCCAGCCACCGCCCAGCACATCCAGCTGCTGCCCCTGCAGGGATCCCCCCCAGCAGCAGCCCCCACCCGCTGCTGAGCACACAGACACAGCTGCAGTAGCAGCCCCACCGCCCACACAGCCGCAGGTGGGAGTCCTGGAGCAGAGCCCACAGCCACCTGGCCTGGTGGGGGATCTCTGGGCATGCACAAAGTGCCTTTCCCCTTGACAGTCCAGGGACCTCTCTCTCAGGCCCATCAAAGGGGGGCCTGCAAGACGCCCCCCACCACCCCAGGGAAAGGCCGTTCCTAGGCAGAAACCGGCCGCCAAGAGGGAGGGAGGGGCTTGTGGAATCCCAAGGGAACTGAGGGGGCCTGCAGGGCTGTCATCGGGCCCTTGGCCATCTTCTTCCTGGCAGGCTGTTCTCCACTCGGATTTGCATCCAGCAGGAGCAATTCTGAGGCAAAAAAACCCAAAACAGCACCTCAGCAGAAGAGGAAGAAGCGCTTAAGGAGGTCAGCTCCCACCCCGCCCCTTCTGTGCCCCCAATCTCCCCAGCCCACCTCCCCTTTCATAGTGGGTTGGGGGGAGGGCTCCTCCCCCTCAGTGAGGGCCTCGCAGACCTGTTTTTTCCATCCAGGGACTTAGGAGCAGAGCTTGGAAAAGTTACTTTTTTGAACTACAACTCCCATCAGCCCCAGCCAGCATACCGCTTAATTTTGTGCCTTAGGTGGGATATTATAACACATAAGGTCTGATTTTATAAAATGTATCTTTAGACCTGCCAATTTCCCAAAATCCTCCAGTTCTTTTTGAAGGTGTGGCAGAGTTTCTTTTGAATTGGATAGCATAAGCAACATATCATCAGCATATAAGATGATAAATTGTTCTTCTTGAGCCACTCTAATTCCAGCTATTTTGTTATTCTCCCTAAGTCTACTAGCCAGAAATTCTATCACAAGGGTAAAAAGCAAAGGAGACAGTGGGCAGCCTTGTTTTGTACCTGCTTGTAACTCTATAGTTCTAGATTCCATCCCATTATATTTTATATTTGTGGTGGACAAAGTGTAGATGGCTTGCATTGCTGAGATGAATTTAGGGCCAAATTGAATTTTTTTCAGTGCTTTTAATAAGAATGTCCAATTCACGCTGTCAAATGCTTTATAAATATCCAGTGCCACTATGGCCAAAGGGGCCCCCTTGAGTCGGCATATTTTTATTATACTAAATAGACAACGTACTGGGTCTGCTATGTATCTTCTAATTCTGCTTCTCCAACCTGATCCTCTTTTTCTGAATCTCTTTCTCCTTCTGGTTGTTCCAACTGTAATATTTTGAATATATTTGCTACTTCTTTTTCTGTTGAAGCCATGTGTGTAATCCCTTTGTAGGGAACTATAAGTTTAAATGGGAAGCCCCAGTGGTATTTTAGCCCCACCTTTTGCAATATAAGTGTACAAGGTCTCAGATTTCTTCTTCTCTCTAACATTTCTGGAGCAAGATCTTGAAGGACCATAATTGTGGAGTCTTTATATTTCACTTCACCCTTCTCCCTGAGACTTTTAAGTAAGGCCTCTTTCTTGGAATATTTGGCAAAACATACTACTATATTCCTGGGGCTTTCTCTGCATATTGGTCTGAGGGCTCTGCGGTCTCTGTCAAAGTCTTCCTCTTCCAGGGGAAAATCAGGCAGCAATGTCATCAGCCATTTTGTAAGAAATTTGCTAACGTTGTCCTGTTCCTCATTTTCGTCCACCCCTCTAAAACAAAGGTTGGATCTTCTATTTCTGTTTTCCAGGTCTTCCAGTTTAAATTTGATAATTGTATGGTCTTTCTTTAACATTTTAAATTTGGTATCTTGGTCCCTAAGCATCTCCTCCGACTGATTCATAGTTCTTTCCACTGTGTCTATTCTTTTAGTCACACCTCCGTGACCTCCCAGTTTTTCCTCTAGTATTGACATCCAGCTAGCCATCAAATGTTGTTTAAGAGACTGGAAGTGCTTTGAAATTTCCTCCTTGATTGTCCCTGCAATTGTTTCAGGGGTGCCCACCTCTGCCTCTGTTTGCGCCAATAGAGGTCTTACTCACGCTCGTCGCCATTTTGGAGACAGTTGGTAGTCTGTCTTTAGTTGGTCTCGAGATCAATATCTTTCCTGTCGGTTTGAAATATCCTGTGAGGTCCAGGTTTTTGTTTCTCTGCTGTCCCCAGAGCATACCCTGTAAGGGGAGTTGGTTAAATAAATAAACAAACTGTTTTTTTCTGTGCTTAAAGGTATTAATGCTGTATTGGGCTGGGGAGCTCTCACTATACGCCGTCAACTTTCTTGGTGTCCAAGCCCTGCCTCGGTTATTGGTTTTTAATGGGATTTATTTCTTATTGTGAGCTGCCTTGGTTTCCAATCACCAACCCTACCTCACAGGGTTGTTGGAAAGACTCCATACACATACACACACTTGCAGGTGTAAAAATACACCCCATATAATAGTTTATTGTCAAACCAGTTGGTCATTGCAGAACATTTTTTTTAAAATCAGTATTAGTTACCTACATAAAAAAACCTGATACCTAGGTAAACCCTCCCTAATTGCTTTAAAACAGGATTGGAGGAGAGAAAGATTTACAACACAAACACAATTCTTTGCTATGTTTACTCAAAAGTTCCATTAATTTACAGCACAATCCTAACCATGACTACTCAAAAGTAAGTCCTAATGAATTCAATGGGGTTTACTCCAGGTACATGGGATTAGCATTGCTCTATTCCCAGAAAAGCAAGTATTGGATTATATACTGTCATATTGGGAAGTTTTTCAAAGCACTGCCCTCTTCAACAGCCAGGGTCTGACTCTTGCACACAAAAGAAAAAAAAACCTTTAAGCCATATTCTTTCTGTCTTGGGGGGAGGGCCCGGAGTCCCCCCCCCACAGCCTTAGTCCACTCTTCTCTTCATGGTCCACACAAGGCCTGCTCCACCACCTGCTCAGCTTCAGAGACCAGGAGGACTCTCCTCTCAAGTCCCTCCCATCTCCTTCCCCCTCTTGCTCGTGCTCTCTCTCCCCTCCACTTTTCATCTCTCCATCAGTCAGGCTCACAACAGACACTCTCCACCTGCTGGCCACTCACTCTGGCTACAACCAAGGCTCCAGCACACTCCTCTGCTGTCCAGCATTCTGTCCCTCCTTCTTGTCACACACGTTGATGCTTTCTGGGCACTCCTAGGGGCCCCCTTGCCCTGATGTACCAAAGATTTCTGGCTCCAAGCTGCTCTTTGCCATGCGGGGACAGGAATCTGTAGGTTATAGGGATCAGTGGAAAGTGGGGGCTTTAACAACAACCCCCACCCCTAGCCATCCTGATGCACCTGCAATGGGAGAGGCAACACCTGCAATGAAAGAGCTGGCAACATAGACGGCTCCCCTCTTTCTGTTTCAGCTGCTCAGCAAAGATTCCCCACTAGCCCTAGAGCCCCCTCTCCACAACGTTTCTGGCTATGGGTCTCGTCCTGACCTCTCCCCATCTCTTCTAGGTGAAAATGCCGGTGGGGCCTGCTTCATCGCAGGACCACAAAGGTCAACCCTTCTGGGGGGCCTTGCAGATCAAGGTGGAAGTGCCCCTGGTTCAAGGGTAGGAACCGGTCACTCCTGAAATTGAAGCCAGGCCAGGTGAGGCTGCTGGTGCAAGCAGGTGTCCTGTTTCTGTGAGGAGGGAGAAGGTTAGGATGGCCGTGCAGACTCTACGATGATGGCAAAGCGGTGCTGAGGCTCCCCACGTAAGAGGAGCCTTACAAAATCAGACCAAAAGCCCATCTAATCCAGCAATCTGTTCCCAGAGTGGCCAACCAGATGCTGCACGGACAGAACCCACAATGGGGCCCAGCCACTGGAGCCCTCTCACACTTGTGATCCCCAAAAGAATGGGGGGAGGAGGAGGGTGCCAGATGCGAAGGAGAGGTGTTGGGTGCCCAAGGAACGTTCTCCCTGCAAGAGAGGGAAAGAGATCAAGGGGAGGGTTGGAGGCAGGCAGGCAGGGGCAGAGGGGACCCTCGGCAGCTTAGCCAGAAGATGGCAAGGTCCTCTTCACCTCCAGAAGGGTCTGAGAAGGAGCAGAAGGAGTGAGGGGTGGAAGCCACAGAGAGGTTTGTAAGGGCTGAGTGGAGAGGCTTCAGGGAAGAAGTGGGAAGATCCAGATGAAGAGGTTAGAAGAATCCATGTGAGAAGTGAACCTTTCTTCCTCTCCTTTCCTCTTCCTTCCATTGCAGAACCCAGGACAGAGGAGTTCATCCCCTCGCCTGATGTGAGTATTTGAGGGAGCAGAAGTGACGGCTGGGTACGAAACCTCTTGGCATGGGAGTTTCCCTTGTGGCCCCTCAAGCCCAAGCCCAGGAAAATGTCCATTTGAGATGTTTTGCCCCCTGGGATGTGGGACCACCCCTTCTGCTGTTCTGCAGTCTTGCAAACCAAAACATTCTTCCCTGATTAACAGCCTGAACTCATCTGGGACGAAAGGTGTTTAGCATGCATTTCCTCCACCTGTACAGAGGCCTGGGCCAGGGGGCAGGATACTGTTCCCTACAACAAAAATGCAGCAGCTCAGGCCATTGTGGTGAGTGAGACACAGGGTGCACAATCCAGTGGGGAGGTGGGATGTGGGTCACGATCTGAGGCAGGGAACCTTGTGGGTCTGGCAGAGGGTTGAACTTTGCAGGCATTGGGAACAGAAATTCCAGCTGTGGGTGAAATCAGCCCCTGAGTGTGGGGCTGGAGCAGCCCTCCTGAATCCACGGGGTACTGACTTTTGTCCTCTGCTCTTTAATCCTTCTCAGTGCATTATCGACAAGTGGGGCATTTTCCCTCACATGCTGCAGATGGCCATGGAGGCAATCTATAATCTCAGGACTGCTGTTGGTGACAGTGAGGGGGAAATTTATTCCCAGGAATTGGGAATTAGGAGTGGAGGTGAGGAGCCAACAGTGAGGCATGATGGGGCAAGGGACCGGGTGCCCTTTAGCTTTTTGGGGCCTGCTCAGCCCTCCTAGTTTCTGTCCCTAGCATGGATGGGGTCAGTTCCTCAGGGGGACGTGGAGGCTTCGAGGACACAGATTCTGGAGATCCCAGCTCGGGGGGCTCTGTCTCAAGAGCCCCAGATGTGATGGGCTTGGGCTGTGGGTCAGGCCTGCTCCTGATTCTGAGATCCCTCGGAGGACTAGCCGTGGAGGCAGAGGGAGCAGACACCAGGCCAGGCCCCAGCGCCCCCCCCATCTCAGTCTGAGTCACAGCCCAGGCTTCTTCCTTTGTGGGTGGACAATATCTCAGCAGACCAAGTTGTAAGACAGGCATGAGGGGGGCTCGGGACTCTCCCAGGGATTCTCCCCAGGTCTTTGGAGAACCCCATCTCGGCCTTTCTCTTCTATCCTGACAACTTCATGAAGCCTCCCTGGCACACGCACCGGAGGTCCAACATTATCAACATGGACTTTATGCCACTTTATCAAATGATCGAACGTGGCGAGGATGACAACCAAGGTAAGTTCTTGGTTGCTTTGGTCATTATTCTTGTGTTTTGACTTCTGTTCAGTTCATCTCCCGAAAGTTTCCCTTATTTTTTTGTTTCTTGCTGATCTGGCAGTGAGACAGTAAGCACGGGGATAATGGGTTGGTTTCACTGCTTTCCAGCTCTGATATACAAGAAACATGACAATTACCAATAAAAACAGTTAAACACAAGTAATTAAAAGATTGAAAAGGCAATTGAAAGGGCAGTACACTCAAAAGAGATCAAAACACAGCAACATCTATGTGTCTGGATAGGCTTCCTGAAATAGGAATGTTATAAGCTGGCGGTGAAAAGGATGCAGCAAAGGGGCCTGCCTGATGTCATTCGGCAGAGTTCCAAAGTGTAGGTAAAAGAACAAATTTTTACAAGTGCGGAATGAGTATTAAGTGACACCTGTAACCTTGCCACTTCCGCAGATCGAAGCTCTTGAGTGGGCATTGAAAGTGAGGTTTGCCTCATTATCTGTTGAGGCGTGCCCACCCAAGATTCCCAGTCTGGCCCTTCTCTCTATTCTGCCACTTTGCTTCAGTGTGACGCTTCCTCTTATCCATTGCTAAAAATTGGTTGTCTGTTTTTTCCCCTTTCCATGTCATCTCCTGCCCTGAATCTATGGATCCACCTCGATGAAAATGGCCTTCACCATCAGGACCTCAAAGAACTTTTTAATTTAATGTTGAAGGGCCTGCTATCAGAGGCCCCAACCCTGGCAACCCTCTCCTGCATCTTTCAAGTAAGTGTGCTATGCGCTGGGGGTAGGTTTCATTTAAGCAGAGCCTGGCAGGGAGGTCTCAACCCTCACCACCCCGGGGGCACACGTTTGTCAGCCCAGGCACCCACCAGGCACCCCTCAGGCCCTTCCCCTCTTGGCAGGCAAGCTGTACATCCTGCCACACCATCCCACATGTCTGGCAACATGCTGCAGAGTAGCCTTATGCATGATGTACAACTCCAGCCATCAAAGTTTAGCTTAGTTTAGTTGATTGCATTTAAACCCCAGCTTTCCTCCAAGGAGCTGAAGGTGGCGTATGCCATTCTGTCCCTCTCCATTTTGTCCTCACAACAATCCTGTGAGGTAGGTTAGTCTGAAAGAGACAGTGACTGGCCCAGACATTTTATGCTTCAATTCATGGTGCACAGTAGCTGTTAACTGCCAGTATGCCGGTTAATTAGGTAAAAGACTGCCACCCACTAGCCACTTTACAACTGTGGACAGACAGCAAAAGAGGACACCAGCCAGCCAGTGCTGGAAATACTGATTGGAGTTTGGTATATATTGCAGCGCGGAACGCAGGAATGAAGAGTCTGGTAAGACTGTTGGTTGAAAGAATAAAGAAGCTTAAGGTTTATTACTCCTGGAAGATAAAGACATTCTGAGTATAGACATACATGTGGCCATTATGGAGTCATGAGGTTAGCACTCACACACACTAAAAAGAAGGAAGTAAAGCCTGAGAAGAACAATATATACATCAACAGTTACTAAAGAAGGAATCAGCAAGGGAAGAATGGTCTTTCCGTCTATTCCCCCCCCCATAGTTCAGGGTACTTATTACAAGTGTTGGAGCTTTAGTCCCAGCAATGGTGGGCTGTGCGGTATGAAAATAAAAAAAGACACTGCTCAGACTACTTTCCACGATAAGCTTCATTTCCAAGTACCTTTTCTACTCAACAGATACTCAGTCCAAACTATTTCCGGACACCCATCCAGTTTGACTTCCAAGGAAAGAGCGTCCACAGGCTCCTTGCCCAGCTTCTTCAACACCTGCCCTGCTGTTATAGTTAAGAGTTCTATTATTAATGCTTAATTTGGGCACCTTCCCTGGCACAGGGGCTGGATTGTGCTAGGGAAGAAAGAGCCACCATTACTGTCTGTCTTCTGGCACTCTCCTAAAAGGGGGAAATAACTCATCTAATCTCCAGATAGCATTGTCTCTAGAATCAGCTGGGACAGGGCTGCTCGCTGGCTAGATCTGCATGGGAATTGCCCTGATGGGCCCATCCTTGGGGATATATAGGGGGTAGGAGAGGTCAACAGAGTACATTTTCAAGGGGAATTGGTTTAGCAGAGCCTCTACCTCATCAGCAATTGAAGTGGGTTATAGCTATGCAATTACCATGCCCGGTCTCTGCCCTGGAACTGCCAAACTCTTCCGATGTTTACTTACAACCATTTGCTACTTTGATTCCTCCCAGCTGTGGAATTAATTTCTCTTTGTTCCAGGCACAACCTAGAAGCTACTTGTAGCGCAACAAGGGTCTGGTCAGTTGTGGCTCAGCAGTCAACTTGATGGTCTGCCTTCCCCTGCTCTTTCAGTTGCTTCCATCATCACCAATTTGCAGACATTTTCTTTCACCGCTTCTGAAGTGTTGGAACCAGTTACATTGCCAGTATGCAAAGCACAATTTATTATGTGCAAAGTGTAAGTTACATGATTGGACTAGATTTTAATTGTATTTGTTTATTTTTGTATTATATTTTATGATACTACTGTACACTGCCTTCAAATATCTGCATAACAGGCGGTACATAAATATCTTAATAAATAAATTCATAAATAAATGAGCTTAATGTACCATGTTCGCATTTTATGGGTGTGTGTGTGTCTTATTGGTGGGCTGGATGAGGGCCAATAAACTGAGCCTAAATCCTGGCAAGATGGAGACACTGGGGATTGGTGGTTCCCGAGTTCAGAATTGGTCAATTGACTACTTTAGATGGGATTGTACTCCCTCTGAAAGAGCAGGTTTGTAGCCTGGGGATGTTCCTGGATTCATCTTTGTCACTAGAGGCCCAGGTGACATCAGTGACTAGGAGCTTTTTACCAGCCCATCCACTGCTGTCTATGCACTGGTAAACTGGATTACTGTAATGTGCTCTACGTGGTGCTGCCCTTGAGGTTGGTCCAGAAGCTGCAGCTGGTGCAAAATGCAGTGGCACAACTGCTCACTGGGGCAGGGTATCACTAACATGTTACTCCTCTGCTGAAAGAATTGAATAGCTGCCCCTTAGCTACCAGGCCATGTTCAAGGTTCTATACAGCTTGGGATCAGGATACCTGAAAGACCGTCTTATCCCTTACATACCCAGTCGATCACTGAACTCTGCAGGTGAGGGCCTCCTGTAGATATCATCTTATCAGGAGGTCCATTCTGCACAACGTAAGAAATGGACCTTTAGTGTTGTAGCATTGACACTTTGGAATTCCCTCCCCTTAAATATTATACAGGCACCATGTTGCAACAGCTAAGGTCTTCTTAACAGGAAAAATGGTTCTTGGAAGCTTGACTTCTTTAACTCTGATTATATTTATTAATTGACACACTTGACTTACAACAACACTAAACTCTGCTTCTACAAACTGTGAGGAAAAGGAAGGGAATAAAAGAGAAAAAAGGCGGGAAAACTAGTTGCTTTCACTTCTCATAATATTCAATAGGGGTTACATAAAAAGATATCCCTTTAGGCCTCTCTATGTGTTACACCCAAACCATTCCCCTTAAAGAGACAACAGTTTCAATATCCTCCGGCCTGATGAACTTCATGCAAGTTCATCTTCTTAAACATCCAATGGATATAATAATTGAATTGGTCTTCTCAGAGCTGCTCCTTTAAAGGTCTTCGCATTGTCAGAGTAAATAACCTTACACAGTCCACGCCGAGCAACAAATCTCAAAGCCAATAGAAAGCTCTTTGTGCCTTGATCTGAGACAAGTTCCAAATGAATTGCTCTGGTCCCAGCACATGTAAAAAGTGCAATGTATGCCTTTTGTGGTGAATTCTTTGTCTTTGCATATAAAGGTCCTGTAAAGTCTACTCCAGTCACCTCAAACGATGGTGCTTCTAGGATTCTGTCCTTTGGTAATGGAGCAGCCACTTCTTTTCCTGGTTGTGCTCGATGCCCCTTGCACACATTACATTTCTGAATCATTGTTTTTATTAACTGTCTACCCTTTATAATCCAGAAATTTTCTCTGATTTGTGTAAGTGTGTCTCTCAATCCAGCATGCATTAATCTTTCATGCTGATACGGTAGCTGGAGCTCTGTGAATTTATGCCTTAGTGGTAGTATCCATGGATGTTGCTGTTCCAAAGTGAGATTTGATTTCTGTAGTCTTCCACCTATACACATCAAGCCATCCTTGTGAGAATGGATTGAACTCTACCAGCCTTGAGTCTCTTCTTATGGGAATACCTTTTGTCAGCTATTTTAATTCTGCTGCAAAGCTTATGCCTGAGTTCTCCCAATCCAGTATCTTTCAGCTCTGAATATCTCTTCAGCAATCAGAGGACCTCTCTGTGTTGTGGATTTCGGAGGTTGTATATAAAACGCTGTATCCATGCAGTTAGTCAAAGTACCCTTTTAAACTGACTGTATTTCTAGTGCTAGGACAGGGGGTGGCATGTCCTCAGAGTTGCAGCTGCATCTGAAGACTTGCTTTGAGATCTGGATCTCCTTTTATGGAACGTTCTTCTGACAATGTGCACTGTGGCCATTCATCTTCAGACAGTGATAACCAGTAGGGCCCCTTCCACCAAAGGTGACATTTTCTGAGGTCCTCAATATGTTGCCCTCTGGTAGGGAGATCAGCTGGATTCTCATCTTCTGCACAATGGGACCAACTTAGAGGATCAGTTAAACCTTGAATCTCAGTCACTCAATTGGCTACAAAAGGCTTCCACTGCCTTGCAGTGCTACGAATCCAGTGGAGGGTGATCACTGAATCAGTCCACATGTAGACTTCTACACCTTCCATTTTTAGCACAGTTTTCAAGTAATTCACCAGTCTTGCTCCAATCAATGCTCCCATTAATTCAAGTCGTGGAAGAGTCACTCTTTTTGTGGAGCTACTCTTGATTTGGAAGTTATCAAACTCACAGCTGTCTCCATTTTCTGTTACATACCGGAGGTAAACTACTGCACTGTATGCCCTTTTGCTGGCATCACAAAATGTACGCAGCTGTACTTTTGATAGTGCACTCAAAGTACCCTGAAAATACCATATTTGAATGCCTAGTTCTTGCAAATGTGGTAGCTCAAGACACCGTTGGTTCCACTTGAGGGTTAGATCATTAGGTAATTCTTCATCCCATTCAAGACCTTGTTCCCACAGTTCTTGGAACAAACATTTCACTCTGATAACAAAGGGTGACAAGAATCCAGTTAGATCATATATATGTGCTGTTGCTTGTAGCACAAAACGTTTGGTATTTCTTCTACTTATCATGAATTCTAGCAGGTTATGAATCTCAAATATGAACTCATCTGCCTCAGTCTTCCAGGTCAGACCCAAGACCTTTAATGATGAAAGTCCTAAAGTTTGTTCTTCCAATTCTACATTGGGTTCATTCTCCTTGTTCTGCCAGGATGTTTGCAGTTCCTTAGAATTGGTATTCCACTTCCGGAGGTCCATTCCTGCAGTTGAAAGCAATTCTCTGGCCTTCATGGCAATACTAGCAGCTTTCTCTGTGCTGTTAGCTCCGGCTATGAAGTCATCAACATACAGGCATTCATGAAGCATCTGGCAGATATCTGGATGTTCCTTCTGATATTGTTTTAAATTATGTCTTATGGTAGTAGCAAGCAAAAAGGGGCTGGGGGATGCACCAAGTAACACTTGTGTCATTCTTAGGATTTTTAGTTCTGGTTCTTGAAGTTTGGAGGTTCGTTCATCCACAAAAATCTTACCGCATCTCGATCCTCACTTGCTACTGATATCTGAAGAAAAGCCTTTGCAATGTCTGCAGTGAAAGCTACCTTGTATTGGCAGAACCTGATTAGAATGCCAAACAAATCTGGGTTCAGATTGGGTCCAGTTAGTAAACAATCATTAAGTGAAGGACACCCCCTTTCATGGGATGAGGCATCAAACACTACTCTCAGTTTTGTAGTAACCTTATCCTCCCGGATGACTACATGATGAGGAAGATAGTAGACCACCTTGCCCGTCTCAAGTGCAGAACTATGGGTGACTTCTTCCGCTATGCCCTTCTGAAGGTGCTGTTCAGTGACATTGCTGTACCTCTTAAAGAGCTGCGCATCAGTTCTGAACTTCCCAGCTAACCGTTTGAATCTTCTCTTGGCTACAAGGAAGTTGTCTGGTAAGTCAGGCTGATCTGTCTTCCAGGGTAGTTTTACTTCGTATCTTCCTTCCTTGTATTTTATGGAAGTTTCAAACCTTTGGAGCATCTCTTTGTCACTCTTCGTCTTCCCCTCCACCTCTTCCATTATGCCAATTGATTCTAGTTCCCAGAAGGCTCTCAGCTGTTTGGAGATTCTTCCTCTGCTATGACCTTCAGTACTCTGGCCTCTGTGGTACTGGTGCCTATGAAGGTTGTAGTGGGACCCTGAACGGCCCATCCAAATATAGTCTCAAGTGCCACCAGTTCATTTTCAAGTCGTTCCATTTGGCCTGTCACTGCCTTCCAGTAAAAATCTCCTCCAATCAGCACTTCTAGCTCTGGCCCCTGGTCTTCTTTGGGAGAGATTGCATCTGCCAGCTGGAGGCCTCTTGTTTCTAATTCTTGGTGCAGGCCATCTCCTGGGACCCTTACCATGGCTCTGCATACTTGTGGTGTTTCCAGGGCCTCCAGTTCAATCTTTTCTCTTTTCCCGCAGAGGCCTTGCAAGGTGACCTTAACTCTCCGTCTTTTGGTAGTCACTGGTGTCTTTACCCCAAACGAGTGGATAGTTAGGGTCTCTTCCCCTACTACTGGGAGCTTTAGTGCCTTGGAGATGTCTTCTTGTATAAATGTTCTTTGGCTTCTTCCATCTAGTAGACAGCGCACAGTTTTCTTCCCCGCAGTCCATTTGGTTATAGCTTGTACAGTTTGCAGTAATACTGTGTTCAGTGACTTTAAGTGCACTGGAAATGGAGCTATTGATGACATAACAGTGTCATCAGGAGTTGTCTTGTTGGTGGGGTTCTGCTTTGCTTCTTGAGAACAAATGGACTTATGATGGCATTTTCCACAACTAGAGCAAACAATTTCCTTTGCCTTGCAGAATTTGGCCATGTGTCTTGCCCCCAGACATATGAAGCATCGGCCTTGTTTCTTTAGCTTCTCCTTTCTTTCTATAAGTGTCAGAGCTGAACAGTCAGCTGCCCTGTGGTCAGGAGCACTGCAGAATATGCAGGCTGCTTCTGGAGTTATTGTATTCAGTGCTACAGCAGATGGTGCAGAGACCAATCCTTTCTTCTGTTCTGGATAATGTCATACTGGCTTCTGGCTATACTTGATGGGAGTATCACTCTCCTGTGGTTCAGCTGCAATATTAGTCAGAACTGAGGTAAGCTCTCGACTCTCAGTTTCCTTTTGTAGGAACTTCAGGAATTCTGGTACCTTCCATTCATCACTATTATCCCTACTGCGGCTGAACTCCAGTGCTATATCTTCAGGAATTAATTTCGTCAGTATAGGAAACAATAGACTCCTATAGGTATCAGAGAAAACCCCTATGGACTCCAAAGTGCGTACTTGAGTCTCACAGGCATCATAGAGGTGGTGTAAAGCCAAGATGTCAGTCGACCTTTTTACTGGGTTCAGGCTTAGCAGTTTGTTCATGTGGGCATTAATAATCAAATCCTTGCGCCCAAATCTTTCCCTCAGAATTTTCACAGCTGCATCATAATTTGCCTCGGATAGCGGCATACCAGCAATTGCCCTGGCTGCTGCCCCACCTAGGAAAGATTTTAGGTAATGAAACTTGTCTACCTTTGTCAGCCTGGTGTTCTTGTGAATGGAGGTTTCATATTGGCTCCAAAATCCCTGCCAGCAGCTAATGTCTCCATAAAATCTTTCAATCATCAGTTTGGGGAGCTTGACCATCAGTGGCTGTGGATCTGCCCTTGTTGCTGAAGAGGGACTTCTTGCCTCTTCAGTGTTAATTGCTCGCATTGCATGAGTTTTCCCAGCCATAATGCGGTCCTTATAGCCCTGTGCTGTTTCCACCTCTTTCTCTAATTCATCTAGATCAGTTATCCCTGCTTCTATGTCTTGGTCAAGCCCATTTAGAACCTCTTCCTTTGCTGTGAGCTGATTTAAGCTTTCCTCAAGCAGAGCCACATCTACATCAGTTTTCTGTAGTTCACATTCTATCTTTTGTAACAGTTTTGTTGTCAGTGTTGTAGTTACAGCCCCCTTGTGCCTTTGCCTTTCCAAAGCCTCAGCCATGTCCCCTTGTTCTTTCTGACCTAACTGTCTTCTCTTTTTATCTTTCCTTCCTGGGTTTTGGCACCAAAATTGTTGCAACAACTCAGGTCTTCTTAACAGGAAAAATGGTTCTTGGAAGCTTGACTTCTTTAACTCTGATTATATTTATTAATTGACACACACGGCTTACAACAACACTAAACTCTGCTTCTACAAACTGTGAAGAAAAGGAAGGGAATAAGAGAGAAAAAAGGCGGGAAAACTAGTTGCTTTCACTTCTCATAATATTCAATAGGAGTTACATAAAAAGATATCCCTTTAGGCCTCTCTATGTGTTACACCCAAACCGTTCCCCTTAAAGAGACAACAAACAGCTTCAACACACCAACTCTGTTATCTTTTCTGTGACTATTGAAGACCTTTTCTTTCAACAAGACTTTTAAATAGAGACCTTATCCCGTTCTGCGTATGTGTTGGAATTGCTTCTTAATATGTTTTTAAAGATGTTGTTTAAAGCTGTTTTGATACGTTTTGTTTTCAAGATGTTTTAGAGTTCTTTTAGTGTTTTTGTTTGCTGCCCTGGGCTCTTTCTGAGAGGAAGGCAGGATATAAATTTAATAAATAATAATAAATGGGAGGAAGGCCAGATAATAATAATAATAATAATAATAATAATAATAATAATAATAATAATAATAATAATAATAATAATAATAATAATAAAATCGACTTCTCCAATTCTCCAAAGTGGCCTGTTTAATCCCAGCCTGAATTTTGTTAAAAGTTTTCTTAGGCAATTTAAGAACATAAGAACATAAGAACATAATAAGAGCCTGCTGGATCAGGCCAGTGGCCCATCTAGTCCAGCATCCTGTTCTCACAGTGGCCTACCAGGTGCCTGGGGGAAGCCTGCAAGCAGGAAGAGCTCTTCCTGCCCTCCAATCAAGTCTTTTTTACAAGATTTGTAGACTGCTTTTTTCTATACTTTCTGCAAAAACAAGACCAGGAGCAGTCTGCAGTACAGATCATGAACTGGTCATATCGAAAATCAGAGTAAAGCTAAAGAAAAACAACAAAACAATCATAATGCCAAAATACAATTTAAATAACATCCCAGAAGCATATAAAGATCAAATAAGGAAAAGGGTTGAGGCTTTAAACTTAGTTGACAGAGAACCAGAAGAACTATGGAATGAAGTCAGAGACGTTATCAGGGAAGAATGCAAAAAGACAATACCTCTAGTTAAAAAGAGAGAAAGACCTCAATGCATGACTGACGAAACTCTTAAAATGGTTAAAGAGAGAAGGAAAGCAAAAGCAAAAGGAGATAGAAACACCGTCAGAACCCTAAATGCAACAATACAGTGACTAGTACGTAGGGACAAGGAGAACTATTACAATAGTTACTGTATAGAAATAGAAGAGGACAACAAAAAGGGTAGAACAAGAGCCCTGTTGCACAAGATTAGAGCAATGAAAGGGAAATGTAAACCACGAGTAGGGATGTTGAATAATCAACAGGGGAACACACTAACTGACTGAGATGAAATAAAAGGAAGATGGAAGCAATACACTGAAGAACTCTATAAAAGAGATGTCAGGATGACAGATTCATTCATGGAGGAATCGTATGATGAAGAACCAGAAATTTTAGAATGTGAGGTGAAAGCTACTCTTAAAATACTTGGAAGGAACAAATCACCAGGAATAGATGGCATACCAATAGAGTTGCTACAAGTTACTGAGACTGAATCTGTCCAAAGTTTGACAAAAATCTGTCAAGAAATATGGAAAACTAAACAATGGCCCACAGACTGGAAGCATTCAATATACATCCCAATTCCAAAGAAAGGGGATCCCAGGGAATGCAGTGATTATCGAACTATTGCCTTAATATCCCATGTAAATAAAGTAATGCTCAAGATTCTACAACAAAGGCTCTTACCATATATGGAGCGAGAAATGCCAGATATTCAAGCTGGATTTAGAAAAGGAAGAGGTACAAGAGATCATATTGCAAACATAAATTGGATAATGGAACAAAGCAAGGAATTTAGAAGGAAATCAACTTATGCTTTATATCTATAAATATTACAGCAAAGCCTTTGATTGTGTAGATCATGAAAAACTATGGAATGCCTTAAAAGAAATGGGGGTGCCACACCATCTGATTGTTCTGATGCGCAACCTATACTCTGGACAAGAGGCTACTGTAAGGGCAGAATATGGAGAAACCAATTGGAGTGTATTTTATCACCCTATTTGTTTAATCAATATGCAGAACTTATCATATGGAAAGTAGGATTGGACCAAGATGAAGGAGGGTGTGAAAACTGGAGGGAGAAATATCAATAATTTAAGATATGCATATGATACCGTACTACTAGCAGAAACCAGTAATGATTTGAAATGAATGCTGATGAAAGTAAAAGAGGAAAGCAGGACTACAGCTGAACGTCAAGACTAAAGTAATGACAAGAGAAGATTTATGTAACTTTAAAGCTGACAATGAGGACATTGAACTTGTCAAGGATTCTCAATACCTTGGCACTGTCATTAACCAAAATGGAGACAACAGTCAAGAAATCAGAAGAAGGCTAGGATTGGGGAGGGCAGCTATGAGAGAACCAGAAAAGGTCCTCAAATGCAAAGATGTATTGTTACGACACGTGTTCTTGGGAACCTGAGTGTGTGAACTTGCCACCCACATGTCCCATGAAACACACCTCCTTGAGAGCAGGGGAATCTTTGGCTAGGGATAAAACAAGCACTCTGCCCTGAAATGTGCTTAAATGGTGCGTGTATAACCCAAGAAACACAGGTCCAAACCAGACTAAGGCAAAGCTTTCTTTTATTGAGAGAAAAGAGCAGACTACCATCACAAAATTACTGGGTGTGTGGCAGCATTAATAATTAATATCCTAACCCATTCATGACTTAAAACTAAAGAGATTAAAGGGCCCTATTACTCTAAAGAGTGACAGGTAGGAGAGATTACCTATCCTAGGCCCCCAAGTGGGCAGTTGAATATAGTGATGTGTAAGAGCTCTGACCTGAAGTCAGGAAGGAATCTGTTTGCCGCAAGGTTTGGGCTGAGGCTCATACTCCCTTCCTGGTTCCAGTCCTGCACTGAGAGCGTTGTTCCATGTGTTGGAGCTCGGATCGCCATTCGCCCCCCTTCTCCTAGATTCAAGCCTCTTTTTTAAAGCCTTTTTCTCTCCCACCCCCCTGCAAAGGAGGGGTCTGGGTATGAGGCGGTTTTGTGTGTGTGTTTTCTAGCTGACACTGAGAAACTCACGCTATTTTCTAATGCTTGCTTGAACAATGGAATTATTCTGCTAGGCGTGAGGGAAACATGCCAAGGAGAAGATAACATTTATTCCAGTTTCTCTTAGTTATTTTTGTTGCTTCCAAAATGGCCTTGTTGTCCTTCACACAATACCTCAGGAATGCATAGCCAGCCATACAAAAGGGGGATAGGGGGGAGTTATAGTTCCGGGCCTTGCACCTTGTAACAGTATCACTGAACACCAAAGTCAGGATCATTCAGACCATGGTTTTCCCGATCTCTATGTATGGATGTGAAAGTTGGACAGTGAAAAAAGCAGATAAGAGAAAAATCAACTCATGTGAAATGTGGTGTTGGAGGAGAGCTTTGCGGATACCATGGAGGGCAAAAAAGACAAATAATTGGGTGTTAGAACAAATTAAACCAGAACTATCACTGGAAGCTAAAATGATGAAACTGAGGTTATCATACTTTGGACACATCATGAGAAGAGACAATAATGCTGGGAAAAACAGAAGGGAGTAGAAAAAGAGGAAGGCCAAACAAGAGATGGATTGACTCCATAAAGGAAGCCACGGATCTGAACTTACAAGATCTGAACAAGGTGGTTCATGACAGATGCTCTTGAAGGTCGCTGATTCATAGGGTCACCATAAGTCATGTGATGTAATCACATCAGCTGAGATCAAGACTGAGTTAGTTTCATATTCAGTTGTAGGGATGTATTTACTAAAAAATGATATATTCACCTCCAGATTGCTTGAGCATCTGGCTTCTCCCTGGCCCGTGCCATACCTGGATAAATATATGCCTGAAAAGTGGCTCAGTAGTGAAGACTAGTAGCTTTAAGAGCTAAAATGATCCAGACAATCCCCAAGAAACTTCCTCTCACAAAGATCCTGACAGCCAAGAGCAGAAATGGAAGGAACCTCTGGGGTTCAAGATCTACACACATGGAAGGTGTAGCCAGCATGGCCAAAGGCCTGGAGTGATGGGAGTTGTAATTTAGCAACATCTGAAGGGCCAAACGTTCTCCACACCTGTCCGGCTGCACATAAATGCTTTCTATATAGAAATTGCAGGATGTGTGAAGCTGCCGTCTGATGTTCACCCTGTTCCCAATGGAGAGGTGCTTTTGCTACTAAAATAAAATGAAGACACATCACTAGAGGGCGATGGAGTCCACATCATCGTCGCTTACTGTGCATCTGGATTTACAATTAGCAGTACACCCCTATACAAGTCTATTCAGAATTAAATGTCATTGAGTTCAACAGAGTTCAATAGAGCTTACTCCCAAGTAACTCTGTGTGTGTGTGTGTGTGTGTGTGTGTGTGTGTGTGTGTGTGATTGCCACCTGCGGCTAATCTCTCCCTGCCTTCTCTAGAGTATGAAATTATTACTTGAGAGCCGTTGGATTTAGGACTAGTATGCATGGTTGAACTGAAGAAAAATTAAGAGCTGAAATGATATTATTAATTTTTAAAGAGAGGAGGAAATAAAATTAAACGTTTAAATCTATAGCTTTTATTGGCATATCTAGAAAAAAAAGAAAATAAATCTTTAGAATTCTACCCAGATGCCAAGGCTTAGAAAATGATGTGCTGGTTTCTCGAACTGCCTGAGAGAAACTGTGATCCCTTGCTTGAAAGTCTTCAGAATTTTTTTATCATGCTGGTTTTTTTCAATTATTATGCAATAAAACAAATTTGAAGCATATTCACATTTGAAAATGAATCTGAGGCTGAAATGCTAGGCACTTGGACACAAATGCTGTTCCATTAAACATTACTTCTGAGTCCCTCAAGGATCGGTATTGGGACCTGTACTTTTCAACTTGTTCATTAATGACCTAGAATTAGGAGTGAGCAGTGAAGTGGCCAAGTTTGCTGACGACACTAAATTGTTCAGGGTTGTTAAAACAAAAAGGGATTGCGAAGAGCTCCAAAAAGACCTCTCCAAACTGAGTGAATGGGCGGATAAATGGCAAATGCAATTCAATATAAACAAGTGTAAAATTATGCATATTGGAGCAAAAAATCTGAATTTCACATATACGCTCATGGGGTCTGAACTGGCGGTGTCCGACCAGGAGAGAGACCTCGGGGTTGTAGTGGACAGCACGATGAAAATGTCGACCCAGTGTGCGGCAGCTGTGAAAAAGGCAAATTCCATGCTAGGGATAATTAGGAAAGGTATTGAAAATAAAACAGCCGATATCATAATGCCGTTGTATAAATCTATGGTGTGGCCGCATTTGGAATACTGTGTACAGTTCTGGTCGCCTCATCTCAAAAAGGATATTATAGAGTTGGAAAAGGTTCAGAAGAGGGCAACCAGAATGATCAAGGGGATGGAGCGACTCCCTTACGAGGAAAGGTTGCAGCATTTGGGGCTCTTTAGTTTAGAGAAAAGGCGGGTCAGAGGAGACATGATAGAAGTGTTTAAAATTATGCATGGCATTGAGAAAGTGGATAGAGAAAAGTTCTTCTCCCTCTCTCATAATACTAGAACTCGTGGACATTCAAAGAAGCTGAATGTTGGAAGATTCAGGACAGACAAAAGGAAGTACTTCTTTACTCAGCGCATAGTTAAACTATGGAATTTGCTCCCACAAGACGCAGTAATGGCCACCAGCTTGGATGGCTTTAAAAGAAGATTAGACAAATTCATGGAGGACAGGGCTATCAATGGCTACTAGCCGTGATGGCTGTGCTGTGCCACCCTAGTCAGAGGCAGCATGCTTCTGAAAACCAGTTGCCGGAAGCCTCAGGAGGGGAGAGTGTTCTTGCACTCGGGTCCTGCTTGCGGGCTTCCCCCAGGCACCTGGTTTGCCACTGTGAGAACAGGATGCTGGACTAGATGGGCCACTGGCCTGATCCAGCAGGCTCTTCTTATGTTCTTATGAGTAAACAATATGCTTAAATGCACACTTCAAGTCCATTTAAATATTTTAACTGATGCACTTAAGTAAAATGTTTTCTTTAAAACTATTTTTGTAATAAAAAAACCCAAATAGGATCTTCTTGTATGTCCTCTTTTAAAATGAGGACATTAACTCAAGAATCAGAGTATTTTTTTTTAATCAGGATGTAATTTTATAGGTTTGATTTAGATGCAAATGTCACTTATAGCAGGTTTCCACCAGACTGCAGCTAGTTTTGAATGGCAAAGATAAGACCAGCAAAAAGCTGGGGTTCCTCCTGTTCCCTTTCCGGCACCAGGACTGGCAGGTGCAGTGCCAGCAGGACACCCCAGTGGCACCACCTTTGATGTCAACGCATTGATGTAAGAACTAGTAGACATTGTCAAAACATTAGGAAGTGCTGATTGTTATTTCATTGTTATTGAAAGATGTTGCTGCTGCTTTTCAAACAATGTTAATATTTTGTTATTTAAATTTTTGTAAACTGTATTGTTCTTTTCTGATGTGTATTTTGTATTTGAGTTTATTATTTGTGAGCCGCCTTGAGGACCGTTTTGGCCATAAGGCAGCATAGAAATAAACCGTAACATAACATAATATGTCTAGCGTGTCCTTGGCACTGTGGGGACTCTGGCTCTTGTAGAAAATCTCTGTGAAAGAAAGGACTTGGAGGGCTGAAAAGGTCACCTGGGTTGGTGTCTTTCTTCTTCCTTTTGCTCGGAAAACATGTTCTTATGCTTATGCAGGCCAGCTCCAGACACTCTTGGATGCAGCGGTGTCACTAGCGGGAGTGCAGGGGGGGGTGCGGCTCTGGGTGTCACCCCCCTCATGGTGTCACCCAGGTGTGATCCGCACCCCCCGCACCCCAGTAGTGATGCCCCTGCTTGGATGAGACCGATTATCTGGATCCATTTCAGTTGGGTTTCAGGCCTGGTTTTGGCATGGAAACAGCTTTGGTCGCCCTGTATGATGACCTCTGTCAGGAGAGATACAAGGGGAGTGTGACTCTGTTGATTCTCCTTGATCTCTCAGCTGCTTTCAATACCATCGACCATAGTATTCTTCTGGGAAGACTGGCTGAGTTGGGAGTGGGAGGGACTGCGTTGCAGTGGTTCCACTCCTACTTGGTGGGTCTCCTCCAGAAGGTGGTGCTTGGGGAACATTGCTCGGCACCCTGGACTCTCCAGTATGGGGTTCCACAGGTGTCAGTTCTGTCCCCCATGCTGTTCAACATCTACATGAAACCATTGGGTGCGATCATCTGGAGCTTTGGAGTGTGTTGCCATCAGTATGCTGATGACACACAGCTCTATTTCTCCTTTTCATCTTCTTCAGGTGAGGCTGTCAATGTGCTGAACCGGTGCCTGGCTGCGACAATGGACTGGATGAGGGCTAAATAAACTGAGGCTCAATCCAGACAAGACTGAGATGCTGCTAGTGGGTGGTTCTTCTGACCAGATGGTGGATGTCCAACCTGTCCTGGATGGGGTTGCACTCCCCCTGAAGGAGCAGGTTCATAGCTTGGGCATTTTCCTAGAACCATCTCTGTCACTTGAGGCTCAGGTGGCATGGAGTGCCTTCTACCAAGTTCAGTTGGAGGCCCAGCTACGTCCCTATCTGGACAGGGATAACCTGGCTTCAGTTGTCCATGTTCTGGTAACCTCCAAGTTAGATTACTGCAATGCACTCTATGTGGGGCTGCCTTTGAAGACGGTTCAGAAACTGCAGCTTGTGCAAAATGCAGCAGCCAGATTGGTAACAGGGACCAGACGGTCCTAACATATAAAACCGATTCTGGCCCACTTGCATTGGCTGTCTGTATGTTTCCGAGCTCGATTCAAGGTGCTGGCTTTGACCTATAAAGCCTTACATGGCTTGGGACCACAATACCTCATGGAACACCTCTCCTGATACGAACCCACCCATACACTACGCTCAAGATCAAAGGCCCTCCTCTGGGTGCCTACTCCGAGGGAAGCTGGGAGTCTGGCAACAAGGGAGAGGGCCTTCTCAGTGGTGGCCCCCAAATTATGGAATGATTTTTTTGACGAGGTGCGCCTGGCGCCAACACTGATATCTTTTCGGTGCCAGGTCTTCTCCCAGGCATTTTAGCATGTTTTTTAAATTGTTTTAAATTTCTAAATTGTATTTTAAATTGTTTTTAAAAGATGTGTTTTTAAATTTGTATATTTGTTTTAATGTTTTTTGTTACTGTAAACTGCCCAGAGAGCTTCGGCTATGGGGCGGTATATAAATACAATAAATAAATAAATAAATAAATACATAAACATGAACATATGAGGGTGCCGTGTACCAGGTCAGACCATTGGTCCATCAAGGTCAGTATTGCCTACACAGACTTGGCAGCGGTTTTGCAGGGATCCAGGCTGGGGTCTCCCCCAGCTCTGCCTGCAGATGTCACCAGGGATTGCACCTGGCTCCTTCTGCGAGCAAAGTGGAGGCGCTCTACCACTGAGCAAATGGATTTCCCTCATCTACATGTATCTATACTTGTCCGGATCTTAAAGGGATTTGCTGGAAGAAAAGGTCTCTGAATGTCAGCAGAGTCCATTTCCAATAAGCACACAGCCCTCCTCCCCTTTCCAGGGACTTTTCCTACCACATCAATGGTAGCTGCCTTACCAGGTTCTCAGGTGGCTGTGAGATGGGTGCCGCCTGGACTTGCACTCCCATGGTTTTTATCTCTTGTTGGCATTCTTTAATATCCCTCACTCAAAACCAAGCTTTATGGTGCTAGTAGTTCATGATGGCTCTTCATAACATGCCTCTGCAGTAGGGATGGCAAATTCCCAGTTCTGAGGATTTTCGCTTACTCTGTGTAGGCCTCCAAGGGCCCCTCTAGACTGGTGCGTTTTGCAGGTTTTGTCCTATGTCTCCTTCATAAATGGTCATGGAAAGCGAGAAAGCAAGAGCATCTTGGCCAAAGATCTCATCTGGGCCTTGCTGAAATCAGAACCAAACATTATAGAGGAAACAGCAGCAGTGAGACAGGCTGGTCTTCAAACCACACACAGTGATGTCAGCCAGACTCCAAAGGGACGGAGAGAGATATTAAAGCAAGCATGTGGGGGGGGGATGTTTATTATACCTGTAAATGCTGACACTGATTATGCCAGGAGAGACCAAGGAGTGGGGACAACCCTATGAAGCAGAAATAGGTGTAAGAAAGTGTGGATTACGAAATACATGGTTGACTGGCCCCTTTTTGCAGATGGGGAGGCAGTACTAAAATATCTCAAGTTCCCCCTTTAAATGACAGAAATATAAAAACAGCACAGGCACCGGTAGGCCAGACTGATTATCTTCCGCATTACAGATGGTATCAGTGAGGCAGAGAGGCCGTCTCCCGAGGTGCCTGAGGGGAACTAGCAAATCAAAGCTGGTTTTGTGACCCTTGGTGACTCGCTGAGTTACTGAACCAAACCCCTTTTGGCATGCATGGCTGACCCCCTCCGAAGAAGCCTCCCCACCCCAACTCTGCTCCTCCTAGGAATCTCTTGCAGTGCATCCCCCTCTTTACCCACCTCACTTGCCTGGCTTTTTAAAGTATTTCTCCCCTCCCTCAATGAAGTTTCAGAGCAAATTGGAAGGGGCACTATTTTATCGCATAAAAAGAATTTGGTGTTTTTGTCTCTGGCTCTGCTGATCATCGCCTCTGCCTCTGCCCACCACCCGCATTTGGCTCCAGATTGCCCCAGGAGGAACATGATTCTGAACAGGAAAAATGTTGCCCATCCCTGCTCAACAACATCAGGATTTTGGCCTCTCTTGCCTTCCCACAGTCCTCTGAGGCCCCAACCCACTCATACCCCTGCAGAGTTGTGGCTGCACCTCCACAGCCTCAGTTGGATACCAGCCGTTCCTCAGGTAAGGGGAAGAGAGACTCAGGCTAGTCTCTAGCCCTCTGTCCTCCTGGGCAATTGACCTGCATGGCTGCAAGCGCCATGATTGCAAGGGATCTGACTGCCACGGTCCAGGTGCAGCCATGGCTGTGGACTGGGCTCTGGAATGGTGCATACAGCACTTGTTTGCATATGCAGTTCCCAATAGCGCTAGGGATACATGCACCGTTTCTGTCCCTACAGAGTCCTTTGGAGAATCTAAGCTGGAAGGGTCCCTTTTCTCTATGCAAGGCAGGTAGAAGACGCTTTTGCTTCAGATTTCTTGACCACACGATGGAAATATCTTCAATGAACAATTTGAAGTCGTATTGTCGGACGGTTTGTCCTTGTACCCCAGCATGTCTCCTCCAATGGCAGCGGCCCAGGCAGAGGCCTTCCCTCTCCCCTGCCGCCAAATCCTTTCTGCTGGAGATGCCAGGGTTGAACTTGGGATATTTTGCACGCAAAGCGGGAGCTCTGCCACTCGGCTAAGGCTCCTCCCCAGGTTGAGGGCAATGCAATCCTCCAGCTCAAATAAAGCACACTAATACAGGCCCACACAGAAAGGGCAGAGAAAGAGGACACGGTCCTCTTCATCAGCGTCTGAAAAGTTCAGCCACAGGGGTTCCATCCTCATCCGGCGCTGGAGGTGGCAACAGCAGGCTTCTTATTTGGTATCTACCACTTCATACTCAGACTCCATCTTCCTCACGAGGGACTCGTATTCATTGTCTGTCTTGGTGTCCATGATGACATATTCATTGCCCTTCATAGGGTCGATGGTGTAGTTGTCAATCCGGATGGTGGGTTCCTCGTACTCGCATTCACATGCACCGGTGGCTCCTCCAGGGCTGGCTGGGCAGACGTCTCCATTTGTGATGTTTGTGGCATTATTGTTGCTGAAACAGAAAGGAAAATGTGAGAAGTGGATTGATAGACATGGGACTTAACGATCGGCCAGAAAGATAAAAAGGCATAATGAAAGAAAGCCAAGCGCTTGGCAGAGCTGCCTAGGTGGGCTTGCACTTCCTCAATTCAGTTCTGCTGAACTTTGTGTGTCCCGGCTCAATTTATCCACATCCTTCCAGCGTACACGCTTTCAGAGCCACACTTCCGCTTTTAA
Organism: Rhineura floridana; assembly: GCF_030035675.1. Taxonomy (NCBI): domain Eukaryota; kingdom Metazoa; phylum Chordata; class Lepidosauria; order Squamata; family Rhineuridae; genus Rhineura; species Rhineura floridana. The sequence continues at coordinate 6,554,369 of NC_084495.1, read as the reverse complement.
AAAGGCACAACGAGTAACATTTTGCTATTTACTCCTCCCCTCAGAGTGCACCCCATCCTCTGGCTGCTTTCCAATAATCCCCAAAAAGGGGTCTGTCAGGAGGACACAGGTTAGAGAGCGAGAGACAGAGGAGAGTTTTTCTTCCCTAGAAGGCTGCTGCTTCTTGTGCCATGGACACACAAAAGCTCTTTCAGCTCTGGCCAAACAGGGTTTGCTGGTTAGTGTATTGTTTCAAAAACCTGCTTGACCAGGGAAGGCAGCGGGAGGAAAGTGTGCACACGTGCCATGGGAAGGGATGCCTCTCCAAAAACCACTTTCCACTCCCAACACGCCACAGTCCTGCCCATGCTTACTAAGTAGTAACTCTTGCCTTGTTGTTCAGTGGGGCCTACTCACTAGTATGTGTGAAAGACGCAGCCTCTGGGTGCTTCCACATGGCCTGCAAGCCTTGGGCAGCATCCACACAACGTCATCCTCAGCATTCCCCATGTCATCAGTATTTACCATTTCCATGGAAAACCCAATAAATGCAACAAAAAGTGTGGAAATAGCAAACACAGATTAGATGGGAGGAAAAGAATGGGATGGCATTTTGTTGGGGATGGCGTTGGCATGTGGATGAGGCTATGCCAAACCTGCATGCATGAGCAGCAGCAAGTCCACGATAGACTACCATGTGGAAGCACCCTAGATCTGTGTTCAAGTCAGTGGTGGATAGTGGCTTCATGTCAATGGGGCAGTGGAATCCACTCCAGGCTTTAGTCCAAACTTTCAAGGAGCTTTGCAAGGTGCAAAGCATCCCACTGCCTCACTGACATGGAGCCACCAGCCACCACTGGTTCAAGAACTGCCCTCCACTTATTTTTCAGCAGTATCTGAACACAAAAACAACTTTATGCCCAAGTACCAACTACCATGTTTTCACTTTTAGTGAAAAGATGCATTCATCCAAACACTGAAATAATATTTTTTTGAAATGATGCCCTTCGCACTTTTAGACTCCGCTGAATAGTGTGGAGAAAGTCTTGGTACCAGTCCTCAGTGAGTGATGCTCACCCCCAATACTGTAGCAGCGATGCACATGCTGATATGCGCTCCTTGAGAAACAGATGGAGTGGACAGCTTTGAGAACACCTATCGCCTCTGTAGCGGAAGGGCATGGCTGATGGGGTACTTTTCTACTTCAGATTAAAAATTTAAAATAATTTCAAGACTTTACTAGATTTCACTGATCAATTAGGCAGTCCTGTAATGCAATTTTAAGTCAGAAAAGACTGAATACAGGAAGCCTGCTGTAACTAACTGATGTGAAAGCATATTTTCCCAAACTTTTTCAGCTTCTCCACCCAGCCCACCACCGCAATAGGGATGCAAATGGTCCCCTCGCTGCTCATCAAATGTTCGATCTGATGAATGGGGAGGGGCCATCTGAATCCCCACCACATTTGTGCTCCACCACGAAGAGGATGAAAATGGCTTTGCGCCTGCTGGTGCTTGGCACCCATTGTTTTTTCCTGCAGCAGCGCTTATGCCAACACCAAAAATTGAGTCAGAGGAGCTGGCAGGCCCCTGGAGAAGGCCTGATGGGCTGGCAGCTGGCCACTCATTTTCAAGTGTTCTTGGATTTTGATCAACCTATTTGCATCCGTGGTTTAGAGAACAAATCATCTTGCCATGTCCTTTGCAAAACAAGAGGTTTGCTGAGCGCACTGGTGGCATCTGGCTGTCCAGGAGTCCTGCTTCTCATTCGCCATCGGCCTACCACGGGAAATATGAGCTGTAACATTTATAGCTCAAGCTCTTTCCAGTGAGTCCTGCACATTCATCTCTCCAAGATACTATTGGCCAGCACATTTCAGTGCTGCAACCCCCAGCATCAGACGAGCACTTACTAGGCTACTTCATAGGTGAGATCTGAAAAAGAAAACAAACAGCAGAGCTTTAGGTGAAAATGGAGGGATGGAAAGATCAGCCGGTTCTGGTTCTTTTGGTTTGTTCCAATCTTAAATTCAGTTCTCCACATTTTTGCAGCAATTTGCAATTTTTTAAAAAAAGAATCCTCATGAAAATTCTCCATTTTAGTGGAGAATTGAAATTTCCATTTTAGTGAGGATTTCTCCTAATAAACACATTTTTGTAAGCCAGTTTTGACTAATGTACACATTTTTGCAAGCAATTTCATGTCATATAATGCATTTTTGCCTGTTATTAGCACTCACGTTCATTTTTATGCACACTTTACAGAAATGCATATATTAGAGGAAACACTATTTAGCTGGCAATCTGCATCACAATTCGAATAAGTGTGAATTTTGAAGAATGGCTGTGTTTCAGAAAGTGCAAATTTAATAGATTCTGCTTCAAAGTGTAAAATGAATCAAAATTCTCACCCATCCCTATGAGAATGTTCCTCCAGAACAGTAAAATAATTTTAAAATAGCAAACAGCATTCATTGTGAATGTAAAAAGAACAACAGTTGGACAACGGAGGCCAAGGATGGGGAGGCTCTGCTGTTCTTAGCACAGCTGAGACCCCGATCTGAGCAAGGTCTGCATTATTCCATATTTGGCAGCACGGCATGGGTGCAGCTCTTAAATGAAAGCTCCCATAAGCAGTCATGGACTGGTGGGAGGGGTGATGCCATTCCATCATTGGCAGCAGTCTTGTATTTCATTTTAGGCATAGAATGATCTGTCCATTTCGGTTCAGTTTCTCATTTTTCCAATCTTAAATTCAGTTCTCTACATTTCTGGAGCAACTTGCAATTTTGTCAAAAATCGTCATGAAAATTATCCAGCATTTTTGTGCAAATTTCTCCTAATAAAAACATTTTCTGTAGGGAGCTTTGCCTAATGTACACATTTTTGCAAGCCACTTCTTGTCATATAATACTTTTTTTGCTTGTCATATATTCATTTTCACGCACATTTCCCCCTAACACATGCATTTTTGTAAACATTGCTTGTTTGGTGAGATGAATCGAAAAATTTGAATAAGTGCGACTTCCGAAGGATGGTTGTGTTTCGGTACTCATATTGTTTTAGAAAGTGTGGATTTGATAAATTGGGCTTGAAATGTGAACTGAATCGAAATTTTTGCCCATCCCTAATTTCATGTTCCCTAAACCTGGTTCTTTCCACTCTTATGGGAAAGAAGGACTGAGAGTTCAGTCTGTACTAGTGTGGCTCTCTCAGCCCACATAAGCATCTCACAGACTTAGGGCCAAACTATATGTAGCAAACATTGTGTAAATGCAGTTCTTCTTGTTACATAAAGAGAAGTCCTGGGGAAGCCTGAGTAGCTTCGGGACTGGGTGTGTGGAGATTTTAACGCTGTCTCTCCCCACCACCACAGCCCTGATAAAAACCACCTCTCTGAAGCTGCTATTTCTATTTCCAGGGTAGTTCCTACTGGCATAAGATGCCCTTTTGATTCTTTCCAACTGTACATATTGCATGAAAATGTCTGAAAGTACCTTCCAAACTGGTGTTATGATTTCTTTTGTACAGGTCAGTCTAGTTTAGGTATGTGCTAGAATTCCACTGAATTTGGCTTTGGTACCAAAATTTCCATTAATTTGCTTATTCGCTATAGTTGCAGATAGATTTTTATGTAGTGATTTTCAGCGGCTATTTTCAGAAACAGATTTTTAAAAAGAAAATAAAAGGAAATACTGTTTTTTATCAACATTTCCTTAAATTTATCGGTTTCCTTTCAAAAGATCAATATTTTCTTTAAAAATATTGATATTAATATCAATATTTTTTCCAAGGGGGAAAAACAGATTGGTAAAAGCAGCAGACAAAGAAAGAACTCGAATCGATACCAGCCTGTTGGGTTGATGGATTGCTTTCAAACCAGCAATGGCGAATGGATCCCATCCCTAGTCATTCATTCATTCATTCATTCAGTCAGTCAGTCAGTCAGTCAGTCAGTCAGTCAGTCAGACAGTCAGTCAGTCAGTCAGTCATTTATTTATACCCTGCCTTTCTTTTTTCATGAAACCCAAGACATATGGTTACATACGGTTTCCAGGCAGTCTCCCATCCAGGCACTGACCAGACCTGAGCTGGCTTTATGTGCCTTCAGACCATAGCCTGGGACCAGTTGTATAGTTGCATAGTCTAGTCTAGTTGCATAGTTAGAAGCTTTTCTGCCCCATCCACAAGCGCGCACACACACACACACTTGAAACCTTACACAAAAGTTAAATCTCAGAACTGGAAAAAAAATCAGAACTAAAAAAAAAAGCTCTTTTGCATTCCAAGTTTGAGATTTTAAATTCAAGGTCGGCATCCCCAATTATGCTCAGATCTACCAGCACTTTTGGTGGTCCCGTGAACAAACCTCTCCCACCTCAATCCTGAAAATCAGTGCAGCAGAGCACCTCCCTGCAGTTCTTCAGAAGGCATTTCATTCTATCAAATCAGAGAAGCCCTTCTTTCCTGAGCAACACCTGACTCACCAGTCTTTGTCTTTCTTCTGCAAAAGACAACAGATAGAACCACAAGGACCAGAACAGCACAGAGCACAGCAATCAGGATAATGACGTAGAGTGGCAGAGTGGCCCGCCGAGGACCTAGAGAAACATAGCAAAGATTGACAGGTCTAGTGAGAGAGACAGAGAATGCCTCTTAAAAAAGTTTTGTTTTGTTTTGTTTTAAAGAGAATCAGGGCATTAGTCACAGTCTATTCACAGTCAGAGGCCTCCATTCAAATTCCTGTTCAGTGCAACCTTTTGGTGTCCCTTGAAGAAAATGGGACTGCTATAGCGTACCTTGCAGGGCTATTGTGAAGAATGAAATAATTGCAGCCAGGGTCCTGTATATCTTAAGAGGTGCCTCCCCATGAGGGTGGGTGCCTGCCTGCCAAGATCAGCTCCTCTTCAAAAACATCTTATCATGCTCTGAAAAGGGAGATTGGGAGGGTTTGGGATTTCTCTGGTGGCCCCAGTTCTGCAGAACCAGCTGCCCAGTGAAAAAAACAGAAAATACCTCTCTTAAGGTGATTTTTTTTTGTCTTGGATTGGATGGTGAGGTTTTGCATGACTTTGCTTTTTTAGCTTGACTTAAAAAAAGGAATATCTTATCAGTGAGTCTTTCATTGAGCTACATTTTTAATCTATTTTAGAAACTGCTAGGGAATAAATCCTTTTAAAAAACTACAAGAAGCAACATGAAGCACTTTGGACAAGTAGACAGTGATCCTAAATTATCTAGAAGTAAGCCCATTAACACCCACTGGGTTTACTTCTCAATAAACACATGCACGCCGGAGAAGTCAGTGATGTAGACTGGTGACGTAAGGAGGCACAAAGGCAACATGAGGGCTTTGGGCCCTCTCTGCCCTGAGCATTGCACCCAAAGACAGCAAGCAGCAGGTGAGGCTGTCGATGTGCTAAACCGTTGCCTGACCTCGATAATGGACTGGATGAGAGCTAACAAACTCAGACTCAATCCTGACAAGACTGAGATGCTGTTGGTGAGGGGTTTCTCTGATCAGATGGTGGATATATACCCTGTCCTGGATGGGGTTACACTCCCCCTAAAGGAGCGGGTTCGTAGCTTGGGAGTTCTTTTAGATCCTTCCTTGTCACTAGAGGATCAAGTAGCCTCGGTGGCAGGGAATGCGTTCTACCATCTTTGGTTGGTAGCCCAGCTACGTCCCTATTTTAGCAGAGAGGACCTTACATCAGTGGTACATGCTCTGGTAACCTCGCGACTGGACTACTGCAATGCGCTCTACGTAGGGCTGCCTTTGAAGACAGTTCGGAAGCTTCAGCTAGTGCAAAATGCGGCTGCCAGACTGATAACAAGAACTAAGCGGTCCGAACACATAACACCTGTTCTGGGCCGCTTGCACTGGCTTCCAATTTGCTTCCGGGCTAAATTCAAAGTGCTGGTTTTGACCTATAAAGCCTTATACGGCGCGGGACCACAATACCTGTTGGAACGCCTCTCCCAATATGAACCTGCCCGTACACTGCGCTCTTCATCGAAGGCCCTCCTCCGAGCTCCGTCCCACAGGGTGGCTCGGAGGGTGGTTACAAGAACTAGGGCCTTTTCGGTGGTGGCCCCCGAACTGTGGAACAGTCTCCCCGATGAGGTACACCTGGCGCCGACGCTGCTGTCTTTTCGGTGCCAGGTTAAAACCTTCCTCTTTTCCAGGGCTTTTAATCTAACTTAATTCTGTTTAAAATTGTATTGTAATTGTTTTTAGATCTCCCATTCTCTGTACTTTGTGGTTCGTTTTATTGGATTTTATTGTATTTTGTATTAATTTGTTGTTCAACGCCCAGAGAGCTATGCTAGTCGGGCGGTATATAAATTTAATAAATAAATAAATACGACCTCAGCAGGATGCAAGAGAGAGGTACCCACACCCAACAAATCTTGGAAACAGAAGCTGCCAAGTTCATCCCTCTTTCCATCAGCTGCTCTCCAAACAGCCTTTATAAGGCAAGACCAAAACTCCACCTCCCTCCCTGAAGTCAGGAGGTAACCAGGGGTGTAGTCGTCCAGGGTCTCAGGGGGCTTTCTTAGACCCCTTACGTTTTTGGGAGCAGGGTCCCAGCAGGTCCCTATGTTTCCAGCATCCTACAAGCCAATTCGCATGAAAGAGGAATGTGTTAGTCACTGAAAAGTACCTTTTAACCGGCTTCCTTCTCCTTTTCTGCCGACTGGACCCAATCAGAGTGAAAAGCGGTGAGTTAGCCACTGAAAGGACTCTTCTCAGTAGCTAACACACTCCCCTTCCACGCTGATTGGCTCCTAGGGACATCTGCTATTGTGGGAGAAATTACCTGCAGGAAGGACTGAGGAATGTGGAAGTGACGATGGACAGCAAGCATGCACACACGCAAGCAAGCAAGCGAGGGGGCGTGGCTGTGAGGGGGCATGGCAGACTATCATGAAGCGACCCTGCACGTCTGGATCTGCTCCTGGAGGTACCTCTGCCTCCCTTGGGTCCTAGCTTTCCCTTTTCAACCATCTCCTGCAGGTGGACCTTCCTTCCCAGCCAGCCGGCCAGTTGCCTGCTGCCTCCCCAGCAGCTGCCTTGAAGTTAAAGAGCAGTGGTGGAAGCTGGATTGCCGTGGCTTTCCAAAAGGAGCCCTCCTGCGCTCATGCCCGTTTGGGGGGAAATGGCCATGCAAGAGCTGCGGGTCAACAATATCGACCGGCTGCCAATGCGTAGGCAGAGGAAGGTCAGCCAAGAACTGCATGAGGCACCTGTACAGTTTGAAAGGTGCAGGATTGAACCTGATCGGCATCAAGCCTGGGCCTGATTTCCCCACCCGGAAGAGTGCGGTGGTAGAATGGGCTACAGCACTTGTCACGTTTTGAATGCTTTCCTGGAAGAGAAAAGCAATACAGCAGGCAAAGGGTGGGACAACAGCCTTTCCCCCCAATATGCCAGGCGCTGGTTTCTTTTTATCTTGTAGGAAGTTTTCCCCAATGTTGGGTGCATTCCAAAGTGGCACCTCCCACTTGCAGCCCCAATGGTACAGTCCATTCTACCAACTCCCGCTAAGCCAGCTGGCGGCAGCTTCACTTCCGGCTTGTCCTTTCACTTTCCCAGCCTTTCTGAAATATTTACCTGGCCATTCTGAAGCCCTCTCTTCATGAGTTGCTGATGATGAATTTGAAACTGGATCTGAAAATCAAAGTAAAGATCCTGCATCAGCAGAAAGGAAACTTGCACCCACGGAGCAACTGCAAGCCTAGAGAATCTACACGGACAATTTGAACTACCCCTATTCCCAACCCAGCATATTCACAGTGTAGGGCCAGTCTCATCTTCTGCCCTACAGCGGCGACTTTGGGCTCAAAGGAACGGACTGGCCAGATTTAGGATGTTTCTGCTTAGGGTGCTGATTGTGGGATCAGCGCAATTCATGCATGGAAGTTTTTTGCAACGTCCACATTACACCATTGGCATCAAAATGCCATCCTGGATCCTTCCTCATCATTTAACACAGATTTTCCTTTTCTAGGGAAAATCCACTAAATTACCCCCCCCAATCCCTGTCACCAACCAACAGTTTGCAACATCTCAATAACCTGTATGCAATATTAAATTCCCATATGAAAGCCACCCTTATCCAACAAAACAAAGTGGAAGATTTTTGAGGGGGGCGTTATTGCAACCACCATGCAAATCTGGAACATTAGCAACCTGTTCACTCGGGGAAGAAGGTAGAGCTTGCAATGGTTCCATCTCACTGGGAGCAGGGGGGAGGAATGCCCATTGGGGACAACTCTTGGGAGCCACACCATGAAGGCTACACTCCTGTCCAATCTCCCACAAGAGAAACAAACACGGATGTGCATTTATTTCAGAAATGTATACAAAACTGATTGAAGGGACCCACATTAGCTAATGTGCAAACTGGGGGGGAAATTGAGGAAATTATGCAGCCATCTTCATTTTATTGTCACAGGAGGCATTGCACTCTCAGTGGATGCATTCCTGGGAAACACTGTTTAATGTGAGGGGGAAACTGTGATTGTGAGGAGCACACTAGTCACCTACAGGAAAGCGTTTCCATTGGCCGCACCTGGAGGAGTTGATTGATCTGCCTCTTTGAAGGGATTTAAAACAAAAAAACCCACTCGAGCTGATCTCACCAGGCTTTATAGTAAAAAGAGGCAGGGTTTGACCGGCGCCATGTGCCCCTTTTTCAGAAAAAAGAGGTGGAGACTAGGGATGGGTGAGAAATTCAATTCAGTTTGCACTTGAAGCCAAATCTATCAAATGCACACTTTCTGAAACAATATGAGAAACAGAAACTCAGCCATCCGTCAAAATTCACACTTATCTGGGTTTTGCAATGCAGTTTCTCAACCAAACAATGTTTACAAACGTTCATATGTTAGGGGAAAGTGTGCAAAAAAATAGATATATGAATGACGAGAAACTGCTTGCAACAATGTATACGTCAAAACTGCCTACGAAAATATGTTTATTCAGAGAAATCCGCACTAAAATGCTGGAGAATTTTCACGAGGATTGTTCATTTAAAAAATTGCAAATTGCTGCAGAAATGTGGAGAATTGAATTTAAGATTGGAAAATTGAGAAACGGAGTGAACTTTCCGTCCCTAGTGGAGATGCGCTGGAAGAGGCAGAACAGTAAGGTTTGCCAACTCTCTTCCAATCAGAAGTATAAACAAACAAACAAACAAAAATAGATCCGCATCTGCAAGAAATCTCCAGGAGTTTGACAGGGCAGCCCTCCCCAATTTGGTGCCCTTCAGATGTTTTGGACTCTCCCCCACTCCAGTGATATTACTGTATGACACCGTATGGCAGGTGGGAGTTATAGCTGAAAATATCTGGAGGGCACCAGGTTGGAGAAGGCTGTGATAGGATTTTCAGCCCACTCCATCTTCAGCCCTCCAATCACAGTGGGAAAGGGGAGGGATTCTTTCTGGAGACCTATAAAAGACATAGGTTCCTTATCTGGCATACCATTGAAGGCAATGGGAAACTTTGATTTCGGTTTATCAACTTAATATATCACTTCCCACTTAAAAAAAAAGTCCTAAAGGGATTTACAAACACAATAAATAATACAATACTAAAATAATATAAAACAGATTTAAAAACAGATTTAATTGCACAAAATCATATCCCTAGTGCTGCCCAAATGCCTGGGAAAACAAAAACATCTTTGCCTAGCGATGAAATGACGACAAGGCTGGCGCCAGGCGGGACTCCCTGAGGAGATCATTCCATAAACATATAGAAAAGGTGCCTTTTTAAATTGCCTGCTGTGACATGCGGCTCCTTTTACCAATCTGCCTGAAACTTGGCAAGTGTGTTCCTTCAAAGTGATAAAGATGTCAAGATGCCATTTAAATGAACAGCATCAATGTTACGTACAGGAAGGTGGATCTCCACTGAAGGCAGTAGGTTTCTTAGAGAACATTAGGCCTTCTTTAATTGCCAAAGAAAACGGGCTCTCTGTGTCCACTCTGTCTGATCTTTGGCCAGTTGGATGCACTGGGAGAGCCATAGGACTCTGGCAAATTTCATTACATTTGGATGGAGAGTGCCAAAAGAATAGATAACAGAAGACAGGAAGGCTCTTCATTGAATATTATAAACAAAAATAAAGGTGAAACTAAGATGGAGACAGCAATGAAGATGAAACAAAACAGCTGCAAATGAAGCAAAAGTGAAATTAAATTAAAGTGACCTAACTAAATGAAATAAAACATTAAATGGTTCATATTATTTTTTTAAAAATGCAGAGCAGCCAAGACTATATTCCTGTGCCTGCCGCAATGCAAGCTTCATTGAATGGCACAGTGATGTGCTGTCCTCTGAAGCAAAGAGAGCAATCCTGCTCAAGGGTCAACCCAGAAGTACCCAAAAGCCCACCCCAACTCTAGCAAGGTCTCCTAGCTTTTGAAGGGTGAATGCGGCTTGGAAACAGAAGCAGACCTCTGACTGCTTGGCCCTCAGGGAGAAGGAAAGAGCTGCATGGTTCTGATTAGAGATGTGGAGAGCGGTTTTACCACTGAATGGGAGGGTCCCTGAGCAAGGGATTTTCCCTGTTGCACCAGCTGCAGAACTGGTCCAGAGAATGTAAAGAGGCAGGCCACATCCCACTTTTTTCAGACGGTTTGATTCGTTCTTCTCTAACAGTCTGAAACAACAGGAAGCTCATGCTAATTCTCCTCACTTTTTAGAGTGGTGGTCCTTTTGGGGTTGAAGGGGCCAGCCGTGCTTTTTGCTTTGAACTTCCATTCTGTGGTTGTCATTTCTGCAACAATATTAAACAGGTGTCAGGCTGGGGTCCTCATTCCGTGACTTACAATCTACCTGCAATCCACCCCCTCGTGTTACTTTTCTCTCAAAAAGGGGGAGGGGGGAAGCACATAATAGGAGGTGCTATGGGGTGACAAGTGCTGCATGTGGGGACATTCCAGCAGCCCCCTTCCACACGCCCCTTTGCTCTCTACATTGAGCCTCCATCACCAGTTGATACGCACTTGAAGAAGCGACATGTCTGCTCTGCCGCCAACACACTCAGTTTAGTCTTTGGAGGCACAAAACTAAAGGAATCCTCAACTTCTCCCCCCCCCAACACACAGAACAGCTCTGTCCATTACCTTGTATCAAGAAGGCAACTGGAGGACACCTTCAATGAGGGCATCACAGTGGACACGAACAGGGGCATCCAGGGACCCTTCTAAAGGCCCCAGGCCACAACCGGGCTTTAGATACAGAGTACATGAGCAGGGAGGCAGACATTCCTGCCTCAGCCTATTGACCTGCATCCCACTCCCACAAAACGCAAAAACTGAATGGCCCACCATTCAGCAGACAGCTCACCTGCCTCAGCTACAGCTGTGAACTCAATGCTAGGCCACCAAGTAGATGACTGTGGAAAATCTATGAGCAAAAGCACCAGGCATCATTCTCTCTCCCTCTGCTATTCTGAAGAGTGGATCAGTTATTTATATATTTATTTATTGAATTTATTAGTCGTCCATCTGGCTGGTTATCCAGCCACTCTGGGCGATGTACAACATAAAAACATACATGTCAAATTCTGATTATCACTCTGCACATTGGCAGTGCTGTGGCACTGTTGGTATTCCAGAGTACTTATTTATTTACATAATGTATACATCCTGCACCTTCCACGTGGCTGCCCAGCAGAACATGGATTAACATACCATGATAAATGGGAGCCCACACAGAACACTAAAAGAGGGATCTGCATTTCAGAATTGGAATTCCTGCAGATTTTTGGCGCAGGATCAACATTAAGAATAGTTTTTCTAACTCTGAACACGTTCAGCCCAACTAATGGATGCTCTGTTGGATCAGCATCTGAGAAAGCTCTTCCCTTTGGCTCACTACCTCTCTCTATACCCAAACAGCTTAATGTCAGGGACTATCAAGGTCAACAGGTTTGGGGACACAGAGGGGGATACCTGGAAGACGTGCCTGCCACTGAATGGAGAAGCCACTGAGTATGCAAACACACACTACCCTTGCATAAACTTGCAGGATAAAAGAGGAAAAGGAAGAAGAAAGAGCTGGCTTTCCTGTTCCAGACAAAGATAGGCGGCTTTACCCCTCCTATACCTGCTTGCTCACTGGGGTCACTGGGAGAGGCCCCCCCTAGTGGTGCCACATGCCGCTGTGGTGCTTTCCATGTCTACTCTGAGCTACACCTTTAGTAGTGCAGCACCTGCCCTCTGGAATGCTCTCCCCACTGAGATCAGATGAGCAACAATACTCGGCTTCCAATGCATGCCTAAGACATTTTTGTTCACGCAGGCTTTCTCAGGCATATGATTCTAGCCATGTGATTTATTGATCCTTGTGAACTGAATTTTCTATTGTTTTATTGGTTGTTGTGGTTTTAATTCTTGTGTGCTTGTTTAGCATTTTTGTGTGTTAAACAGTTTATAAATCTGTCAAATGAAATAAATAAATCCTATCCATTTTAAGGGAAGACTTTCAGATACTGGAGCTCTTAATACAGATGTCAAGTCTTACCAAAAATGTTTCCCATAAACTGGGTTCCTTAAAACTGAATCACTCTGAATCCGCATTGAGGATTCCCATAGCAGAGGTAATTTGGCTTCCTTACCTTCCACCATCAGCTGAACAAAATCACTTTGCTCCACGCTTTGTGTGCTGGCTCGGTTTTCCGCTTCGCAGTAGTATCTGCCTGTATCCAATGTCTGCAGCCTGTCAAACACAAGCACTGCTTCCTCGCCCACACGCTTCGCGTTGCTTCCCAACACTTCTTTGAACCAACGGTATCTGATGGGTGGAGAGCCACTGGCCAAGCAGGTCAGGTTGGTCTTTGTCCCTCTGGGCAGGATGGATCCCATGCTGCTGGGCTTAATGACCGGCTTGGTCACTGGAACTGGGGAACAGAATAGTATTTATCGAACACCTACAGCAATTAGGTGCTTGCACAGCTCAAGCAGATACAATGCGTGGGGAACATAAGGAAGGGTAATTGAAGAAACTGCATCGCCATCAAGTTCCTAGCCCTTATCATTGTGGAGAAAAGCTTGGGAAACTATCTCCTCCTTTTTTCCCCATCTGTCACCATTCCCCTTGCAAAAATGAAATTGAAACCCTGAACAGCGAAAGCAAAGTTGTGCTTGTCGATCTTTATATGTTTAAAATTCTGTTCCTTAACATGAGAACCTTGTTTGAAAAGCAAACCATACATTCTCTAAATAAATAAAACAGAAAATACTACTATGCACTGATTTTCAATGTTTTGCATGTTTTAAATATGCAGTCTTCTCATCATATTAATTCAGGTTACCTTTTTCGACCCTGAGCATGATGGTCCTTGCCTTTATTATCCTGCTCTTGTTTTTGGCCACCCAAGCAACTTCACAAGTATATTGCCCGCTGTCTGTCATTTCGAGCTCCTCGATTTGGAGGGAGACATCTCCCGGGGGTTGTTTTGGAACCGTGAGTCTGTTTTTGTAAGATGTCAAGAGTGTCTGATCCCCAGAGCTCTTATCCCTGTGAAAGATGGACCGAGCATTATGATCTGGCTGCCTCCAAATGACGCTTTGCTCCTGGAAGTCGGGAGATGGCTTGTACACACATGGCAAAGTGACCGAAGCTCTCCAGGTGCCCTGAGTCTCCTGGGTGCCCGTCAGATCCAGGACAGCTGGGAAGAGAAGCGGTAGAAAGAAAAACGGTTGTTCTTTGTAATTATTGTAGGTTTTGCAGGAGAGATTCGGTCGCTTCCTGGAAATCTAGGTTCGTGCAATTAAAGTGGAATAAAGATCTCTGGCACAACAAAATTTTATTTTTTTAAAAACCGAATGCTTAGCAGTTAGGAAAGTGATAGGGAAATACACTAAATAATTTATTAATGGAAAGACATACAACCATTGTACAAGCAAATCAGGATGGATGCTCAATAAACAGGGCACCTGGATGAGCCCATAATCAGAGGAACAGCTGAAGTTCTCTTTTGACAATGTCGAAAGGAATCAGGGAGGTGCAAATCTCCTCTGGTTTCCCCTATGATTTCCCAAGTGGGGAACTGAAACAGGTTTATGACCAGGCACTCCTACACTCTGTCCACTCTCTTGCATCTGTTTTTCCATTTTCCAACATACTGGTCCTGTATGCCATTGCAGATCCCCCTTCTGTTAATTCCAGGTGGATGACATGTGTGCAACACCAACGCTCTTGGCATGTTCAGAGGGGTGCTCTCTATATGATGTGAATTTCATGCCATTTATTTAGGGATGGAAGGATTTGTCAATTTTGCTTCTCTCAGTTTTCCAAACTTAAATCCAGGTCTGCACATTTCTGCAGGAATTTTCAATAAAAAAATCCTCATGAACATTCTTCAGCATTTTAATGACAATTTCTCCTAATAAACACACTTATGTATGTAGTTTTGACAGACTATCTTTTTGCAAGCAATTTCTTGTAATTGAATGCATCTTTGTAAGTTATTTTCACTAATTGGGTCCCCGAATGCAACAGGACGCACATTGTCTTCTAGAGCAGGGCTGGGGAATCTCAGGTCCAGGGGTGAATGTGGCTCCCCAGACCTCTCTTATCTGGCTCTGGAGACTCTCCCCAGGCGACTCTCCCTCACCAGCCACACCCCTGACCATAGGGCCATAAAGCCCAGAGTCTAAAATTACTTAACCACACCCTAATTAGAGCTGGAGGCAAAAATGCAAAGTTCACTGCTACCCTTTTGGTTTTTCCTTTGTGATTTGTTACTGTATTTTTATTGGAAGTTGTCATTGCTGCTTTCTAATAATTTATTTATTTATTTATTGTATTTGTATACCATCCCATAGCTGAAGCTGTCTGGGCGGTTTACAGTAACTAAAATGTTAATTGTTATTTAATTTTTGTAAATTGTATTGTTTTTATTGATGTATTTTTATATTTGTTTATCTTTTGTAAGCCGCCTTGAGGGCCTTTTTGCCAAAAGGCGGGGTAGAAATAAACAACAACAATAATAATACATTCATAGAATCATAGAATCATAGAGCTGGAAGGAGCCTTGTAGGCCATCGAGTCCAACCCCTTGCTCACAGCAGGAAATCCACAGCTAGAGCATCTCCCGCAGATAGCTGTCCAGCCTCTGCTTGAAGACATCCAGCGAAGGGGATCCCACCACCTCCCTAGGCAGTCGGTTCCATTGCCGAACTGCCCTTACTGTTCCTTTTTATTCATCTAGTACAGCAGTCAAAATACATATACAGAGCAAAGATAAATCCAATCTTAAAACCCTGAAGTGATATATTAAATTCCCAATAAAGATCTTATATACAGTCAAGCATTCAAAAGAAAAAAAAAGTTCATCCAGAGATGGGTTTAGGTGTTGGTGCGGTTTGGCGATGAATGATCCATTATATTAACAAATTCTAGAAATCTGCACCACAAAGGAATAAAATTATCTTTCTTTTTTATTCCATGACGCACTTTTAATTTGGGGGTGAATTTTTCTGAAGGGGCTAATTGCCATACTCTTTGATATCAGTCCTCTAGATGAATCCCCATAAATATTTCTAGGGTCATGCAACCACTGATCTGGCTGCTGACAACAAGAGGCAATCATAATTCCTTATGATGTCAATCTGCATCCCCTAGAAAAACATTCAGCAGTGCCAAATGTGCCAAAGGATGCCCCCCCTGCTCCATGATGGAGCTCATGAGTCACTCTTCTGACGTGGCGTTCTCTCAGTCCATTGGTGCTGGAGCATTTTTGCTTCAGGTGTGATGAAAGCATTCAGTTAGTTGGGCAGCAGAACTGCCTACCCTGATTTATTTATTTATGGTCTGATTTATGTATGTATGTATGTGTTTATTTATTTTGCATCTCTGTATATTTCTCTGCTCTAGGTTTGCCTATGTTCAGTCAGTAGCTACAGGCAGACTAGCAGCTCATGTAAAAACATAAAAGGTAGGAATTCTTGTCTACTTCAGGTGTAAGAGGGAAGTCTGTCTCAAATTGCATTTTGGGGGAAATGTGTGTTTCATCTATTAGAGGCTATGAAACAACTTATCATCATCATCATCCTACTGCCTTCAAGTCAATTCTGGCTTATGGCTTACTAGGGTTTTCATGGTAAGCGGTATTCAGAGGGGGTTTACCGCTGCCTTCCTCTGAGGCTGAGAGGCAGTGACTGGCCCAAGGTCACCCAGTGAGCTTCATGGCTGTGTGGGAATGTGAACTCTGGTCTCCCAGGTCGTAGTCCAACACCTTAACCACTATACCACACTAAAACTACATGCTAAACTATCCTAAACAGGCAAAAAATAGTTTTATTCACATGCACACCATATATTTAAAGCACTTCCATACCACCCCAACACTCCAGGCATCCCCCAAAGAATCCGAAAAACAACAGACTGTCAAGGGTGTGGGGAACTGTAGCTCTTTGAGGGATCTCCTAACAAATCTCAGAATCCTTAAAAAACTACAGTCACCAGGATTCTCCAGGAAGAGTCCCAACTGTTAAAGTAGCACAAGAGAGCCTTAAATGTATGGTGTGGATTTGATCTTTGATAGCGGAGCTATGTCCACCTTTGGCATTCCCTCTTCAGTCTCTCCAAATATTCTCTCTTTTGTTCTAGCAAGCCTGTATTATAACTTATCTCTTTCCACAGCATTTATTACATGTTTATTCCTCCCAATGTTCCCAAGAAGCTCAGGGCAACAGACAGAGGGCTGGCTCATCTACATGGTAGTTAACTGTGTGTTTGGTGCTACTCACATCTCTTTTTAATTCGCATAGTTCACTTGACATTATCGACAAACAGAAGCTATCACATACTTTCCCCCCTGTAAATTTGTACTAACCCAATCTGCTGATAATACGAAAAGTTTAGAACAATATGGCTCCACTCCACTCCACATGTCTTTGAAGACAATTTGCTTTGATGGTTTTTAGTGGGCGGGTGAATCGTCACTTTCAGCTATTCCCCTTTCTCCATCCACTAACTCTCCCATGAATCCCATTTTGTTTCCGGTGGTTTATCCAGCAACTTCCGGCTGCTCTGTCCTCCCCCCTTCAGAGTTTGCCACAGCCCTCCCTTCTTTCCTCTCTTTCTCCCCAAGTAAACTGCCTTCACTCCTTGTAACTAGCGATGGGAATTGCCATTGGATTTTATCATTCTTTCTCATATTCTCTATCTTTGCAGAGAGAATTTTGAAGTAATATCTGTCTGCACCTGGTTTCCATTTTTTCCCCTAAAAAATCTAAAGTAGATTTTTATTTTAAAAGTCATCCAAAAAATATTGATATTAATATCTATATTTTGAGAAAATATATATTCCAGTGGGGAAAAATTAACTCAGAAAAAGCAAGAGGCGGCAGAGAAAGAAGGTGCCTGTGAGCTATCTCCTGCATCTTATTTCCTTCAATCAGTAAGCTGTGAAATCTACCTTTTACTCAGCAGTTTGACCACCAACAGGAAAAAAGATATGATAGCAAAGGGGAAAGGAATTGGATCATTAATGGCCACCAGGGGGCCACACTCATTGATAATGTGATCAATACTCTATGTTTTTTCTATCATTACAGGGTTGAGAATAAACACTGATACCAGTGGAGGCTCATGAATAAGTATTGATAATTCTCTGCAAAGCAAAAAATAAAATAAATGAAATAACAGAAGAGATCAGAAAAATGATAAAGTAATAAGATAGCGAAGGGAAAAGGAATGGTGGTGGCAGCCGGTGACCCCACTTATTTATTTATTTATTTATTACATTTATACCCCACCTTTCTTTCATCGTAGAAACTCAAAGTGGCATACATGTGGTTCCCAGATGGTCTCCCATCCAGGCACTGACCAAACACAGACCTGCTTAGCTTCAGCAAGGTAGTGGCCTCATGTGCCCTCAGACTGTAGCCTGGGACCGTAGCCTGGGACCACTTCTCATCAACTCCCCAAATACATTCTCTCCTCCTAACAGGCTAGTGTAAAGTGGGCAGGGAGGGAGAGCTGCTTGTGTGACTACAAGAACTGTGATGGCAAGCCAGGAAAAGGAAGAAGGGGAGGGGGCGGATAACCCCACTTCTTTTCAACTGCCAAACTTCAGGAAGCAGTGGGGGCAGGAGAGAATGGAAATACTGCACAGGTCAAAAATATTTGCACATGCCCAGTAACTGAGCCACCAGAGGGAGTAAAAATGTAACATCAGAAGGCGGGGTCACAAAGAAACAGCAACACTAATACTTCCCAGAGGAAGGCCTACTTGTGTGAGTGGAAAACAATGGATTGAAGCTACCATTGAACACAAAGTGTGGACCTTGCAAATCTATTACAATTGCACAATCAGTGCATGAGAGGAGATGCTCCCATGTGGATGAGCCCATGGTCTCTCCTCTGCTCTTCAAGCTTCAAAGCTAAACCTACCAAGGTTTCAAGCACAAAGATGAACTGCAGCCAGGTTAGGGCGACTACTTGTGTATAGTCAAAAGACAGGACATGCCCTCCCCAAATGAGGACACAAATTTGCATAAGCTAATTTATATAGATGCAAATTGAGAAATAATTACTCAGCGCAAATAGTATTTATTTATTTATTTATTTATATCCTGCCCTTCCTCCGAGTAGGAGCCCAGGGCAGCAGTGAGTTTCACCACAGTTTCTTTTCCACAATCTTTCACGCTAACAGCAAAATGGGATGGTTAAGTGACTATCAATTTGTAACTGAAACAAACCTATCCCAACATAAGATAGCTATTTCTACATGTCTGGTTGGAGCCCTGAAGAAGGGAATTCCTCTAAGGGGCTAGATACATTGCAAATGTGTGCGTTGCTGGCCCCCACTTGTAACTCTTTAAAGCAGTTCTTCCGACTAGTGCTGTTTGCACGACTTGACATTGATTGGGGCACCAAAACATATATTCAGTTGTATTAAATGTTTTCAGCAAGTTTTCATCAGGCACCTTCACCCAAAGATCTTAAAAAGATCTACATTCTGATCAATTGGGTGTCAGCTCTAGTAATAAAGAAATCATTATTGATTATGTTTTCCCTGATAATTGAACTATTACACTAGCATATAGATAAAAGCAATTGTTTTAAAGCAAGAAGGGTGTGTTCCTTGTTTGTAGATGATCTACCCATTACCTTAGCAGGAGGCATCATTGAAGAAGAGGCATTCCAAAAGGAAGAGGAAATGTCTCAAGGCTGCTTTCATAAATACTTGTTGTATTAATAGAGATGGGGAAGAAACTGGATCCAGTTCACACTAAAAGGTGATCCTCCCTAAGTCCCAAACGATACGTGAACCAAAACATACCCTTCCTTTGGAAATTGCACTTCTCTGAATTTTGCAATGCAGTTCTTCAGCCAAGTAATGCCTCAAAAATGCATATACTGACGTAAAGCGTGTATAAAATACATATATTAGTGAAAATAACATACAAAATTTGCATTATTTTGCTTTGCAAAAATATGTATATTAGGCAAAATTGCATACAAATGACAACCGGGTATATAAATGCAATAAATAAATAAATAAATATATTAGGAAAAATACACACTTAACTTGATGAGCTTTCATAAGGAGTTTTATTTTTTTAAAAAATGCAAACTGATGTGGAAATGTGAGGGAACTAAACTTAAGATTGAAAAAATAAGAAATTGAGAGAAAGCAAAACCATCAGATTTACCCATCCCTACATATTAAAGATTAAAAAAAACAAAACCTGCCACCTAGTTAGTTGGGGGCACCTTTCTTAGAGAATTAGTTTAAAACCTATTAAAGTTTCAATCGCACCCATAGAATATTGCAGCCCTGATTGTTCCTTTTACAACCCCTGAACAACAAAGTCTTGTTGATCTTATCTAAACAACATTCACATCTAATTGTATCCTGAATTGGGATTAAGGGCTCACCTTTTCCAGAGATGGTGGATGCAAGTGGCAGAAGCCACAGCCAAGCAAGTTGTCCCATTCCTCACAGAGTCTGACTTTCCTGCTTTTCACTGGTTAGATCCTCTACTCCCTCAAGAGCAGGAGCGAAGTAGACACAACTTCCTTTTCTCTGTTCACTATATTATCTTGGATCTTATGCTAGTGCTGCTACTTTTCTTCCTTCCTTCCTTCTGCAAAAAAAAGGTGGGGAAATCTTGCAATGGGCTGAATGTGTCAAAGGAGACTACTGGAGCAAGCAGATTGATGAAACAACAGAATGGAATTTTGCCACCTTTGAAATTAATGTTAGGAAAATGCACTGATTTGCAATGGCAAGGGGTTATTTGGAAAACCCTAGCAATATTTATTTCTCCATTTCCACATAATCTTTAGAAAGCATTTCATTTTAAAATCAGAGGCATTTTTCAAACACATTTTTCTCCTCCCTCCATTTTGGCACCCTCTCCCTCTGCTCACATTTTACATATTATACAGCCACAAGAGTGGCTGTATACTATAGCCAGAGTGGATTTTTCACATTCCGCAATGTTAAATTGAAAATACCCCCTATGACATTCTGATGCTTCCCATAAACTCATTTCAAAATAAAACCTTACAAACCTTATAGTCCTGAACTCAGAAACGCTTGCTTAACAACCCTGTAAATTTTCATGGCGATACACAAAACAGTCAGAGAGATTAGGGAGTTCAAAATCTAAAAAGAAAAAAACACGAGAGCCCTTTTGGCCTTTTTTCTCTGAGTTCTCATAATCTGTTGAAATTCATTAAAAATCAGCCATGTTTACAGAGTACCTGTAATCCTATTACTGACCTTGCCCCATACTCTGACCTTCATCTTCTGCAGTTTAAAAGTTAAAAAATGCCTGGCTGATTTTTAATTAATTTAAGAAATTTTGGCTTGAACCCAATGATAGTGTCGGGCATGCTCAGTAAGAACCAACTGTCAGTGTTCTAAAGTCAGCCTCACACCTGCTTTGTTTGGCTAATCAGGAGGCCACACCCACATCAGACTTTGATTTCACTTGAGACAGTCATGGCTTACCTCAGAGAATCCTGGGAAGTGTAGTTTGTGAAGGGTGCTGAAAGGAGACTCCTGTTCCACTGAGAGAGCTCCAGCGACCAGACTGGTTTAACAGTCAGCCGCTCTGATTGAAGCCTGTGAGGGGAACAGGGTGTCTCCTAGCAACCCTCAGCACCCTTCACTAACTACACTTCCCAGGATTCTTTGAGAGAAGCTATGAGTGTTTGAAGTGAAATAAAGGCCTGGTGTGGATGTGGCCAGGGACAGCTTTGGTTTAAATTTGGGTGCGAGTCTACATGTGCCTGTTGTAGAATAAAACAGTGGGGGAAACGCTGAAAAGCAATGATACTGTTCCCAATGTTTTCCTTTTGGAAAGGAAAGGGGCTTTCCTTCTGCCGAGTGCCCATCCACCCAATCTTCTCCCCCTCCCCTCCCTGCCCCTTCCCTGGGTCAGTGGTGGACTACGACCTGGGAGACCAGGGTTTGAATCCCCACACAGCCATGAAGCTGACTGGGTGACCTTGGGCCAGTCACTGCCTCTCAGCCTCAGAGGAAGGCAATGGTAAAACCACCTCTGAATACCGTTTACCATGAAAACCCTATTCATAGGCTCAGCATAAGTCAGGATCTACTTGAAGGCAGTCCATTTCATTTTCAAGCATGATTTCACAGAAATAAATCCCACTGAACTCAAAAAGTATGCAAATGATCAAACCCACCCTCCCTTCTCCTTCCTCCTATCCCCTCCCTCTTGCCCCTCCCCTCCCCCTTCCTTTATCCCCTCCAATCTGCTCCTTCCCCTTCCCCCTCCCCCTCCCGCATGGTCAGTTTTACCTATCCTAACCATGATTGTATAGGAGTAAATCCTATTGAACTCAATAAGCATGCAAATGATCAGACCTGCTTTTCTTCTCCTTCCCCTCTCCTCTCCCTTCTTCCTCCTCCCCTGCCCACTCCAGCCCTCCCTCCATCTCCCCATCAGTTTTACTTATCCTAAGCCTGATTGCACGGGAGTAACTCCCACTGAACTCAATAAACATGCAAACGATCAAACCTATCCTTCTCCTCCCCTCCCCCTCCTGCCTGCTCCCATCTCCCTCCTCCCCTCTGCCCTTCCACCCCTCCCCATACCTATCCTAAGCATGATTACAGAGGAGTAAATCCCACTGGACTCAATAAGCATGCAAATGATCAATCCATTCTCGGCAAACTTGCGCAGGATCCCATTTCTTACCTCTTGGTTTAAAAAGCAGAGAAATTCACTAATACGCAAAAAACCTTGCGGTGTAAGAACGTACCTATAGCCCACAGATACTTCTATCCAACTTTAAAAAGCAGGCAAATTGGGCAGCTCTAGTGAATGCACCAGGGGAGCAGGAGACCTGACCTCCTCTCTGAGATATTGTACTGCCCCACAAAGTTGTCAAAATGCAAACACCATTTGGGTTGGTCTTTCACAGTCCAATCCACTTCCTGTGTAGCTTGGAAGAATGTGGTAACATGTGCCTCTGCGCCATTCTGACTGTAGCATCTATGTATTTATATATGGGGAGGGTTAAGGTATCTTCCAGGAGAGGAAATTTTATTTGAATTGTACTACTGCTCTTCCATTTTATGCTGAAGAATTCTGTTTTATTGTAATATGATCTGTTTTTAAATATGTATTCTGTGTTTTCTTATATTTGTTTTTGTGGTGGCCTATGGCTTTGAACAATAAAGATTTCTTCACTCTTCACTCAAAAATTAGTACTTTGTATTATAGGCTAGAGTTAGACTCCACCCCTTGGACCTTCCTTTGCTCTGCTTTTCAGTTTCAGTTCCAGCCAACAATAAAGAAGCATGTTTGTTTGCCTGCAGTAAGAAGCAAGAGTTTGTTTATTCTGCAGTTATTAAAACGAGTAGAGTAGGATTGGGAGCTTATTGCAAAAGGGTGAAATAAAAAATGTCTTAAAGTGACCTGAAAAAATGGCTATCCTTTACACTTTTAAAGCACTCACTATACTCAATCCTAGTGGTTATTTTTTCCTTCTTTTCTTAATCACGCGATGGCAAAGGATGAAAACAACCCTAGGGGAATAGACATATTGCTCTGTACGCTACAGGTCTAATTTCCGATTTTCTCAATATGTGCAGCTCAGCATGAGGCCTTTTCAGGATTTGTAGACAGAATAATTGACCCAGCAACCAATATAAAAAATTCCAATTACTTTCCACAATTACTTTCTGATTCTTAGTTCATCCTTTGTATTGTCAAAAGGTTTTCACTTGATTGTCTAACAAGAAGGGAAATCTAAAGGCCAGAAACAAGACTAGAGAGAGGGACTTTCAAGGAGGACTTAACAAACATACCCTATAGTATTTAGTTTCTGTGCCCTTCCCTAAATTTGCAAAATCATAAAATAGTAGAGTTGTAGGGACCCATAAGGCCATTGAGTCCAACCCCCTGCTCCATGCAGGAATCCAAGTCAAAGCAAACTCAACAGGTGGCTGTTCAGCTGCCTCTTGAATGCCTCCAGGGTTGGAGAGCCCACCACCTCCCTAGGTAATTGGTTCCATTGTCATACCACTCTAACAGTTGGCATGTTTTCCCTGATGTTCAGCTAAAATCTGGCTTCCTTTAACTTCAGCCCATTATTCTGTGTCCTGCATACTGGAATGATCAAGAAAAGATCCTGGCCCTCCTCTACTTGAAGAGTGCTATCATATCACCCCTCAATCTTCTCTTCTCAAGGCTAAAAGTGACCAGTTCTTTCAGTCTTTCCGCATAGGGCTTTGTTTCCAGTCCCCTAATCATCATTGTTGCTTTCCTCTGAGCCTGTTCCAGTTTGTTTGTATCCTTCTTAAAGGAAGGATGCAGTACTCAAAATAAGACCTAACCAGTGCCAAATAGAGGGAAACCAATACTTTACACAATTTGGAAACTATACTTCTGTTAATGCAGCCTAAATAGCATTTGCCTTTTTTGCAGCCACATTGCATCCTTAGCTCATATTCAACTTGTAATCAACAACAATTCCAAGATCCTTCTCATATGTAGTATTGCTGAGCCAAGTATCCCCCATCTTATAACTGTGCATTTGGTTTTCTTTTCCTAGGTGTAGAACTTTGCACTTATCCCTGTTAAATTTCATTCTGTTGTTTTCAGCCCAGTGTAGTTTTGCCCGTTCAACTTGTACTTCATGTTTTCCAGGAGGATCATAGACCCTCTTTTGGGAGAAGACTGAGCTAAAGTAGAAATTGAGCACGTCTGACCTTTCTTTGCCAATGGTGACTTCCCATCTGGACTACTGTAATGCACTGTATGTGGGGCTGCCCTTGAAGATGGTTTGGAGGCTGCAGATAGTGCAGAATGCAGCTGCTAAGGTGGTAAGTGGGGCAGCCCAATGGGTCCATATGTCACCAGATCTAAGAGCTCTGCACTGGCCACCAGTGAGCTACTGGCCCTAATTCAAGATATTGGTACTAGCATACAAGGCCCAAATGGCTTGGGACCCAAGTACCCAAGAACATCTTCCCTAATACCAACCATCGCAGGCCCTGTGGTCAGCAAGGGAGGCCGTATTGGCCATGCTGCCACTGGGGTGCTGCCCTATTGGCCGTGGCCTGCCACAGGGCCTTCTTGGTAGTTCTTGAATGCCATTTCTAGAATGCCCTCCCTAGTCAGATGCATCAGTCTCCCTCACTGTTAGCTCTTAGGATAAATTTAAACACATTCCTGTTTACCCAGGGGTTTGGTGGCTGAAAAGTCCCGTCCCTGGCAACCCTAGAATTATCAGTTTGAGCTTTTAGGAGTTTTAAAATGTTTCTCCAAGTTTTAATTGTATTGCTTTAGTATTGGCATGAATGATTTGGAGGAAGATGCAGGATACGAGTTTAATAGATAACAGCCAGTATTCAGATGATGTATATATGCTGTGTTTCTGACCTGCTAACATCCACTCCTAAAGCCTTGAAAAGATTGTGGCAAAGAGCAGGATTCTGATTATGACCATGCTGCTCTGATGCTTTTTCCTAAGCTTGATGGTAGCCTGGGGAGCAGTTTCGATCAGAATTGTGGGAAGAGGAGGGGAAGGTTTAAACCTTTCCCTTCCATGCAACCCATCTTGTGCTACTTAGCTCATTGGGGAACAGGTGAGAATGATGAAAAGGGGGCTGGACTGCAGGAAAAAAGGTGATCTTAATCTGGAGCCTCCCTTTCTTCCTGCTGATCAGCTGATTTGCAGAATCATTTGTTGTGGGCCGTGTGAGATAAGACAATGGAGCAGACGTAGACTGGAGGGGACAGATTTCACACCTCCAAACAAGTTGTTTCTTGGACACTATGCACACTGACCAGAGAATGTAAAAAATTCAGCTGATATATGTGCATTTCCCAAGGCCAGTTGGAGATGATGCATATTGACTGGGAAGTGTGCACAATTCCCTCTTCATAGATACACACAAGTCCTGGGGAATGTGCAGAATGGCCAATTGTTATGCACATTGTTGTTGTTATGGGCCTTCAAGTCGATTTCGACTTATGGTGACCCTATGAATCAGCGACCTCCAATAGCATCAGTCGTGAACCACCCTGTTCAGATCTTGTAAGTTCAGGACTGTGGCTTCCTTTATGGAATCAATCCATTTCTTGTTTGGCCTTCCTCTTTTTCTACTCCCTTCTGCTTTTCCAAGCATTATTGTCTGTTCTAGTGAATGATGTCTTCTCATGATGTGCCCAGAGTATGATAACCTCAGTTTCATCATTTTAGCTTCTAGTGACAGTTCTGGTTTAATTTGTTCTGATACCCAATTATTTTTCTTTTTTGCAGTCCATGGTATCCGCAAAGCTCTCCTCCAACACCACATTTCAAAGGAGTTGATTTTTCTCTTAACCGCTTTTTTCACTGTCCAACTTTCATATCCATACATAGAGATGGGGAATACCATGGTCTAAATGATCCTGACTTTAGTGTTCAGTGATACATCTTTGCATTTGAGGACCTTTTCTAGTTCTCTCATGGCTGCCCTCCCCAGTCCTAGCCTTCTTCTAATTTCTTGACTACTGTGTCCACTTTGGTTAATGACTGTGACATGGTATTGATAATCCTTGACAAGTTCAACGTGCTCATTGTCAACTTTAAAGTTACATAACTCTTCTGTTGTAATTACTTTAGTCTTCTTGACATTCAGCTGTAGTCCTGCTTTTGTGCTTTCCTCTTTATTTTCATCAGCATTCATTTCAAATCATTACTGGTTTCTGTCTTAGCTGCCCTCCCCAGTCCTAGCCTTCTTCTGATTTCTTGACTACTATCCCCATTTTAGTAATGACTGTGCCATTGATAATCCTTGACAAGTTCAATGTTATGCACATTAACCACTCAATTTACATTCCCCTTAACATATACACAAAGAAGTCCATTTATTTACATAAGAAAGCTCTGTGCTCCAGTGTAATAAATGGAAGATAATTAAATTACAGGTAATCAGATACATACAACCTTAAGGTCTTTCTTCTATAGATTTCTTATTGTTGGGAATCTCTACAGCAGATCTATACTTTCTCTGACAGAAATATAAAATCATTATATTAACCAATCCATCCATATCACCGCTCTATACACACCTGTCTTAACCTGACAGCTTGTTAGCAACCCCTTTCTCTAACTGTCCTCTTCCCTCATTAACTGCCCAGATGTCACACACACACACACACACACACACACACACACACACAGACACACGTCTTTCTTCTGGGAACAAGTCCAATTAATGGCCTTGATAACTGTCCCTGAGTTAACCTTGTGAATGGACCTGATATGGCTGTCTTCCTGCTCACTCTCTCACTTTTTCAAAACTGTCTCCATCAGTTCATTATTTACATTCTTGCAGGGTCACATTTATAGCACAGGCAAAGGTTACAGGCTGGAACAGCCAAGAAAATTCCAAAGCTGGAATTGATACAGACAGATCAATTGCCATTCTCTTAGTCAATAATCTTCGTGGACCTAGGGAAGCGAGGCAATACACTAATCCTGTTCTCTATCCTTTGAATTCAGAATTGGGGCTTTTTTGGGGGAGAAGGGGGAACCATATCTTGAAGCACTAAAAGCCCCAGTAGAGAAAGCTGGGGGAGGAGGACAAACTTTTCCAGACAAAACCTCACAGGTGGGGAACGTGCTGTTGCACTCATGTGTTGCATGTGGGCTTCCCGTAGGCATTCAGGTTGGCCACTGTGAGAGCTGCACCAGATGGCCCTTTGTTCTGATCCAGCCGCAGGGCTCTTGCGTTCTTAAACCATGACAAGACTTCTTTGTTGCCTCATTTTCATTCTGC
The DNA here is from genome assembly GCF_030035675.1 of Rhineura floridana. Taxonomy (NCBI): domain Eukaryota; kingdom Metazoa; phylum Chordata; class Lepidosauria; order Squamata; family Rhineuridae; genus Rhineura; species Rhineura floridana. Next base: position 6,527,104 of record NC_084495.1, on the reverse strand, counting down.
ATACCTTTAACAGAAAGCATTTTAATGGAAAACAGACTCCAAAGGATTGTGGGATGCATGCCGAACTCAGGCCGAGATATGTGGCCAAACTGTAGGTCTCAAGGCATCGCAATCTGAAGAGCAGTATCAGGGTCAGGCATTTGCTAGCTCCTCCCCGCCCCACCCCCCATGACCAACCAAGTCCCCCATCAGCCTACCACACAGCAGGGTCACCCGGCTCATTTGGCATGGCACATGTATGGACACGCAGGCGCGCGCACACTGCTTTCCAGGTAAAGGGGCCCACTGAGGATGCTTTGCCCAAAGGCTCCCATAATCCTGGAGCCAGCGCTACCAAAGTGGAAGAGGAAGATGCTGACATGAAGGAAAACGATGCACGTGCTTTTTGCTTGGCTGACTCACGCCCAAGTCCCCTTCTCCAGCCCACGTGTGCAAAGGCTACAGGGAGGGATACGCCATCCCCTTTCCTCCAGGCTTGCAACACAGCTGCCCTAGAAGGAGAAGTTGAGGGTTTCACCCCCACAAAGCTGCCACAGAGGAAGAGACTACGAACTGCAGTTGACGTAGCTGTCAAACTTAGTGGCCAGAAGGAACGGAGTAATGCTGGCGCAGGCAACATTTCTGCCCTCCCTAATCATCCATCCTCATCCTCATCCCAAGCATTACATATTTTACAGGCCTTTAAAATGCTTATCTCAGCATGTTCATTAAATATTTCTCAGACTGGCTATGTGTTGCCGTCAGTTACCAAGATGGCGGCAAGTGGCAGCTGATGAGGGAGTGAGGAATCTTGTCCGTGGAGTGGCCGGACAAGCTGAGCAGCGGTAAAGACAAGGTAGTCACTCTAAAATGGGGGGGGGATGCTTTTCAGCCAGAGGGCTGCATGTCCCTCCGAAGGCCACAAAGCAGTGGCGGGCAGAGCAACAACCACAGGGCAGCCTAGTTACCACGCAGACGTGCACATCCCTCTCTCTATGCTCCACGCGGACAAGAGAGAAGCATTACCAGAGTTCAGGGTAACATTTCAGGCAGGAAAATGCACTGGAGGTGCCACGCAAGGCCAGCGTCCTGTTCTCACCGGGCTCCTTAAGGGGGCGAGAGACTCCCCCCAGACACACAAGTGAGGGTGCCACAAGGGCAGCATCCAGGGCCAGTCCTAAGTCCAGCATCTACCTCACACCATGGGGGTCAGGGAAGAATCAGGGCCAGAAGCCAAGCAGTCGGCAAGCAACGCAGTGGAGGAGCAAGGCAAGGGTCCAGAGGCAGTCTTTAGATGGGTCAGGTACAGGCTGGAATACAGCCGTTGCTCCCTCCAGCAGCCCTTCCAGCTGCTGAACCACACCCCAAACCTCCGCTGACTCCCACTGATCACCTTTACTCCTGAGGAGTCCAGGCCTGTAGTCGGGCACGGCCTCCGGATGGGCCGCACCTCCGTCTGGAGCCGGAGGCGATGTCTTTCCTTGGGCTTGAGGGCTGTTCAGTCTTGACGTAGAGGCCGAACATGGCCTGGGTGCAGACACCTGGCCTGGGCCTTATCACAGGATCCTGGCCCCTCACCCTTCGATGGAGCCTGAGCCAGGATGGGTCCAAGACCGGAGCCTCCTGGCCGTCCTCCGATGAGGTCTTCCCTGGCTGGGACCTGGCAGTCACTGAGAGCTTTGACCTGGGGAGTTTCAAGGGCCAGCTAGAGAAGGCTGGAGGGCCACATTTGGCCAGTGGCGCTGCGGTTCCCACTCCTGCTATAAAACAACCTGATTGTCATAGCCCAGTATGGTGGTGGTTGTGGTGGTGGTGGTGGGAGTCTCCTGGTGCAAAAGGTTCTGGGGAAGGGCCATAGCTCAGTGGTGGAGCACCTGTTTGGCCCACAGAAGGTCCCAGATTCAGTCCCTCTCTAGATAGGGCCGGGAGACAGCCCAGCCTGAACAAAACTGAATTTCTCCTCCATTCCTGGACACACAGCTCCATCTTTTGTTATACAGGTTCCCTGCACCAAAAGCATGAGCACAAATATATATATATATTATGTTAAAAATGTGTACAAAATCTGTACAATATAAATGTGGACTTTTAAAAACGAACACAAAATGAACACACAAAAAAGAAAAAGGCACCAGCAGGACTTATGTGATCAGATCTCCTACATGGTTGCTGCTGTTTTCGTTTTAAAGGAAAAAGCCTTTAAAAATGGATTGGTGGGGCCACGATGCTGGAATCAGGAGTCCAGGGGTCTTAGTCCCAGCTGGATCCCTATGATTCTAGTGTCAATCAGCATGGAAAATGAGTGTTAGCCACTGAGAAGAGTCTTCTAAAGCAGGATTCAAACCTAGCCAAATTATTATATAATCTTAGAAGGTTGTATAATTTTAGCCAGCTGGCAAGGTAAGGTAAATCCTATCTGGACAGTGACGACCTCGCCTCAGTCGTTCATGCTCTGGTAACTTCTAGATTGGACTACTGCAATGCGCTCTACGTTGGGCTGCCCTTGAAGACAGTTCGGAAACTACAGTTAGTCCAGAATGCAGCGGCCAGATTGTTGACGCGGACAAGAAGGTCCGCTCATATTACACCCGTTCTGGCTCGTCTGCACTGGCTTCCTATTTGTTTCCGGGCTAAATTCAAAGTGCTGGTTTTGACCTATAAAGCCTTACACGGCATGGGACCGCAATACCTGGTGGAGTGCCTCTCCCAATATGAAACTACCCGTACACTGCGCTCAACATCTAAGGCCCTCCTCCGAGTACCATCCCATCGAGAAGCTCGGAGGGTGGTAACTAGAAATAGGGCCTTTTCGGTTGTGGCTCCCGAACTATGGAATGGTCTTCCCGATGAGGTGCGCCTGGCGCCAACGCTGCTATTTTTTCGGTGCCAGGTGAAAACCTTTTTATATTCCCAGGCATTTTAATGCGTATTATTATATGTATTGTTGTATTTTGCTACTGTTTGATTATTTTTCTTTACCTTTGTTGGTTTGATTCTATTGTATTATTGTATTTATATATTCCTGATTGCTTTATTTTATGTACACCGCCCAGAGAGCCCTTGGGCTTAGGGCGGTATATAAATTAAATTAAATAAATAAATAAAATAAAAAATCAGGGAAACAGCACTGGAGAAAGGGCTGGCTTTTCATCTACAGAAAGCTCTCCGCAGGCAGGGCTCCTTGGTGCTAACATCATCATCTTTTTGCAACCAGATTAAGACATTCCTCTAGGCTTTTGATGACACATGATGGACCGTTTTTATTTTAGTTTGCAATATTGGCCTTATGTTCGTTAGTTGCTCCTGATTATTTTGACTCTTTGTGGGAGTGAAGTAGTTTTATTACTGAACAGAATTTTTTCGCTATTGTTTTTGTTTGCAATTTTTACATATCTGAATTGGTTGTGAGACGCCTTGACTCTTTTTCAAAGTAAAAAACGATGTCCAAAAAATTTAATAAAGTAAAACTAAACCAACTCTCCATGGACCCCTTTCAAGCCAGGCGCAGAGCTTGGAAGTAACTCGTTATTTTTAACGAGTTACTTGTAATTAGTTACAATTTTAAATAGCGAGTGGGTAATTCCATTACATTTGGCAAGTAACGGAACGACTAGTAATTTCCCTACTTTTCAGCTGCAACTTTAACGTTTCCACATTAGGTTGGACGTTACTTGGGGGCGGGAACAAGGGGAAGTCAGCTCCTGGCTGTGATTGGTTAACACAAGACATGTGCCTCACACTGATTGGACCTCTGCGCAGACTGTCTCTTCCCTCGTGATCTGTGTTAGGAAGCACGAGGGAAGAGGTGAATAGGCAGGGCCTGCTAGCGTCTGAGAGGAAAAAAAATGGACGCCGGAGGAAAAAGCCAGGGCAAGGACAACGGAGAAGGCAGCAGCAGAATGGTGAAGAGCTGTGGAGGTGAGTGACGATGATTTCTGTGTGTGTGTGTGTGTGTGTGTGTGTGCCCCCCCGTGGCATTTTTGCCCCCCCACCCCCCATGGCCCGTTCTGCCCCCCCCACTGCCTCTCCTTGCCTAGGTATGCATGGGAACAAGGGGGAGAGTTCAAAAAGGGGGGGAAGGAAGAGAAGTAGGCCAGAGCTTGGAAAAGTTACTTTTTTGAACTACAACTCCCATCAGCCCTAGGCAACATGGCCACTGGATTAGGCTGATGGGAGCTGTAGTTCAAAAAAGTAACTTTTCCAAGCTCTGGCTTACTTCTCTTCCTTCCCCCCCTTTTTGAACTCTCCCCCTTGTTCCCATGCAAATTCAAATTCTTTATTGTTACAGTCATAGACCAAAACATTTATATAAATAAAGCTATGTACATTTGTAACAAAAATACATCTATACAAACATAGAGAAGTATAAAAACAATAAAAACAGTTACATGGAGAGGGAAACAACTGAAGGGGTAAGTACCCTCCGGACTGATTGAGCCGCAGAAATATATTTGGCTACAAGCAAGGTAGTATCCCTATTAGCCGCAGACAAAAGGTAGCAGAGTAAGCGGTCAAGCGGTTTATTAGGGAATTTATTTATAATAGGAATTATAAATTTAGAGCAAAATGCAGCATATAAGGAACACTCAAAGATGACATGGAATAGGGTTTCTATGGCGCTGACACCACATGGGCATAGTCGATTTGCATAAGGAATGCGCTGAAATCTCCCTTCTAGTAAGGCAGATTGAAGACAATTAAATCTAGCCTTCATGAAGGCTAGACGGTATTTGGGGATCGTAAGGTATTCCAGATAAGAGGCGCTGGATGATGGTGCAAAACTCAAACCAAAATGAGTGGGGGAACAGGTCGAAGTGGCTGCAGTGATGGAACTTTGAAGGTCCATATCACTGATACGAGTCAGGATTGAAAGCTTAACTGACTTTGGATCCTGAGTCATCAGATGTTCATTTGAAAGGCCAATATTTGCAAGATAGTTTATAAATGTTTGGGCCCATTTTGAAATAAAAAGATCTTCCCGGAGTAAAGGGAGATAACCAGAAGAGTATTCATAAAACATTTTAACCCAAAAATTTAGGGCAGTCATCCATGCTTGGGACTTAAGTGAGGCCAGACCGGTTTCCAACCTGAGGGCAGCCGAAGGTACACATCTGGGAACACCTAGAATCTGTCTAAGGAATAAAGATAGAACTGCCTCCATTGAGGGGTTGAAGGCACCAATCCATAAGGGAGCCCCATAAAGAAGTTGGGAAATAGTTTTGGATCTGAAAACCTTGATGGCTGCCGGAATATACTGTCCTCCTTTAGTAAAGAAAAACCTTCGGATGCCATTGGCTGAATTTCTGGCGGTAGCAGTTGCACCTCTAATGTGGGGAGTCCAAGACAGAGAAGAATGAAATAATAACCCAAGATATTTAAAATGGGGAACCTGTTCAATTTTATGAGTATTGATCGTCCATTCATGAGCAGAAGAATGTTTAGCAAAGGCTAAAATCTTTGTTTTGGAGAAATTTATAACCAATTTGTTTTATTACAATAGCTCATAAAGACTCTAATTAAACGTTTAAGTCCTACTCTAGATACTGATAGAAGAGCAGCAGCAGCAGCATACAGTAGCAATGGGCAATGCAAATTCGCTAGTTTGGGGGGATGGAAATCCGGGGATTGACAGTGTAAAGACAAGTCATTCATGAAAAAATTGAATAATAGCGGGGCAAGGATACAGCCCTGTCTGACTCCTTTTGTAGTATTAATAGGATTTGTAAGGTGACCATCGCGACTGCACCTAACCCGGAGAAATGTGTGTTGGTAAAGACGACTAATTAAAAAAAGAAGTCTTTTATCGATTGTAGATTTAGCGAATTTAGCCCAGAGTATCTCCCTTGGGATGGAGTCAAAAGCCGATTTCAAATCGACAAAGGCAACAAAGAGACCGTTGCCCCAGCAATTCTTATATTTTTCGGCTAAAAAAAATAAAATAAAATACCTGTGTGCTGTATTTATCCAGACAGAGCACTCCTGCCTTTTAAAATGCCGGCTAGCTTTTTATTGTATATTTATTTGAACTCCATCTTTCTTTTTATTTGTATTTTTGTCCTGTTTAATCACAAGACTGAATTGTATGTGGGACAAAAACTGTCTCAGTAATAATAATAATAATAAATATAAAAAATCATTAGGCGTATAATAAATGGCTTAAGGCTGATTTTTTTGTTCTTGGCAGAGATGAGGTGAGAAGTAGGGTCCTTGCAGCTCCTCCTCTCAGTCCCCCAGCTCTCAAACTCATGTTCTGTGAGAAAGAGAGAGATTCCCAGTCCCAGAGAGAGATAGACTGTTGACAATCTCTGCTAATGTCTATACAAATGTACATAACATGCATCACCTGAACTCACATGATCTAGAGTTACCTTAGATCTTGCAAGATTTGCAAATGAGAAGCAATAGGGTTTTATATTAGTTCTGATTGTCTATTGGGCTATCATAGGTTATATTTTTTTTCATTTTCTATGGCAAAAACTCCAACTTCAGTGGAATTTATGTGATGTGTTCTAATCATTTGAATTTGGCTAATGAATGCTTTATTCTTTCATCAGAACTTTAGCAGTAGTACTAAAATATTAATAAAAAAGAAAAGGGAAAGAAAAAATACTTTACATACATCATTCAGTTGTATTGCTAATTATAGATATAGATATAAAAGATAAACGGCATTTTGTCAAAAGTATTTTTGTCTACATTTTATACCTCATCCTTGGTTTTCCAAGCTTGGCATGGAATGCTTCTCATACAGAATTAATTTGAAATGCTGCATATTTATTATCATAATCATCATATTCAAAATAAAAAATATATGTACTGCCTTCAAGTTGATTCCAACCTATGGTGACCCTATGAGTAGGGTTTTCATGAGGCTGAGAGGCAGTGACTGGCCCAAGGTCACCCAGTGAGCTTCATGGCTATGTGGGGATTTGAACCCTAGTCTCATTTTGTTCTCACAACAACCCTGTGAGATAGTAGGTTAGACTGGCCCAGGCAGGGTTATTCAGTGAGCAAAAATGATGCAAATAGGATCTCTTTTAATTGTGCTATCGACCTGCTTACTTCCACTCTGACTGGGGCATCTTGCAGCATGGGGAAGAGATGGGGGCACATCACAGCTGAAGTTCACCCATATAGGAGCATTATCTCTTGTTTATTACAGAGACGCCTGTTGCAGGTTTTGCTGCTGAGAGCAGCAGTCAGTTAGTGCGGCCACTTGAGTCACAGCTTGTTGATCCTGAGGAGGCAAAACTGGAAAGTGAGGTTCAGAAAGGAGGCCCTGTGCATGAGGAGGAGGAGGGCATGAAGCAGTGCCAGTTGCCCACAGCCACATCTGCAGAACAGCAAGTACCATGGTTTGGCTTTGAGAAAGCTTGTACATTTTTGAGCTAGAGTGGGAAAAATGTTTTACGATGCAATTACTGCCTTCCAAGGATCAAAAATCTGAGATCAGCTGTTTCCTCCTCATCCAATGTGAAGAAACATTTTGAGGTAAGCCTTTGTCATGCTGGTCCTCAAAGAGTGTCCATTGTCTATTTATGTTTAAATTGTGAAGTTCCTCTTCCATTTTTTCTTGGATTCATGCTTTGTTCTTCTTCCTCAGAGGGCACACCCTGAGAAGCTGAGAGCAATTGAAGAAGCAATAAAGGCAAGGAGACGTGGCCTTCCTGAACCAATGCATGACACCCCTCCTCCCAAAATGCTGAAGCAGCAGCAGACAACCCTTGAGAGGTGGGGATATGGCAGGGAGCCTGTCACCCAGAGCAATCTCGACAGGATTGATTTCATTGTAGAGGAGACATTACCACTTCAGACTGTGGACAAACCATCATTCATTAATCTGGTTCGCATTGGACTCCCCAAAGATCTCACCATCATATGTGCCAAGACTCTGAGAGACAGAATTGAGAAGAGAGCATGCCACATGAGAGAAACTCTTGCAAACCGAATGGGTGCTGTGGCATATATAGCAACCACTGCAGATTGTTGGACCAATGGCAAGAAGAGTTACTTTGGGGTAACAGCCCACTGGATCAACCCAACTACCCTGAAACGTGAGGTCGGGGCCTTGGCTTGTAAGCGTCTGAAGGGGCGCCATACATACGATGTCCTTTCAAAAGCACTGCATGATGTACATGTGCAGTACAGGATCCACAACAAAGTTATGTGCACTACTACAGACAATGGCTCCAACTTTGTGAGAGCGTTCAGAGTTTTCATGGCCAAAGAACCAGTGGAAGCTACAGGCACCAGTGACGATGATGGTGATAACCAGGAGGAGGAGGAGGCTGAGGTGGAGTTTGTGCCTATCTGTGAGATCCTGGACACAGGACCTGAGGCAGAGGAAGAAGCTGCAGACTCAGGAGAGGATTTTGTTTTACCACCACACCAGAGATGTGCTAGCCACACCCTCAACCTTGTGGCAACACAAGACATAGAGGCCATGCTTTCTGACTCCTCCAAAAGTAGTCTTCTTGGTCCTTTCAAGAAACAGTTTCGTTCCTTGATGGGAAAGTGCAGCAAGTTGTGGTCCAAGCAGAACCAGTCAGCACAGATTGCTGAGTATATCCGTGTGCAATGTGGTGTGTATCTGAAGGTACCGAATAAGACCAGGTGGAATTCCACCTTTGATGTGTTGAAGCAACTACATGAGCTCCTGTCAACTGTGCCACTAAAAATGCATGCCATAAAGGACCGCTGCTCCTTATCCAGGATCACAGCTGCTGAGATTGAAGTGGTACAGGAATACACAGAGATTATGGAGCCACTAGACCAGTCCCTAGATATCCTGCAACAGGAGAACGGCATGTTCATGGGGTATTTGCTACCAACGCTCTGCAATCTGGACCGCAAGTTAGAAGGACTGGAAAACAAACCTGAGAGATACACATACTGTTTTCAGCTGCTGAGAGGTGTGCGCGAAGCCCTAAGAAAGCAGTTTGCAGCTATCTGGGAGGACAAGAGGCTTCTTCTGGCAGCCTGCCTACACCCTCGCTTCAAACTAGATTGGCTGGAATCGTGTCAGGCCACCACCCATACCAACAAGTAAGAACATTAGGGAAGCCCTTTGGGTGGATTACTCCAAGGGAAATGTTGTCTCAAGGGAGGCATCAGAGGGCTTAAGGTGGTAGGCAGGGGCTGGTCCTTTTCTTCCTGGGGCTCCTCATCACAACCTTGGGTTGCTGCAGGTAATCCTTAAGGGTCTGCTGTGCTGCCCCATGAGTGTGGTGACTTGGTCACCTTCCTACCTTCCGTGTCATCATCCACAGGCTCAGGCTGGACCCTGAACCAGGGGACATGACAAGCATCAGGAAATGAAGAGCAGATGATGGTTTCCTAACATATATGTGTTAACATATCCTCTCTCTTTCTTAGATACACAATGGAAGCCTTGTTGAAAGCTGAAATAAAGATGGGTGTACTTAATGAGGACAGTGATCAGTCTTCAGATAAAGACCAGGAAGGAGATGACTTAGAAGATGACTTCTTTAACTTTCTGCCCCAGGGCAAGAAGTCAGCAGTGGACACTGCTGAGGAGGAACTGGTGAGGTACCTGAGGTCTCCCAGCAGGGAAGTGTCATCACTCCATGGCTTTCCACGTGTGCTGCAGTGTTTTTTGCAGCACAACACAGGCATGCCTTCAAGCGCCGCAGTAGAACGCCTGTTGAGTACTGGTGGCAACGTAATGACTGTAAAAAGACATTCCTTGTCTGACATGCTCTTTGAGCATCTTGTTCTTTTGAGACATAACAGAAACATATTATAAAAGCATTTCAAGTGTAAAATTTGATTTCAAGAGTTGGGGTATCTTCATTGCTTGGGGGGATGTGAGATTCTGTTATGCCATCATGTTAATCTTATGGATAATTTTTTTTATTCTACTACCCCCTGTGTGTGTGTGTTTATTTTTAATATTATTTTGGGCTTCTTAGATGTGCAGCAGCCAAGGCCAGCACCTTGTAGGAGTTTTTTTAAAAAAGTAACTGAAATGTAATTGTACTTACTTTTGAGGAAAAGTAAAGCAATCAGTTACTTTCAGAGCAATTGTAATTGTAACGGTAATTACTACTTTTTTGGGCCAAGTAATTGTAACTGTAATTTATTACTTTTTAAAAGTAATCTTCCAAGCTCTGGCCAGGCGTCCCCAGGCCTGCCAATTTCCTCATGTTGAGTCTGCTCTGGCCCTTAATACATTTCACAGCTACAGGATTCAGCCGCAGGATCCTTCTGACACACCATTCTGCTTCCCACAATGCCTATTCCAAAGCCTCTATGAACAAAGCTTCTTCAGGATTCAAGGACTCAATCCCTAACATCATCTCCAAACAGGGCTGGGAAAGGCCCTGGCCTGAAACCCTGCAGAGCTGTTGCCAGTGTGGATAGTACTGAGGTAGATGGACCAAAGGCCTGCCTGGGTGCGTGGCAGCTTCACTTAACACTGTATTTGGGCTAAAGCATAGCTATATGAGCCAGTGCAACATCGTGGTTAGAGTGTTGGACCCGGGACCTGGGAGACCAAGGTTCAAATCCCTGCTCAGCCACAAAGCTCTCTGGGTGACCTTGGGCCAGTCACTGTCTCTCAGCCTAACCTGCCTCACAAGGTTGTTGTGAGGATAAAATCCGGAGGGAACCATGTTTGTAAGCCACATTGAACTCTTTGAAGGAAAGGTGGAATATAAATGTAATACATAAGGGAATCGTTGCACGTGGGGCAGCAAGAGAGATACATTCCTTCCAGTGATAGGAGCTGGAATACTAAACATCTGAATGCTCTGCTCCTTTCTCCCTATATTTGGTGAGCCCTTATATGCATTTTATGCACATTTATGTGCATTTCATTGTTGAAATAACAATAGCCATTAAACCCTTTTTTAGTTTAAGTGTCTGTGGATGGGTAGTACCTAGATAAAAGTTAGAATGCTTCTGTACATCTTGTTTTATTTGCAGGGAGATTAGACAATGTTGTTTCAAAAGCGATGTTTTCTCTCAATTTCCAGTGCATTTTCCTCATCGCAGAATGCCTGGCCTTTTGGGGAAATGGGTTTGTTGCAGAAAACCACCCAGTCAACTATAATTGTGTAGCCTGAATTTGCCAGTGATTGAATCCCCTTCAAAAAGAGCAACTGTCTGGAAGCAGCCATATTTCCCAACATTCGTCCCTGTGAGGGAGAGTCAAACACTCCACTTGGGGCCACTTGTGTACGCCATCTCCAGAGACTGTTCCTGAGGGGGGAAATCTACCCTTCGTTCCAACACTGGGTAGCCCAGGTTAAATTGACAGGGATCCTCAATCTATGTCTCTGTGCCAGTGTGTGCCATCCCACCCCCAACATTAGTGCTCAGGATACTTCTGGAGTCCTTGCAATCTACTAAGGATGGACAGATCTGTCAATTTCAGTTTTCTCCATTTCATATTTTTGTCATCTTAAAATTAGGTTCTCCACATTTCTGCAGCAATTTGTTTTTTTTAAAAAAAACCTCATTAAATTCTTCAGTGTTTTAGTGCAAATTTCTCATAATACATTTTTGTATGCAGTTTTGACTAATGTACACCTTTTTGCAAGCAATTTATCCCAATATAATGCATTTTGTATGCCATTTTCATCAATATCTTAATTTTGTGCTCACTTTCCTCTAATATATGCATTTTTGTAAACATTGTTTGGCAAAATTTGGGTAAGTGCAAGTTTCAAAGGATGACTGTTTCTGCTCTCATATTGTTTCAAAAAGTGTGAATTTGATAAATTCAGCTTTAAATGGGAACTGAATCAAATTTCAACCCCATTCCTACAACCTACACACGCTCACATACCTCTATCATAATGACCTATATTTTTTCTATTACATAATGAAGTTCTCCTGTCTTTTTATTAGGATTTCCCCCCACAGTTTAAGGAGTGTGCCCAGCATGGCAAGCTGTTTCTGCATCTATTCAGTGTTATTTTAAAATCACCACCACGGCCACAATCCCAGGAGGAAGAAGCACAAACGTACCAGAGAGGAATACACAAGCGGTTATAAATAGCTGCAAGAGATGCATTGTGGGTTGCTTTTGCGTGAAGGTCATTTCAACAGAAACAAATTTCAGGGTGGATGATGATACAATTTCACAGCAACTCTTGGATATATTAAAAATTAAATTGAACCATCATCCCTTAAAAAGGAAATCCTGGAGTTTTCTATTTTGAATCTGACAATGGCTTAATATTCCATTTATTTCTGAGGTGGCTGTCCTAGTGAGGGCTACTTAACAGCCATGCTACACATTCTAAAGTAGATCTGTTGCTGGACCTTCCAGCGATTCCATCTGTACTTTATTGCAACTCTGGAAAGGTGTGTGTGTCTGAATTTGACTGGAAAAGTAGCACTAGGGATCAGATTTCTGGGGAGGGGGCTTAATGCTTTCCCTTTCACCTTTTTTCTTCTGTAATGCCTACCTTCCCCCCCAGGCTGCTCTTAGTTATCAGGCACCAGTATTTCCCTACAGGGTACTAAATTAAGGTCTGTAAAAGCAACACAGATGCCAGGAGGAGCACGCCAGGTGCTTCCCATTGCTGCCCACTCTTTGCAGGGCAACCCTCTGAAGTGCAGAGCCTCCTGTACTCAGTGGAGACCCCTTCACAACTTAGCACCCTGACAGCCCCCGGTTCTAAAGCTCACAGGAAGACCCCACAACCAGGTGACTCGTTGCTTCTGATGAGGGTGACAGGGGGCAGGGTTCAGCACTCATCTCTGCTCACACGTAGTTTTTACACCAGTAGAATGCCTGAAGGTGGCCATTATACAATCCCTGAACACACACACCCCACTCCCAGGGAATGCCTCACGCTGCTTGCTTTTGTTCATGCAAACACAGCTTCTATATCCATAAACACCCTTTTCCTCTCCAGCGTTTTCTCTGAAAAACCAAAGACACTTGCTTTAGAAGAAGAAACTGTTCTTTTCTTAAATCCTGTCTGGCACCAAAAAAAAAAAAAAAAGGAAGATGCAGGCACAAACTATATTTTGCACTTTACTGTGCAGTGACCCTCCGGAAATCTCTCATTGGCTCCAGCACAGCTGCATTTTGTAATGTTATTTTGTCTCTTGCCCAACCATGCATGCTGGTTTTGCAATAACTGCCTTACTGGAACAGACCAGCATCCATCTAGTATAGCACCCTGAGCCTAACAGTGGCCAGAATGCCAGTGTTAACGGCCAGAATCTGTCTGACCTTTGTGCTACTGCAATTAACAATCACTCATAAGCCTACCCTCCATGAATTTGCTGAACCATTTCTTAAGAGCTAAGGACCAGTTTCTGTGCCTTCAACAACAGTGCAAAATGCTTTCCTTGGGATCTGCAGTTACAAAAGTTACAGGAAAAGCTTCAGCTGGTGAATATTCTTCTGTTCTCCAGGGATTAATGGCACAAGAGCTCTAGCAGGTGATCAACAGCATCAGTACCACACATACATTTAGAGTTCCAACTAATATCTAAGGTGGAGGACTTCACATCATCCCCAGTTGCTGCTACCATGGCCAACTTTTAGAAAGCTGGGATTCTATATGCATGGACCAGAAACAGAATTTCAATAGGTGAAGCTTTCTCCATCACTGTATGTGCATCAGGAAAAAGTCCAGCTTTTGAAATCCTGCCTGCTCAGAAGATGTTGAGACACAGAGACCTGCCAGGAAAAACAGCAAGAAAAATGTTAGAAATGTGTTCTCCATCAGCCCAATATTTGGGTGTTGCTGCTCTAGTGCAATACCCCAATTTGCAGCATTACACAAGTACCATTTTTTGGCTTTTGCATCACAGGCATGTTTGTTGGAAGCCACCCAGACCTTGCCACATTTTTGTGAACACAAAAAAACGATTCCTCCTAAACCAGAAGTGCAGGATACAAGCCACGCTTTGCATGCAGAAGGTCCCAGATGCAAACCCTGACATCATCAGCTAAATGAACTTGGAGGGTGTATACCTGTGGCCTTGGGAGAGCTACTACCAGTCTGTGCAGGTATTACTGAACTAGCTGGACCAATTGACTGAATTAAGGATAAGGCAGCACCTGATACTCATATACAAAAAGGGAAAGCCTATAAGGCATGTGCTTTGCATGCAAGAGGTCCCAGGTTTCATTCTTTAGCATCCCACTCTAAACACTTCTTGTGCAAGGCTGGCCCAACCATGAGGCAGGTGACACTAGATAGCAAGGAGCAGAGAGCAGCATCAAGGCACCAGGGGCCAGAGCTGTCTGGGTCATGTGGCTTGTGCTGTGCCCCATAATCTAGCTTAGTGAGCCTGGTGGTACAGCAAAGGATGCTGCTTGTCCCCAGAGCTGCCAAGCACAGGTGGCTTCTCTACAAAATATTGGGGAGATTCTTCACCTCATACATCTGCTATGGTTTTATGTACTGGATTTTACGTATGTAAGCCATCCCAGGCCCAATGAATAAGGGGCAGGAAATCAATGTAAGTGTGAAAAATAAACAATAGGGCCTGCCTTGCTCTACTGTCAGGGCAAAGTGCTGGGGGACAGCTCTCTTTACCCAAGACACCTTGAAGCTCTTCTGCTAATCAAAGCAGACTGTGCTCGGCTAGAGGAAAACATTCACCTGTCTCCATATTTGATTCCAAACTCATTTGCCAAGTACAGTGTTCCAAATCAGGGCAAGGCCAGCGGAACCCAATCTAGGGAAGTTGCAATGATGGTACCTTGAAGTCTCTCCAATAGCCCATTACTTCAAGATCTCAGGCAAAGGACTTGTGCTGAGACTACAACAGAGCAGCTCTGGAAGGATTAAGTGGCGACTGGTGCCACTGACTACAGACAGACTTATTCTCATTTACACTTCCCATGTCCTCTAGAACATTTCGTGCACTGGAACGGTACAACACCCTGAAGTGCCTTGAGTCACTGCAGCAAGAGCTCTTGCAGCTGACCCTTGCTCTTTCAGCTCATTTCCCTCGGTCTGCCAAGAGAGAAACAAAGATTTGTTGGTGTGACAATCCTGAAATTTAATGACTTGTGCAAATTCCTCCAGCTAACCAGTTCCACATCCTGCGTACACGGACGACAGGAAACTTACAAAGGTTTGACACTGTACTAAGAAAGAGAAACTACTCCAAGTGGTTGCTACATTCCTTCAAAGTACATAGGTCTTGAGTTTGTGGCATTTCTAAAGACAGACAAAAATAAATATTTTCGCTCCCAAAATTGAGTTTAAATTTACATTCATCCCTTGGACCAAAGACTGCAAAAATGCAAAATCTCGGATGAGCACTGTGATTTAGCAGGAGTAAACTTGCTCGAGCTCTGACTTTCCCATATAATTTTTCTATTATATACAAAAAACACATAGAATCTTAATTTGTGAAGTCAGGACATATAGAGGATGTGGGTGTTTTTTGCACGAAAGAAGAGGAGGAAACAGCAAAAGAGCAGGAAGGACCTTCGCAACTAAAGGTGGAAGAGAAACTATACGAAAAACACAGCTTAGGATAAACCAAACCAATTGATTTGGAGAATCTCTGGTTATGCCCAGATTTTCAATTGACATACAAATGAGATTAAATTTGCAGAAGTCTTTGTTAGCCAGTTTTTCAAGCATATGAGGCAGGAAGTTACTTGTAAAGAAAAGCCACCTATTCTGATGACAGTTTTGTTAAGTCTTATAATCGTAGCTCATGAAACAAAGCCCATCAGCAAGCCTTAATTATCTCCATGTATTTGATGTTCATCAACATATTCCTGCTTTGGATGCTGAAAGCTTAAAGGTCAGGGTCATATCTCACTCAGGCACAAAACAGAGGGGCATTTACTCCTGCCAAGGGCTACAGATGGCTTTGCCCAACAGGGCTGCTTCTGGGGAAGGGGTAAACAGCTACACAATGGAAGCAGGGGAATTTAGGGGAAGCAGTTGTATCAAACAAAGCATTACTGATTTTTGCACAAGAATAAAGGTTATCTTGATGTTTCTTTTGTATATTTCCACCAATTTACTGAGGAGACTTGTGAATGTTATATCAGGATTACGCATACAACGAGCACAAGAAATCAGCTTTTTGCAGAATATCTTAATATCCAGCAAAGTATTTATATACTAGTGTCATTTGAAACAGACAAGCTAAAAATATGTTTTCCATAGGAAACAGAAATTGCTTACACTGCTATCTAGAGGGAGGTCTAAGAATATATAAAATGTGGTGTAGCCAAAGACAAAACCAAAAGTGTGGCAAAAAGGGCAGAAGGAAAAAAGAAAAAAGAGCCTTTGCAATGTTGAAAAAACCAACCACAAACTAATTCTGACAGAGTATAAGCCACCTTAGAGGCAGAGTTTAACAAGAAAATAAATGCAATTTTGCAATATTAGATATGACACTAGACTGCTTAAAAACCCATATGTTAATAGGCAAACTTTACAATGAGGTACAAACAATTGCCCTGGGAATAAAATACTCATATATAAAATAATCTTGAGAGTAGTATGAAGTTTTTCTTCTCTTCCTTTAAAAAAAATCAGTGCAGTACAACTCTGGCTTTCCAGCTGCCTTTCTTAAACAGCACTATTTTTGGTAAAAACAACCTTCCCTCGTCCATGTAGGACACAGAATTGCAGAGAGAGAAGCAGGATCCCCACCAGGCTTACATTCTGAGTCTTTTTACAGCAAGAAAGCAGTTTCCTGAAGGTTTTCGGACACAGTTCAAGATGTGTCTATTTCTGAGGCCTCTTCTATGAAATTTGCAACTGGACTGAGAAGCAGGAGCGGAAAGAGTTTATAGTCCCCATTCATGTCTTCCGGGAGAAGGGGCTGATCCAGGGACACCAAGGTAGTGGTCCCACCTGCCTCAGTTGCTGGATCCAGGAGCTGCTGAGGTGCCTCGCCACTCAAAGGAAGAGGATCGCAAGGCCTGTCCTCTAGGGAAGCCAGGAGAACATCACCGGCATCCTCCACTATGCATGCATCTTTGTTAGAAGGAGGCTCTTCAAACAGCGAAAGCAAAGGGTTCCCTCGGTACTGAATCAACTGCATGTCTGGGGTGGGGGGAAAAGAGAATATATCCATCAACATTACGGCTAAATGCCGGTGATCATGTACAGTCATCAGCGGATGAACAAGCAACACCAAGTGATAACTTGCATGTCTGAATGGGTCACATATACAATACCACCAGACAAGACTTTCATACGGCCTGAACTGTAACCCTTTCTAATAGAGTCCACTCACACATTCAGCTGCCAATCACGTGCAGTAATCACACACAGAGGAATTGTGCAGTGTGTGTCTGTGCATGTTCTAGACGCAAGAGCAAATAATGGAAAAGAGAAAGGAAGAACAAAGGAATGAGGGGGAGGGATTGTTTCATGAAGCTTCAATGTGTCTACTCAAAATTATTTTTTGTGGAAGTTTATTCATTTTTACCCTACTTTTCTACAAATGCATTCAAAGAACCATATAATTTTTTAAAAAGCCAATTGTAAACTACAATATAGTGGTTTTAAAACCAATGTCACATACATATATGTGTCTGAGTAAGTTTGCAATACACAATTAAGAGGGAGCTTGTTGAACCTCTCCAGGGAAGGAATCCTGTAAGTGGAGTGCCACTATTGAGAAGGAGGTATCGCTGGTACCTGTCAGCTGAATGTCCTGTTGGGGTGAACCCTGGAGAAGGGCCCCCAAAGAGGATCTCAAGGCTCATATGGGTAAAAGCAATCCTTAACGTAACCTGAACTGAAGCCATTAAGAGCTTGAAAGGATAAATACCAGAACTTTAAAAATTAAGCCCAGAAGCCAGTAAGTAACCAATCTGGTTGGTGCAAGATTGGTGTGACATCCTCCAGTAGCTGCACATCAACCAACATTCTAACATCCACATTCTGTAACCATCGTAGGTTCTGAACGGTCTTTAAAAGCAGTTCATGCAGAGGGCATTGCAGTGGCCTGAGTAAGGAGCTCTCTGCAGAAGCTCTGCCAGCCTGGAGGGAGACCTGCCCTGCCCCAAAATGACTTTGGAAGCCTACACCTGCCTGCACTGGTGTTGAAGGGCAGGAAGAGTCCACACCCCTGCTTACAAAGAGACTGTTCCTGCTGAAGCCCTCCAAAACAAGCCTCTGCTCAGAATAATGAGGTTTTGTAGGAGATGCAGTAGGTGATATAGCAGATTGTTTGCTCAGGGGTTTGGGGTGGGTGGGTCAGTGGTTGTTTTTTTAAATTACTTTATTACATATTTTCTTTTACTTTAGACCTCTTTTTTATTTTGTACTGTTCTACCATGATAATTCTAAGAGTATCCATGAGGAGGTCCCTTTATCTAATGATTTTTATCTCCTGAGGCTTGCAAAATGACTCCTCCTTGTATGCTGTACTCTATTTGAATTGCATCGTATATTGTCTGGTGATTTATTTATTGTATTTGTTTGAGCTTTGCTTGGTATATTGTTTTCTTTTTGTACTGTGACCTTTATTCTGAATACTTTTTGAGATTTTTCCGTAAGTCGCTTTGTGTTTCATTCTGTAAAAAGAATGAATAAATAATAATAATAATAATAATAATAATAATAATAATAATAATGGCCCAGCCAGGATGTGTTGAAGGCACATGTGTGAAGGAGGGCAGATCTGATTCTTCCAGGTACACTCACAAAACTGGGTCACCTTTTATTTCACAGCCTACTTGCGTTCTCTCTCTCTCTGCATCTCACGATCTTGTACCTTGTGTAGAATGGATAAGACTACATAAAAGAGCCTGGAAAGAGAGAGTGCCACGTTTGGAGCACCACGCTTTCCCAGCTTTCTGTGGCTGATGACAAGTTCCAAACGAAGGGCAGCAGCTAAACCCAGGAGCGTTCTGAAGCCAAGACCTGAAGGAGTTGACTTTGTTCCCCGAAATTCAGTGAGCTTAAATCGAGAAATGGATGTATAATTTTAGACTGGGATATCATCATTTCAAATTTGAGAGTGGAAGTAGCAAGTTTCTTAGCAAAAGTTAAAGAACTGCTTGCTTATATTTAAAATAAAAATTCAAAGAAGAGCAGAGAACTTTAAGAAGATAAGACTTCTACACTTGATGCTAGTTATTTCCTTTTATTTCACTCATCTTAAGCCAAGGGATTTGTGCCTTTGACATGCCTCTCTAGTGCACAGATCCATTTTATTTTCTCCAGTATAGTGAGTAAAACCAGCCCAATGGAGACAGAGGTGCTCCCATGGATCAATCACATGTGGTCTGGAACATAAGGTAGGAGGGATACTGTCTGCCCTCTGCCTCCTCCCCCACAAGGCTCCCTTGCTGATACGCTCACGCTTCACTTTTCTAAACTCTACCAGGTACCTGGGAACGAATCAGGTTTCCAAAGCAATTCACAATTTCCCCAGCGGCTCACCGTTCTGCCCCAGTGTTTCCTGCTCGTTCATCCCGTTAATCGTGCCTGTGCTTTCTGGCAAATCCTCTATCTAGGCAAATATAAAAGGAAACATGCTTAGAAGCCTCTTTTAAATAATCTGGTTAATACAACATTTGTACAAATTCACTCTTTGTAGATTCCTAGAAAACAAGGATAAACACTTCAAAACACTCCAAATGGGACTTGACAGTTACTTAACTTTGCTGCCTGGGGCTCCCTTCTGGGAGGAAGGGTGGGATATAAATTTAACAAACAAACAGACTTTGGCTGGATTATGACTAAACTATTCATAATATAAATGACTTTTGCATAGTTTGTTGTACCAGGGGTTAATAAATCTTTGTAAATTGTGTACTAATCTGCTGAAACAGATCTGCTCTGTCGCCTTTACTCTCATATGCTTCATCTTGTTTGCCAGAGGCTAAACACGCATTTTGTTGCTGACACTCTGCTTAGTCTCCAGCATCTTGTGCACAACACTGTTACCAGGCGTGTGCCAGTAATTCCCAGTATGCATTTCTAATGTTGTCCATGTATGTCAGCTAAAATATTAAGGGGTCCAAAGTCACTTTATTGCCTGTTATCCTGGTAATTCTGATTTGCTGACCTGCAGTGTGTGTGTGTGTGTGTGTGTGTGTATATATATATATATATATATTAAGTAAGTAACAGTGTCATCCCACCAAGGGCTTGCTGCCACTGCCAAGGAACAACCAGGGATGCCCTTTAAGGCCCCCAAATGTTCCTTTATAACAGCAGCCTTGGTGTGGGGCAGACGGCTGTGATTGAAGGAGGGAAGCAACTGCCTTGCAGGCCAAACTGGGACTCACACTGGGCCTCATTTGGTCTGTGGGCCAGAGGTTCCCCACTCCTGTGCTAACCACTATCACACTGGCTTTACTTTCAAATAAGTTCACTACGGATGGACGAAGTTTCCTTCTTCTAAAGTATCCAGCTCATGGGACTACAATAAGAACTTGTTACTGCATGCAGTCTTTGAGGAGTGATATGCTAAGCAAGGTGTAGCGACTACAGAGTGTCAGGACAGGACTGCGGAGACACTCTGAAAACTCACAGGGTGACCCTGAATCAATCCCTCACTCTTGGCCTCATTCACCAAATGGCACATTATTTCTAGCATCTCAGGTATTTTAATTGGGTCTCCTTGACTCGGGGCAACTCCAGAATGAAATGGGGCAGCGAGGATGGTGGCACCCAACTGGGGAGTCCTCGCTCACAATGTTCCCACTGCCTAATAACTGGCTTCTCCAGAAAGCAAGAAGTGGTGCCTTGCAGAGCACACACTTCCAAAACAAGACCAGCCAATGCTTCCTGCTCAGGTTCCTGTGCTACATTTTGGAAGAGGCTTCCCGGCCCCACCCAACAGCTTCCCTTAAGAAACCTGCACACCGTGCTTTCCCAGCAGGTCAGACTTTACAGAGTTCTTTTGAGCAACACTCACAGAACCAACGTCGCCGGTGGAAGCTGCCAGAGTTTTACTCCAATTAGCAGAATCCAAACCATCCTGGAAAAAGAGCTTATTCAAAAAGAAAAGGTGAACGCATTTTCTTCTAAGAACTTGGTCAACAGGAGATTGTAGGTTTAGCAGAGGCCTTTTGCAGCAGCAACTGAAAACTGTTTGTCTTGAACTCTGCAAACTCTTCCTCCCCCACATAGGAGGCCACTGTGGACATTGTGCTTGCAAGACATGGATTTCCCCCCCCCCCATGCAATCGCAAAACATAAAATTAGCATTCTCTCCATGCAGCCTCAGATAAAATTTGTGGGAAGTTTCCCCTTCTATAATTCTAAGAAGAAGAAAAAGGTCTGACAGGAGTTGCCATGTTATTTTCCTGATCCCGTGTCTTTGACGACAGCCTCTCAGGCAGAAATGCAGGGAAGAGATATGCCCCTACCACTTATGAGAGACAAAGAGGAAAATCTCTTAAAATGTGAAAAGGTAGCTACTAGTAGGAGAGAAGAACACCAGAGAGTTTAAAGTATTGGACCCCAACAAATGCTGAAGAGAAGTTAGACAGAGGTCAAGAAAACACAACATAATTTGGAAGTGCTCTGGATCCTGGATTGGGGGTGGGGGAGGACTCCTTCTCATGGCTGGCCTTGAGCTTGCCAGGGATTGCCCGAGGCCGCTGGGTGGCCCCACACAGGCTGAGCAGGGCTCTTCCTCCCCTCCGCCCCTTAACTGGCTTTGGGCATGTGGGAGAAGACCCAGGCATCCGCTACTGCATAATGGGTCTGTTCTATGCACAGGCCTAGAGAACTCAGCACCCCCCCTCAGTCAGGCGGGTTCTAGGATTCACAGAAAAATGGAAAGATGCTTCACATGAAGAACCAGGCACCTGGTTGGCCACTGTGAGAACAGGATGCTGGACTAGATGGGCCACTGGCCTGATCCAGCAGGCTCTTCTTATGTTCTTATGTTCTTATGCCGTGAATCAAGTGCTGGGCTCAACAGGACAGAGACCAAAGTCTGGAGAAATGCTAGCCATTTTGTGCTAAGCTGGGAAGCTCAACAAGCAGCGTATCTCACGGTTGCTCTTCAGGATAGCACAGAGCTGCCGCCCTGAGCTCTTTGGCCTGCATTCAAGTGCCTCAGCCAATGCTGTAGCTGCTGCTGGCAGGGCAAAACTCACCAGGAAGCTGGATCCTGCTTTTGACAGAGCTCAGCCATCTCCCGGCCCATCAGCTAAGAGACCCCCAAAGCAGCTCAAGGCCAGTCAAAAGAATTAGCCCCAATCTGCCCATAGGCTATCTAGCTTGCTAACCAGCCTTAAGCCACTAAACAATCCGAAGAAAGCCATTTTGTGCCATTTAATGGCTAAACAGGACAGGGAATTATCCTGGCAGGGGAGAAGGCGAGAGAACCTATCAGAGGCCCTGCGGGAGCAGCTCTTGCAAGACTTTTCACAAGCCTCGACAAATGATCAAATACGCAAGGGACCATCCCTCACCTCTGACTGCAGTTCTTCCAGACACTGGGTTTTATGCTATATAGCCTATATGGGCTCATACCGGGACGAAGGGCGGGAGACAGAGATAGATTTATAAATAAATAAATATGAAATCAAGCATTTAAACCACTCTGAAGTCAGTTCAACCACTGTGACTTCTTCAGGCAACCCTTTTTGTGGTTAAGGGATTGGGAAGTATTAACTATTCTAGCCAAACTACAGTTATCTGAGGATAGGATCAGATTGCTTCTGGGGCAGGATATTTCAGGACAGGATCAGACTATTTCTGTTCTGTGTCAATCTTGCATGGGCCCAGTCATATGTCTGTTCTGTCCCATGGGGGGGGGTGTTACATTTTTAAATGCATGAAGATTTTGTCGTCCTCCATTCCTATTTGGCTTCCTTGGTTGGACTCTCTATGAGAGAGTTAGGACAGGGCTGAGTTTGGTTTAACCAGGTAGTGCAGACAGGACCTGCAGGTGAAGTGACTGAAATCCCAGAGCAAGAGAGCTTTTGCAGCAGCCTGGAAAATTTCTCTCTCTCACACACACACAATTTCTACTGCTCTATTTATTTGGCAAACCTGCTGGGACGATGCAACTGAACACACTGCATAGCTGAGTCCAATTCACTGGTCTCAAAGAGAGGATACCCATGAAAGTGAACTCAAAGACAGCTCCCCACAGCGCTGCCCCACTCCTCCCTGCTCATAATCAAAGATGGCCTTGCCACTTACATCTTCCAAACCAGCAGGAACTTCTGTCAAGGTCCCATCCAATACAGGAAGCTCAGGACTGAAGGCCTCAAAGGACAAATCAAGAAGAGTGAGATATATTATCTTTATATCTATATACTACAGTAAATAAGAATACAACATATCAGTTAATTGATGAAATACTTTGGATCCACCAGAAGAAGGTCCACCCCCATCTCATCAGTCAAGCAAAATACTTTAAATATAGAGACCTATAAAAACTAGATGACGGGCGTCATCTCAGAAGAAGTGCTCCTCTTCCTCATTCTCACACAGAAAAAATACCCTTTCTAAGATGGTGCTGGCTGCAACGCACACACGCTTCGTCTAGAAACAAGGAAAATACTAGACTAATTCTGTACAGTGCTTATGATTAATTGACCAGTGCTTTTAATCCAGCAACAGCCCTGCAGATCTCTGTTCCTCACACAATAAAAGCAGGCTCTGATGAGACAGCACACAAAGTTAAACAGCACAAAACAACTTCCAGTCTATGAGATTAAATAGCTGAGTAAAGTGATTATTTTATTTTTACTCGGAGCTTTCTGTTCTGTATTTGTTAAACAGAAGCCCTGTGCTGATGCTTTCCCAAAGGCATCTAGGATTTGGTCACGATTCCACCCACAAATTCCACATCCAGCTGATGTGCTGAGCTTCACATTTGCACAGGGGTCTACAAAGCCCACCACACATCGGCCCTATGCAAGCTATTTAGGCAGACAGGGCCTGTGTGTGGAGACCCCTATGAAGATCCGAACTGCCATTTGCAAACACTAGGCAGGGTAGATCAGAGTGATCCAAATCAAGAGGGAGAAATTTGCAAAGAACAAGAGTTACCCAATTATCTTTATTTATTGCCCAAGGTAATATTAACCACATACCACTTTTCATTCACAAAGGCTGTTTTTGTCCTCTGGAAGAATGTGGCATAGGCTCCATCTACACTATTCATTTAAAACAGTATTTGTACTGCTTTAAATCGTTGTGGTTTCCCCCAAAGAATCCCGGGAACTGTAGTTTGTTAATGGGTGCTGCTGAGAGTAGCTAGGAGAACCTTATTCCCTTTAAGGAGCTACAATTTCCAGGGTGGTTTACCAATCAATCCCTCTTTGCAGGGAAATCTGGGAACTGTAGCTCTGGAAGGGGAACAGGCTCTCCTAAAACTCTCGGCACCTTTAACAAACTAAAGTTCCCAGGATCTTCTGGAGAAGACGTGACTATTTAAAGTGGTATGATACTGCTTTAAATGCAAATACAGTTCTGCTACAAATACTGTCCATCCACGAATCTACCACGCGAAGATGGACTTACATCGGGAAGCGTTTCTGAGGCACAGTTCAATTTCTTTCCAGACAGCATCGCCTGGAGTTCCTCGAGGCTTGCATCAATACAATTCAAGAAGTCTTGCATCTCTTCCCTATGAAAGAAAGCAGTGAGCCTGAAGATAAAAAGGCCAACAGGCAGGAGAAAGCCGGCAATAGTTACTGCATTCCTGGGGGAAGCCAGGGAGGAGAAGCAACCGGGCTGGAAACGAGAGTAGCATGAGACTTTTAAAAATACAGGGCCCATACACTGTGTCTCAACAAGAACACAGGAAGGTGCCTTACAACACCCAGTCACTGAGCTCGTTCGTCCATCTAGCTCAATACTGTCAACACCAACTGGCAGCGCCTCTCTAAGGGTTCAGAAAGAAAGCCTCTCCTGGCTCTTTCACAAACAGGCTCATCAGAAAGCTGGCACGGACTGAGAACATAGTGCATCTCACTTTGCATTCCCTTGGCAAAAGAGCCCATCATGTACGACACAGCAAGAGCAAAAGACTGATGCAAAGGATAAGCTCTATGGGAGGAGTCACAGCTCAGTGGCTGAGAACTTGCTTTGAGTGCTGACGACCCACTGAAACGTAGACTGGGATTCTTGCCAAGAGTGATCAAGCAGGTTTTGATATGACCCAAGCAAGGCACTTCTTAACGTTCTTAGGCAGCCTTCCCCAACCTGTGCTGGCTGGGCCAATGGGAGTTGTAGTTCAAAACATCTGGAGGGCACAAGGTTAAGAAAGGCTGTTCTTAAGCAAGAGCACACACACAGGATCGCTTAACCCTGGTAAGTTCTCACTTAATTGTAAAAAGATCCTCAAGAACCACACCTGCTTTGTAAATTTAACACACTGGTGAAACAGGGATATTCTAACTAGAAGGAGGAAAGAGGGAATTAGATCATGTAAGGTTGAAGCCGGATCACCCCAGTATTAGACGATCACGCAAGGCCACCAATAAGAAATCCTTTTTAAATACTTGCTGATGTACCAGGATGCCCAACTAAAGGAACAAGGTTATGCCCCTGTGAAAGTACGCGCACCTGTCAAGCAAAGAGTCATTCTGTGCTACCGTTTGGTTTTCATCCAAGATGGAGTCTATCACTGCTGC
This sequence comes from Rhineura floridana, assembly GCF_030035675.1. NCBI lineage: Eukaryota > Metazoa > Chordata > Lepidosauria > Squamata > Rhineuridae > Rhineura > Rhineura floridana. The sequence continues at coordinate 6,501,582 of NC_084495.1, read as the reverse complement.
AGGGTCTTCATTAGCACTGGACTGTGCAGAATGCAACTCCACAGCATTAGCCGCCACCGCACTGGTCTTGAGTGGCGACTCTACAAGCTGGATTGGGTAGTCACTTTCTGGGAGCTCCAGTTCTGAAGTCTGAAGTCCTTTGCAGGCAGTACTGCCTTCTCTTGAGGGCATCTCGGCCTCCCTGTACAAGAAGTCACATGCACAAGGTGAGAATCCAGTTCTTTTTTTAGCATATAATGCAGTCAAACCAACACACCATCAAATCCTTTGGATATTTTATTAAAAAACAAGACAAAACTAGCCATAAAATAAATGCCAGGCTAAGACCAATGGCCCATTAACTTGATGCCCCATGGAAACTTCACAAGCCTGCTAAGGCTATGATCCCCAGGCCCATGTTGTCCCACACCATCTATGCTCTCCATAGGTCTCCTAGAGTGAACGCTGCATTGGTAGCTGACATTAAAGACCAGGGGCGATCAACAGCCCAATCCCCCATTAATTTCACTTAGTCTTTTGAAAAAAAGGAATTGACCTGAGTGGCTATTGCTACATCTTATGGAAATCTGTTCTTAAACCCTCAGCCACTCAGTCTCACCCCTGCGTGTTTGCATTCTGCGTGAATGACTTGTCTGTTCATGATCTTCGTACCAGTTTAAGACTTTCTAAGAGTCTACATTAGGGTCCCTTTATGGAACAGTTCTATAACCCAGCATCAGAGTGCAAGATTCCATGCAGAAAGGCCCATGTTCAGTCCCCAGCATCTCCAGTTACAAGGATCTTAAGGCAGAGGCCTGGGGGAGGCTCTGTTTGGGATCTGTCCAAGCCTTGTTCTTCAACAAAGAAAATCCACCTAGCCGAACTCCCAGTTTTGTAATTACTCCTTTCTTTACATTCACCAGCTCTGCTAAGTTTCTTGTAAAGTGGAAGCAGCTGGAATATGCAATATTTTGTAAAATAAAACATGTAACAATTCATATCCTTGCATTATTGGGCTTGCAAACGGGCAGCCAATGACCCCTCCCGCCCCAACACACACACACAGCAAAAAGATGTAATTCCATTTTCAGCATCTGAATTGTTTTCTGGGGAAACAGTCTGCCTGCACCACAGTGCAAGATCTGAAAAAATATTTTGATTTCTGTATCCTCACCGATTCCCCTTACTCGTGTGTGCCAGAGCCAGCAGCTTATCTGTGCCACCAACATCCTTCTCTTCCTCTTCTGCATCTGTGATGTCACGAATTATAATTGAGTCTTCGCAGTCTGGACTATGTTCTGAAATAGCTGCCTGCAGGAAGTAAGAACACCAGTAAAGACAGAGTATCCACTCTCTATTACTTCCCCCCACCCAATGATATTATCTTCATTTAAAAAATGGTACCGTTTCCTGTTAGTGAGCTTGCAGAAGTGATGGTGAAATCTACTGGTTAAGTTAAAACGTTATCGAAAGGCTTTTAATCTCAACAGTCAAGAAGGCATTATGTCTGACTAATCTCATACTGATTAAATGTTTAACTTGGGCTATCTTACACACAGAAAAGAGAATTAAAAAAAAAAATCCCTTACTGTTTCACAATCCTCCACAGGAATGCGAACATACGGATGGCTGTATTTTGAAGGTGAGGCATTTGGCGCATCAGCCAGAGATCTGAGAGGACACAACAAGAGCCAGATTCTTATGTCATGCTTGGAAAAAGATGACAGGCAAGAACACCTTATTCAGAGAGTGTTGCATGTAACAGCCTCTGTGTGGTCTGTGCAGGTGTTTTCTATCATTATCTTAGGAGGCCTTTAGTTGTGTTTACTTACAGAAAAAAAATAGAGGGAGAAGCCAGAAGTATAGATTTGCTAGTCTAAATGTTATCCACTCACTCAGGTTTTTAGACTCTTTCACAGCATGAAAAGGCAAGTTCATATAGGGATCCTGCATTCCCTCTAAGCTTACCACAGTTTTATTAATCACATGACAAGTTCGATGATTGTGTATCAGCTGAAAGCACTCCATCAGTTACCTCTCTGTGAGAGAGACACACAGGCTATCTAACTGAAAATTTGATCAAATGATTTTTTAAAGTGAGAAGTTTGAATCTTAACTGCATTTCTGTTCTAGACTTGTAATGCTGTCTTGGTAAACGGAACTTTCTTTTCCTCAGTTACCAAAATGAATTTGATATGAGAGCTACCCAGTTTCACTACTGTCATGGTGATTTCTTTAAAGTTAGGGTTTAAAATTCTCAAAACATTCACAGATTTTAAGCTTGCAGACAGTCTACTGATTAACGTTTTGATTTGTATAGTGCCAAGGGGCAAACATGTGGACTACTCTAGAGGAGTGGTTCCCAGACCTCTTCCCCCCCCCCCCATCTCCCATGGACCATTGCTGAGGGCCTTGGCAGCACACTTAATGATTTTTCTCCTTTTATAGCAATTGTAATGTGCTGTGCTAGACATGGTATGATGCCTAATTGAATTTGGACTGCTTCTTTCGTTTCTTACATATTGTATTTTATTGGGTTACAATTTTAATTCTACAGAATTCAAACTGCAACACAGTAAAATACAAGATAAGAAAAGAAGCAATCAAAACACAACTAAAAGTCAATATGAACATTTAATGCAATGGACGTGCCATCTCCTGTCTTTAGTCACAAATCCAGCCATGGTGCAGGCCACCTGAAGAATGCTTGTGGGCCGCAAGCCAACTGATGCACAACAAAATCTGAAGTCTCCAACAAATCAAAAGTAAGTGATAATATCCAAAGTGGCCTTTTGTTGTTTTCAGTTGTGCAAGAAACAAAATTATTATTATTTAGGGAAGTCCTCTGTAGTAAAACACGCAAAAGCCATATGTCTTGTGCAACAATTCAAAAATGCAGCATTTCCCACCCGGGTGCACAGCTTTTGGGAAGCTGCTGCTGGTTGTGACTCCGCACGGTATACGGACAATACAATGGGAGCATTCAGAAAAAAGGACATAATGGGTAACTACCAAGCGGGAGCAGCTATTTAGCAGCAGAGTGCGAGCTCTGAATGCAGGACTCCATGCCAGATCCCATTTCGAGCATCTCCAGTCGAGAGATTTTCAGGTAGTAGGGATGAGGGGAAGACCCTGGAGGCGATACGGGACTAGAGAGACCAATGGAAGCTTTGTGTGACCTTCATACCTTTTGTGGTAGGAAAGCCTACTGAGTATCTGAAGCATCCTGAAAAAGCTTAAACACAGATAGGGAAGTAGCTCCTTATAAACCATTAGGTGTTTTATAAACATTGAATAAACCATTACATCCACAAAACCAGATTCAAGAACCCAGAAACAGGAAGCCACAGGATTTAAAGTAGTGCAGTCACAGCGCAAAAGAAAGAGGAAGTGCCCTGTTTCAAAAACAAGCACCACTGAGAATATTTGGGGTCTCGGCACCTCAGCACACCATTTCAGTCAGTCTTGTCTCTGCCCTTCACAGAGGTGGGAGTCCTGTGAGTTTTAAAAAGAGCCTTCCATTCCTTCCTTTGACTGAATACAAGGAAGTTTTTTATGGGTTCATTGTGGTTGACGAAAGAACAAAGCAGTGAGCTACTACCTTTTCCTTTTGAGCCCCAGAATGCAGTTTCCTCTCATCAATCCCAGAATGAATTCGAGGATCTGCAGAAAGAGAGAGCAAACATTAAATGCTACATCTTCACTCAAGGTCAGCAGAGAGGTCCAGCTGGGAATGCGTGACCAAGGCACAACCACAACATTCCATTTTGTAAGCTAGAGAAGTTGGCTTGAGTTTAAAAAATGCTTTGCAGCCCAACTGCAACTGACGTCTGGCAGGAGCCATTTCATCAGGGCTCCTGGGGACACAACAGGAGGGCCCGCTCCATCGCTCTGTGGAGAGGGACCAGCTCCATTCGGCCCCTTCCTTCCTAGAACTGTTTCCACACAAGCTGTCCTGATAGGAACTGGGCATCATTTAGGACCAGTGCCCAAGTGGGCTGCTTTCTCTCCGGCCTCCTTTTCCCTCTTGTCTCTACGTCAGCTGCTTTGGGAGCCTTTTTGGCTGAAGAGCAAGGAAAAAATGCTCAAAACAGCTAAATAATGCAAACTAATTACCACCTCTGGCACTCTTCCATAACCACCTTTCAGGGATGCATATTATCCCCACACCCCACATGAAGGAGGTGAGGCTGACAGACAGTGGCTTGCCTCCTAGAGAGCGCAGGAGAGGTCTGAATGGGGGACTTCCAAATGTATGCTCAGTTTTAGCCATAATGCTCCATCACCCGACCTTAAAAGGATGCTGTACAGATTGCCAAGTTCTACTCAAAGCAGACCCACTGACACTAATAGATCCAAGTTAGTTATGTCCATTAATTTCACTGAATCTACTCCCCAGTACGACTAATGTTGGATGCAACCCCATGGCTTTACATTGCAGTTTGCTGGGGAAAAAACAAAACATGATTAGTCTGCTGGGCTTATAAGTTTAAATAAGCCATAGTAAGGCAAAACAAACCATGGCTAAGTGTTACGTGACAATCAGAGCTTTGGGTAGCAGAGGGTTTGGTAGGGAATGTCCTTTTTAATGTCCACTTTCTTAAGACAGGGCTTGGACCTTTGCTTGGCCTAGAAAAGAGACAGTTTCAATATCCTGAAAACTTCTGATCCAAGTTCTTGACTTCAGGCAATGTTCTTAAATTTCTCATTTCCACACACTTTCAGTAGCCCACTTCAGAGACCTAGCAAGAGCTGGAAGGAGAGAAACAGAAGTATCTAATATGTTTAAAGATAATTGGTTTGGATTCTAAGATACTTTAATGTCAGGAAATTCACAGAATGGAACTTTCTTGCCCCCTCCTCCAGTTATTACTCCCCCCCAATATCATCCCACATTGTTTAAGTGCCTCAACCCTCAAGAGGCTTCAGGCAATTGTAGGCCTGAGCAAAGGGCTTGGGGAACTTTCCTTCTCTAAGCTTACCTTAGGATGGAAGCCACTAACACCAGGAAAGCAGTTAATGGGCTCCATTTGTTTGTGTGTCCTTTGCCCACCAACTTCCAATTTAATAAATTATTAAATTTATACCCTGCCTTATGGCCAAAAGGCCATATGTTGCACCAAAGCTACTGGGAAGCTGTAGTCCAAAAGATCTAGAGGGCACCAGGTTGGCAAAGGCTGCTTTACAGCATCAGGACAAAGACAGTGTCTGCTTCTGGTACCTTAGATAAGAGCTGCTGCTGCTGATTGTGCTTCTGCCGTAGAGATGCCACTTCTTTCCAGAGAGCTTTGTTTTCCCTGAAAGGAGAGGCAGAGAGAGAGGGCCATAAGCGGCTCAGAAGAGGGGACTCTGCTTGCTTTGCATAGACTTTCCAGTTTCCACAATAGCAACAGGAGACCACGTCCTCGTCTTTGGAGTCAGAAGACTGGGGTCCCTTCGCACGTTGCATTTTCAGATGTACAACCAGAAACAGGAAGTGTGAAGCCAACACACCCATTTCTTACAGGCACAGCAGACACAGCTGGGTACTCAGTGGAAAATTGCTGTTGTGCCACAAAACAGTGTTTATGCACTTACACATCACCAGCACAACTCTTGAGTTAACCTGCTCTGTTCTCCATCACGCTGGACCACGCTGGGCTGGTACTGGGGGATTTTACACACCCCTTCCCTGCTGCTCAGCCATTCATCATGGCAGAAAGTGTCCTTCTAAAGCAGGAGCAGCCAATGTGGTGCCCTCCAGATGTTCCCACTGGCATCTGGATAACCACTGGAAGAACAGGACACTGGACTAGATGGGCCACTGGTCTGATCCAGCAGACTCTTCTTATGTTTTGGACTGCAACTCACATCAGCCTCAGAGAGCACATCCAATGGCCAGGATGGATGGGAAATGTAGTCCACAACATCTGGAGGGCACCAGGCTGACTACTCTTGCTCTCAGTCTCCTGAGGGATCTACAGGCTTTTATCCCAGCATGGCATCGAAGGACCCAAGCCTCTTTTCCCTTGCACGGAGTCTTAGCGTACAACGCCTTAGGCGACATGAACATAGGAGGATGCCATCATTAATCAGACCATTGGTCCAGCTAGTCCACTACTGTTAAATGCGGCTCCTGAAGGTATCAGCCAAGGTCCTTTCTCAGTCCTCCCCAGAGTCCTGAGCACTAAACCCAGATGAAGCCATAACTCAGCGGCAGAGCACATGGTTTACTTCAGGGGTAGGGAACCTTTTTGGCTCCACAGGCAAAATTTGACAGGCAGGTGGAGCCACCTGTCAGTTATATGACATAACAATGATGTAACGTGCAAGGTGCTTTGGGACTTCAAAGCACCTTGAAAGGTGCTGCTAAATGGGAGGTTCCCCCCATCATTTTAGCAGGGGATTCAGATGCACAACCCTTCCTGATACAGGGTCGTTTTACAGGGGATCCCATGCAAGTTTGCGTGACGAAGGAAAATATTAAACTGAAGACTCTCTCTTTTAGCAGAAGATTCTGACGCACACACCTTCCTGATTCAGACAAATTAATACTCACTTTATTTGGTCTACAGACCAGAAACAGATAACGCTGTAATGGTTACTAGTCACAATAGCTGTGTGCCACCTCCAATATCAGAAGCAATAAATCTCTGCACGTCATTTGCTGGGGAACACAAGCAGGGAAAGGCCATTGCCCTCATGTCTGATTTGTGGGCCTCCCAGACGCATCTGGTCAGACACTAGGTAAACAGGATGCTGAACAAGCTGACCCTTTGGTCTGGCCCAGCAGGATTCTTCTTACGACTTTATGAAAAGTGAGCTACAGACCTTCCCACCGGCCACCTCAGAATCATCTACATGCAGGCCCTGACGCAAGAAACAGATGAGCACTGGGCGTGAAAAGACAGGCGCTGCTGGATTATCTAGAACTAAGCAGGCCAATCTGGTGCCCTGCACTAAACTGATTAGGTAATACAACACAAGCGAAGCTTAAACGCAGCAAGGACAGCAACTTCATGGCATCCACAAGCTATTCCACCGTAATGGTGAGAAAGCTGATTAAAAGGTGTGTTAAATGATCAGGATTCTGCATTTTTTTGCACTTAATATCACATTTAGCCTTGATGATGAAACATGCCACACACACCGCCACACCCCTCACACACACACACACACACACCCATTTACCACCATGTCAGCCTCATGGCCGTATTGTGAAACCAGCAATGAGTAGTTTGGTTACAAGACGAAACAGGCTCAATGAGAGAAACGTTGGCACCTTTTCATACTCGCCAGCTTGAGATCCATGTTGTTCTGCTGCTCCCTCATTTCCTGGACTTCAGACAGAACTTTGTGCAGGTCTTCTGGGCAGACTTTGAGATCCTCGGCTCTCACTGTGGACACCTGTGATGGAATCAGATCAGGCCATTTTTTTAAAACAGGGAAGAAATGCAATTAAAGTGTTGCTTCTTGAAGAGTGAGGGCTTTGGAAGCCACACACAGCCTCACCCTTATCTATCACAGGAGAAATCCCTAGGCTGGTGCTTATGCCAACTCAGCTGGCCACAGCACATCTGCACTCCAGAATTCTGAAAACAAATAGTGTTTGAATGTTGTGGTAAGGAAACTACCTGCACAGATTCACTCAAGCTTAATTCAGAAATGAGCCCATTATAAACAGTTTCATAGCCACAGAGTGAACCCTCCACAGATTGTACACATATGGATCTCATACTGGTGACCACATGGGTCTTTCCTATACAATTGGAACATCCTTGCAATTGCATAGTAGTCATTCTTGGATAAGCAGCTTTGTGTAGCTGGGAGACTGTTTAGAAGAATCGCAGGAGGCTACTGGCTTCATACTCACATTGGTCCGGTTCAGATGTGAAGGGAAATCACAGTCTCCCATTCCATGAATGAGCCATCGCAAGCCTCAGGTTTGCATGCTCACCCTATCCTCCTCTTGCGATGGAGGAGGAAATTCAATGCTGCTTCTGCTTCGAAACACAAACCACAATTCCCCGTTACATATAAACATGGGAAATTGTTTGTTTAAACTCTAGTTAGCAAACAAATGCCAATATCAAAGCATGATTTCAAATCCTTAGAGCTTAAATCAGTCACTGCTTCTCAAGTTCAGACATTAACAGGGAACTGTAGTTTGTTTACACAATCTCCTCCTTGAAGCCATAAAAGAAACGGGAGGAGGAAGCAAACGTCTGAGGCTCACTGGCTTGTTCCCGGAATGGGCTCCAGTTATGCCTGAACCAAGCCATAATCTTAGAGTAGAAATTCTCAAAGTTTTAGGACATCAATTCTACTGGTCAGTGGAAAACACCCAGGCTGCTGTTACAAAGTGGCTAAGAGAGAGACAAACTTGTGGACTAGAAATCCCTAGTTCTCATCTGAGCCTGGGAATTCAGTAAGGAAACCACAGTACTCTACACTTCAGGGTACCCCCAAACCCCCATCGCCATGAGCCATTTGGGAACAGCATTAATGGCCTACCTTGCAGAACTTTACTAAGAATTATTGCTATAATGTATGTCAAGTGCTTTCACTATTACAGTTTACCCTGGGATCACCAAAATGACAAAAGCAAATGGATGAATTGCTACATTTGGAGAGTCTATTTATTCAAATAACTGCCCCGTTTCCCCCTCCGAAGAGGCTACTGTAAGAACAGAATATGGAGAAACTGACAGGTTCCCCATCGGAAAGGGTGTGAGACGGGTGAATTTTCACCCTATTTGTTTAATCTATATGCAGAACATATCACACGGAAAGCGGGAATGGACCAAGATGAAGGAGGTGTGAAAATTGGAGGAAGAAATATCAATAATTTAAAATATGCAGACAATACCATACTACTAGCAGAAACTAGTAACGATTTGAAACGAATGCTGATGAAAGTTAGAGGAAACCACAAAAGCAGGACTGCAGCTGAACGTCAAAAAGACTAAAGTAATGACAACAGAAGAGTTATGTAACTTTAAAGTTGACAACGAGGACATTGAACTTGTCAAGGATTATCAATACCTTGGCACAGACATTAACCAAAATGGAGATAATAGTCAAGAAATCGGAAGAAGGCTACGACTGGGGAGGGCAGCTGTGAGAGAACTAGAAAAGGTCCTCAAATGCAAAGATGTATCACTGAACAAAAAGTCAGGATCATTCAGACCATGGTATTCTCGATCTTTAAGTATGGATGTGCAAGTTGGACAGTGAAAAAAGTTGCTAAGAGAAAAATCAACTCATTTGAAATGTGATGTTGGAGGAGAGATTTGCGGATACCATGGAGGGCGAAAAAGACAAATAATTGGGTGTTAGAACAAATTAAACCAGAACTATCACTGGAAGCTAAAATGATGAAACTGAGGTTATCATACTTTGGACACATAATGAGAAGACATGATTCACTAGAAAAGACAATAATGCTGGGGAAAACAGAAGGGAGCACCACCAAGCAGGGTTCACCTGTGGCTTCTAATAGGCACAAAGGTTTGTAAGTGTGAAGATGCTCTTAAAAGGCATGCTGGACTCACGGCACTCACCCCAGAAGCAGATAATGGATCATATTCAAAGGGCACCATGCTTCACAACGAGATCACTTCGGCTCTTTCTAACTCCTCCTAGGACTACTGAGCTGCAAAAGCACAAGGATCAATCGCCCCTCTGCTGACATGCAAAGGCTCTCTAGGCCTGCAAGTTATTCACGCAACAGCTTGGGCTGCTTCTCTAGTGCAAAGGCTCTCCAAGCCAAGACGACAGAAAACAGCTCAGCACTCTCATAGCACAAAGGGTCATTCCATGCACTCTAGCTTGATGGTATGATACTGCCTTCAGAGATGTCATACACAGTGCATACCTTCTTATTTGAATCCAGCTCCCTCTGGGGGAGAAAGGTGGGTGCAGAATTCCTAGCAGCAGCAGACTGGCTCTGGTTCTTTGTCCATGAGGGGAAACTGCAGCAAAGGACTTCCCCCACTTTTGGGCAACAGGAAGATGCTTCCACACACCCACAGGCCCAACTCCAAAACCGGACCTGAGCAGACCAACTCCTGCTCAGAGAGAAGAGAAGGCCTCTCCTTCCCTTGAGAAAGGAGGAACAGCTTTGCTGCTGGATCAGACTAAAGGGGCCCAGCTAGTCCAGCATCCTGTTCTCATTGTGGCCAACCAAATGCCACCCAGAAACCCACAAGCAGAACACGAGCACAAGAGCAACACACACCGCGCTCCCCCCACCCCAAGACGTATTGCCCGATACTGGAGGCAGCACTTACCCTCGATGAATTTGATTAACCCCATTTTAAAGCCATCTAAGTTGGTGGCCATCAACACATCTTGTAAATCCCAGTTTAATATGTGCTCTGTGAAGAAGTACATCCTTTTTGTCTTTGTCTAGTGGAACCTTCAAGACCAACAAAATTTGGTATTGCATACAGCTTTTGTTGACTAGAGTCCACTTCATCAGATGCGTGGGCTCCAGCCCATGAAAGCTTAGGCCATAGTAAAGGAGTTCGCCTTTAAGGTGCCACTAGACTGAGGGGTTTCTGATGCAAGTCAGGCTACTCCTCTGGAAACAGAAACAATGGAAGGCACCAGTTTGGAAGTGCTAGTCTTTTACGGTCCACCCAGCATTTCTTCGTGATAAAAAAGTTTCTTTTATTGACCACCTCCTTTCCCCCAAATTCCTATGATTTGAAGTGGCTTTCCTTGCAGGCAAATGGAGCAAGCTACCAAATCTGATGCAAGCCAGTCTCATCACACTTTTCCCAGTTCTAGGTCCTCAACCCAGCTTTACAATATGCTATTTTAAGCCAGGCCGAGCCACTCTCCCACCCGCCACTGTAAGTAGCAAAAAGAATGCAGCCCAGAGGTCAACTCAAGCGCTTACAGTCCCAGGATTACAGTGTTTAATTCCACAATCAGTTGCTAGAATTAATTAGATGGTTGCCACAACACTCCATTGCCAGATGCACATTAGATGACCTAACCATTCTTTGGCCATGCCCAGTTTCCATGGTCCTGTGCCAGTTTTGGCCACACTGAGAATAAGGGATGGAGACAGAGGCCCCTCGATCAAAACACCTCATCAGATGGGCAAGGGAGGGACAAACACAAGCTGAAAATGCAAGTGGCTGATTCAGCCACAGCAAGCCCAATTTAAAACAAGTTCTCAATCTAGAGGAACCAGGGTTTTGAGATCGTCAGTGCTGGCACCCAAGATTAAATTGTTTTTCTTTCTCTTCCTAGGAGCAGGAACCCTGTGGCATGGGGGGGGGCGTTATTTACAAGCTCTGCCAGGAAACGTTCTGCATTCCTGCTTGCAATGCAGATACAGTCACCTGGCGCTTTATCAGCTAGGGCTGCAGTTTCCAATTCAATTCCCATCCAGCTTGTAAAAAGAGCAGAAAAGCCTGGTGGCCATTTTCCTTACAATTACGAGCTTTCCTAATAACTGAACAGTAACCAACATGTTTAGCACTTTCTTCCACGGCATTGGTTAGAGGCTTCCTGGCATACAATAAAGTCTTCGGTTCTCAGGAAAATCAGGAGGAGCAGACACATTCTGTGCCCAATGAACATGGTAAGCAGCAACTCCAGAACGTGTACATGGCAGGCCACAGCAGGGGCAGACTGAACACTGAGAGGGAGTTCCTGGACCTGTAACTTTGCCAAAGAGTCACTGGGTGTCCTCTGCCACAGCTGCACTCTTCTCAGCTCTAATTCCCACAGCATGAAAACATGCAGAGATTGGAGCAATAAAGTTTTAAAGTCTACACCAGTGGTTCCCAACCTGGGGGCTGCGAACACTAAAGAAATGAATTATTTATTAATTTTCTTTAAAAAGTCTTCACTATCTGGACACCGTCTGTTCTCCACTGCCGCTGCAGATGACATCTCCCCCTTGCTCCAAACGAGAGGGGAGGACTTTGTTGAAGTGCCAGAGTGTCTTTCAGGCGCGCTGAGGGCAGGCATCTGCCTATACCACACATGACAGATGCTAAAGGAGGCTGAGGGAGGTGCTACGAGGAAGAAGAGGGGATTACTATCCTGACTCCTGTCTCCTCGTACTGCCGCTGCTGCTGACGTACTTGCTCAGAACGAGAGGGCTGTTCATGAAGCAAAAAGAAGCAAGGCTGCAAAGAAAGACTGCTTTCCCCCTTCCTTCCGGACGGCCAGCCTGCCTGCCTGCCTTTCTTGACTCTGCTTCACTGCCATCTCCTTTTAAAAGTTATTCTTATTTACGAGGCCACCCAGATCTTGCCTTCAGCCCAGATGGAGCCAAGCACCAGGGAGGAAGCTCAGGACTTGCTCGCCCGCCATCTCTGAGGCTGTGAGTGTGTATGTGCCAGTGTCCCCCTTTCTTCCACCTACATTCCACCCCCAACCTCTCTCTCCAAGATGCTGCAGTTGAGGGCTTCCCCCCTCCCACGTGCCCAAATGCATGCACACCTGCAGATGCTTGCAGGAGGGGCAGGTGTGTTTGTGTGTGCGCGCATTGATGTCTTCTGCTCTACTCTCATTCCCCAAGCGCAAGCTAGCCAAGTCATCAGTTCTGATGATCATCCCAAGGCCTAAAAGCACTAAGCCCCCTCCTCAATCAATCCACCGTTTTATCTTCACAATGCAGTATCCCTACCACATTGCTGCTTCTTCGTGATGATGATGATTTTTAAAAAGCTCAGCAGGTTGGTTGAGGCTGGGGTCCACATACTGCAGCTGAAATGTATTTATTTGTTTAATTATTACTGAATTTATATCCCACCTTTCCTCCAAGTTGCTCAAGGTGGTGCACATGGTTCGCCCCCCCTCCATTTTATCCTTACACCAACCCTGTGAGATAGGTCAGGCTGAGAGATAGTGTCTGGCCAAGGTCACCCAGTGGGCTGCATGGCTGGGTGGGGATTTGAACCTGGATCTTAGCCCAACAATTTAACCTGCTGGTGTTGGGAGACAGGACTGTACATCTTCAGACTGTCAGTGGGGAGGAGATCCCAGTTTGATGAACCTTTGCATTAGGAAAAGAAAGCAACACCTCCCTGTTTGCAGGGAGCTTTTTATGGAAAGGGATATTTGGAGATGTGATTTTGCCACACACTATTTTTTCAATCAACAGAGACTAAAATTACAATTAGTGTGTGTGAGTGTCACAAAATATTTTGAGCTTACAAAGGGGGTCCTGTACTCATAAAGGTTGGGAGCCACTGGTCTACGCATTCTAGAGTACTACCAAGTGTTACAAAAAATAATAAGCAAAGCTGCATTCAACCAAAGTGAGATTTTCCTTCTGTTGATTGGGTTGCATCCAATCCTGTCATTCTGCTTGTGCAATGGAAGTTCCCCTTCCTTTCCTCTCCACTACTGCCTCCCACCCCACACATTCTCAAAGTCTGCTCCAGGGGGTCAGGGGATCCTCCTGAGCATGCTGGAGGAGGCACAGGGAAAGCAGAGGAAGGGAAAATCCTGTTGCGTGCATGGAACTTCGCCCACACACATCATTGGATGTAACTCACTGAGGCAAGGTAGGGCTAGAAGTTAGATATTCCTGACCTGCTCCCTCACCCTGAAACATCTGCATTGCTGGTTCCATTAGCTCAATAAACAGTGGTTGTTTGATTTTGTTTTATTTATTAGACTGCAAAACCACACTTCATCAGAATAGACCCATGGTGGTTTATAACGGTAAACACACAATTACAATTATAAAACCAAGAAGAAAACAGTAACCCTGCCCTGCCTCACTGCAGTCAGCCAAACCCAAGCAGCAAGACAACCAGAAGGGCCTCACTCAGTCACCCTCAGGGCTCAAGTCAGCTGATGGATGGAAAGGTGCTTCATAAGGTACCCTAACCAAGTAAAGTTAAAGGACAATTACGTTGCAATCTGAAACAAGGGGAGGTCTCGGAGAAGTGGGGCTCAAAAAACTGTGGACCATTTAGAAGTTCATACTGCAACCTGCACTTCTCATGCTGAGTTAATATTTTAAAATATTCACAAAGAAGTTTGAAAGAATGTTTCATTCGCCTCAAAAGCACTTTTTTAAAAAGGCAAAAAGATCCTATACATTGCTTTGATGAAGATCTTTGATGAACCACAATAAGTATCTGGCAAAACAGATGGAGACTTAGGAGGACTGAAGAACATCAGAGGAGGAGGATCTGCTTGTTTCATTGTATCTTAGGCCAGAATGTCTGTGTGCACAGAGAAAAAGGTGGGTAAACTTAAAACCTTTTGCCCTTGCCTACATTCCACAGGCAGATGGATTTGACAGAGCCAAAGCAGGAATCCCACACATGCTGGGCCAATAGCTTTGTAAAAAGACCAAAAAAGAGTACCCAACCTACTGTAACTAAAATCTTATTTTTTTAAATTCAGCATAGGATATTGGGTAGGACTCCTCTAGCTGTCTGGGTTCAAACCCCATCTCACTTATAGGAATGCTAGGTCAGCAACAGGAAAGCCATTATACCTTTTCTATCCCAAATCTAATCACATTTACTAAGAAGTCAAGTCTGTTTATTGCAATGCAACCAACCTTTGAATTAAGAACGCGCGCACACACACAGCAGCTCTTTGCATGCCACTAATCTCTCCACAGTCGCATTTAAAAGCAGAGGTGTTCACCATCCTGTGTACTGGGGTACAATACCTTCCGCTTGATGTTTGCCAGCAAGTTGGCTTTCCCTCGTTTGAAAAATGGGTGCTGAAACTCAATGGCAGAGTTCTTGTCAGAGGTCATCATGCCGTTCTCCAGCGCAATCACCTTCCTGAAGCCATCTGTGGAGACATTAAAGATTAATGCTCATACATCTTCCAAGGGGCAACATCATTCTGGACCTTTTAACTTCTCCTTGTGCTAATGTAACAGAATACAACAGCTGAAGACAAACAGTAGGGTGTTGTTGTTGTTTTTACAGATGGTAGTTTTTGAGCAACACAAGGAGGGTATGATTTAAGCAAACTTGCCCATGGTGTACAATATGCAATCATTTCTTCATTGTGGATTATAGCAGGACAAACAGACATGGGAGGTTATTTGAACCTCTAGCAGAGGCAATCATGGTGCACGTGTATATACCATGAGCAAAAATGCCTCGATCGTACCACTTTCAGCTTTTGGTGGGGGTGGGCAGGAGGCTGATAGGATGCGTTGCCCATCTCTCTGCAATTCCCAGAGTTATAGAACAAGCATAACTGCTGGTGCAGTCACATAAGTGATCTTCACCTTAATTTGTATATTTGTTTTAATGTTTTTAGTTACTGTAAACCGCCCAGAGAGCTTCAGCTATGGGGAGGTATATAAGTACAATAAATAAATAAATAAATAAAGCAGCCCGACTGGAAAAATTTCCCTCTTGCTGTGGGTAACAGCGGAGGAGAGAACTATATTCACAGCTACTTTTAGGAGCCATGGAAAGTGCAACCCCAACAATCAAGGAGGAAGAGAAATAGATTCACCAAGCTACAGTCAAGCTCTTTGTTTTATGACTTGGAAAGGAGCTGGGGCCAGTTGCAATAGCGCTTACTAGAAGCCTGTGCTCCAGCTCCTTTGCATTCAGCAAAAACATGGCAAGACACCTTTTTTTCCTGCGCTAAAAACAGCTGTTGTGTGTGTGTGTGTGTGCGTGGAGACAACAGGTGCTATTTTCATCCATGACTTAAGCTGATACGACACGGATGACCAGCAAGTTCTTTTGGTGGCTTTTCAACTCTTCCTTTCTCATGACTCACATTTTCCAGTGTTAACTTTTTTCGGATTCCCCTGAGAGCTTGTGCCCAAGCAATTAAATGGTCAGGATCAGACCCAGAACTAAAAACAAGTATGCGGTGTCTCCTTGCAGAGAGCCCCCAGCTGTCCAAACCTGGCCCCATCATCGAGTGAAGCAGCAAAGGCTTCTTCACTCCTTCTTCTAACAGCAAGAATGGCAGTCTCTTGATTGCTTCTTGGTTTTGATTGTTGTTTTAGTAACATCAGACCTAAAGAACAACACATTTATTACAGTGTAAGCTTTCATGGACTACAGTCCATTTCATTAGATGCACCTGATTGTGCCATAGTCTTTAAGTGGCCACAGGACAGGATTTTGCTGCAAAAGGCTAACACAGTCACTTCTCTAGAAACTGATGTTACTAGTGATGCTTTTAATTCGTTCATTCATGCACTCCTATCCCACCCTTCCCTAAGGAGTTCAGGGCAGCATATCCCCCCCTCCGTTATGTTGCCACCCTGGGCTCCTGCTGGGAGGAAGGGTGGGATATAAATTAAATAATAAATAAAATAAATAAATAAACAGATCAGGCTGGGCCAGCCAATGAGCCTCACAGCTAACTGGCAATCTGAAACCTGGGTCTCCACAGTCATAACCTGACATTAAGCCCTACACCACACAGGCTCTCCAGTGAGCAATGAATGCCAAGAACTTTAAGTGGGTATTCTCTTCTCCATGTGGGTCTCAATACCCAAAAGGTGAGAAAGGGGCTACGTGCAAGAACAAAAATGTCCCAGTCTTTCTGCAACACTGGCCTAAGGACACGTTTCCCTCTCACTCCCATCTTCATGTATCCTCTTTCCCCTCTTTTCTGGAGACCCAAATCATCTGCATTAAGGAAGTAAATTCAAATGTTCAGGAGACCAAAGAGCGTACTCTTTAGGAGGACTGAAGAACATCAGAGGAGGAGGAACTGCTTGTCTGATTGTATCTTAGGCCAGAATGTCTGTGTACACAGACAGAAAGCTAGGTGAACTTAAAACCTTTTGCCCTTGCCTACATTCCACAGGCAGATGATTTGACAGAGCCAAACCAGGAATGCCACACGTGCTCTGAGGTGTACCGCATTTCTTTCTTCAGTGTATGAACTGGTCTAACCTCTTTCGCTCAATGCACAGACGTTGCAACTCACATAATCGCTGGCCATACTGGCTGAGGCTGATGGCAAAGGAGTCCATCTACATCTGAAGGGCACCAGGTTCCACATCTCTGGTTTACAGCCTTGCTATTTCAGGAGTGGGACATCTATCCCAAACCAGTGTTTCGATTCATCTATCATGATTTTATTACTTTTTGTTATCGCACCAGAATACTCGAAATCTTATTCTAGCAATGCAATGAAATTCTACAGAACTCAACCCCATTCTTCATTTTTGACCAGCATTTACCCAGATCAGCATAACAGCAATTTGACAAGGTGGGGTTGGTTGGTCTGGCTAAGAAAGCCAAAAATATGTTGTTCCGCTATGGGCAGGGATTCAAGAGCCAATTTAAAAAAAAGAGAGAGAGAGGAAGAAGAAATGCTTTTTTCCTCCAGTTCAAATGAAAATGAAAACAGACAGATCTGGAAAAGTGCTAAGTTTTCTCAAAAATATTGTAGTCATCCATGAAAATTTATAGTCAGCCATGTTTCTTCATCTAAGCTCTTTGAAGCATTGATTTTTTTAAAAAAGATCCATCACTTCCCTATATTATAGCATACCACAATGTGCTTCTTTATGGAATTATTTCTAGTACAAGAATTTAAAACTCTTCTAGTACAAGAACATAAAAGATATGGGCACTCTTCCAATGGAAGATTCAATAGCTTGTTGAATAGGAAATCATTCTTGACTTTTTATACAGCCACACAGACAAAAACAAAGAATAGGAACGTATGATTCTCCCAAGTTTAAATGCCTGTCCACAAACGTCCTTTGTTCCTTTTAAGCCCTAAGTCTACACTTTGAAAGAGGAGGTCATTACTGATACTGCACAGAGACAAGCTTCATCACAAATGGCACCATCGCTGGTCCGACTCCTGCCACTTCCTGCCATCTCACTGCTTTATTCGAAGACCAGAAAACTGTCATTGTGCCAAAGACAACAACGCCTCTATTCTTTCCCTAGAACAACTGTGTGTGTTTCCTTCATTTTTGACAGAAATCAGTATTTCAATATAGGCACAAACATTGAAGGTTCCAAGACAAAAAGCTTCCCACATTTTAAAATTAAGGTGATCTTTAGGGCAGGGCTTTTCAAGACATTTCCCATACAAGGAACCCGCTCCACATCAACTTGCCCATCCACCTTCTTGCATTGCGGGAGATACTGTGCCTCAGAACATGTTGGATGGTGGAAATGCTGTAGATGTCATCTATCTAGATTTCAGCAAAGCGTTTGACAAAGTCTCCCATGACCTTTTGATTAGCAAACTGGTCAAATGCGGACTAGATGTAAATACTGTCAGGTGGATTCACAACTGGTTGGAAAACCGTACTCAAAGAGTGGTTGTCGGTGGCTCTGCTTCGGACTGGAAGGAGGTTTCAAGTGGAGTGCCACAGGGTTCTGTCCTGGGGCCGATACTCTTCAACATTTTTATCAATGACTTAGATGATGGAGTGGAGGGAAGCCCTATGAAGTTTGCGGATGATACGAAACTGGGAGGGACAGCTAACACAATGGAAGACAGGAATAAAATCCAAAGGGACCTGGATAGACTAGAAAATTGGGCTGAAATTAATAAAATGAAATTCAATAAAGACAAATGCAAGATTCTGCATTTAGGCCACAAAAACAAAATGCACGGGTACAGGATGGGAAATACCCGGCTTAGCAGTAGTGCGTGTGAGAAGGACCTTGGAATTGTAGTGGATCGCAAGTTGAACATGACCCAGCAGTGTGATGCTGCGGCAAAAAAAGCAAACACGGTTTTGGGCTGCATAAACAGAGCTATAGTTTCCAGGTCGAGGGAAGTAATAGTCCCACTATATTTTGCATTGGTCAGGCCTCATCTGGAATACTGCGTTCAGTTCTGGGCGCCTCATTTTAAGAAAGATATAGACAAGTTAGAGCAGGTTCAGAAGAGGGTGACGAGGATGATAGCCGGTATGGAGAACAAGTCTTATGAGGAAAGGTTGAAGGAACTTGGCATGTTCAGTCTGGTGAAGAGAAGGCTGAGGGGTGACATGATTGCACTCTTTAAGTACCTGAAGGGCTGTCACATAGAGGAGGGTACAGATTTGTTCTCTGCTGCCCCAGAGGGTAGGACTAGGTCTAATGGTTTTAAGTTGCAGGAGCGTAGATTCAGATTGGGCATTAGAAGGAACTTCTTGACAGTAAGGGCAGTTCGGCAATGGAACCGACTGCCTAGGGAGGTGGTGGGATCCCCTTCGCTGGATGTCTTCAAGCAGAGGCTGGACAGCTATCTGCGGGAGATGCTCTAGCTGTGGATTTCCTGCTGTGAGCAGGGGGTTGGACTCGATGGCCTACAAGGCCCCTTCCAACTCTATGATTCTATGATTCACTCTCACACCCAGCAGAGCAAGGCACAGAAGACAGCAGCTGTTGTTGCCTCCAATCTCTGTAACTGATCTAGTTCTGGTTTCCTTCTGATGCCAAGTGAACGCTTTTGTGTGCGTGTGTCTCCTCTTTCTTTGTGTTTTCCCCCTTTGAGCAAAGCAGCCGACAGGCTAACTGCCTCAGCACTTCGGCAACACCAGGCCTCTCTTGCTGGATCTGAGCATAAACAACATTCACTGGTTAGACAGAGGTTTAGCGAGAATTGCTGCTATTGCCTCCAGTGCTGTGGCTAACCGATACAAAGCTGAACAGTTGTGGACTAACAACTGTCGGGCAATTTCAGGAATTGGCCTTCTGGTCATCTTCAAAGGGCAATCGTTTGCTTTGCATTTAGAGACCATCATTAGTGTTTTATATTATTAACTAACTGAATATTATGTGGAAAAAACAGTAACCTTCACAGTGTAGCTGATACTTACAGATGTTGAGCTGACGAATGAAGCTGGACAAGTTGTTGTGTTTGAAGTACTTGGGGAGCAGATCCTTAGCAAACCTCTGTTCATCCAGAATGCAAAAGTTCTGCCCATTCTAGAAAAATTAAAGGGGAAAAACAGCACAGTAAGGAACATAAGTCATACATCTCTCAGCCTCCTATACATTGGACATACATTAGTTTAACAGAAAGTGCTTTTGTAGGAATCATGGGGGAGGAAGAGGAAGGCACAATGGCTAGTGCTTTAGGACTGCATGTAGAAATCCTAGATTCAATTCTCCTCTTGCTCAGAAAATCAGCAGATTGCATGAAAGCTCCCACCTAATTTTGCCTAATCTTAGAGCAAGGATGGAGAACCTCTGGCCCTCTAGATGTTGTTGGCCTGGCCAACAGGCAGGGATGCTGGGAGTTGTACTCCAACAACATCTGGAGGGCAACAGGTTCCAGAAAATGTTGCAATTTTCTATTATGATATTGAATCTACTGAAGCTATGTAGCTGGGATGGGGGACAGATTTTTCAACTTTTAAAATGTGTTACAAATGTAACAGGGTGATGTGAAAGTTTGTTAGCAACATTTTAAAAGCAGCTCATTTATGACAACATTTCACCTCTTGAACACAGAGCAAGGAACACAGCTCCTACTTAGGCAGAACTAACCACCAAAGCAGAAAGTCTTTATTCCAGTGCAAATATGACTGAATAATCACAGGTAGTAAAAAAAATCAGAAGTACTAAACCCTTGCCTTGGTCATTTCTAATGTAAAGAAGGAAAAAATAAGACACAATGAAAACGTCGGGGAAGAGTGCACAGACAACTTTTGGGAAGATATGACAGGAGACGCGACTACATTCCGACATTGCTGGGGAGAGTCACAAAGTCTTGGGGCAAGAGGAAAACCATCCTGCAGAAGGGACTGACCTGCCAGCTGGCACCACAAGATCTCCATGCACCAAGAATATCCCTCGGAGGAAGGGGGGCAATTGATGAGTAGAACAAGTGAGTAAGCAGTCAGGAGTTTATGGGAAATACACAGGTGCAATGGTTCTGAATGGTAACTGAAGCTTGTGGTTCACTCAGACTATTTAGGCACCACAGATAAGTGTATTGGGAAAGCTCAGACAACTCTTAGGAAACGTAGGCACTGGGCACGCTCAAAGGTATTTCCCACTACGCTGCACTGGGCTCAATGGGACACCCCAAAACACCAGCAGTCTTAACAGGGAGGACAAAATGACATCACAGAAATGTGCATTTGTTTTGTAAGTGCATTACTCTAGAACAGCCTTCCCGAACCTGGTGCCTTCTCCAGAAGTTTTGGACTACAACTCCCATAATCTGTCACCTTTGGCCATGCTGCCTCAGGCTGATGGAAACTGTAGTCCAAAAATCTGGAGCACACCAGGTTGGGGGTGGCTGCTCTAGAAAGAGCCAATATGGATGCTTATAGTACATGAGCTTGTAAACATGAGCTTTTGAAATGTGACAATAAAGGAGGGACAGGCTTTGGCTACTTCTGTCTAAACATAAGAGTGCAGAACTGCCTAGGACAGTCTCTTTCAGACTCAGGAACCACTGATTCGCACCAAGGCCCCAGAAATTGAGACACTGCATATGAAAATGTACGGATCTCATAAAGTCAGACCATTTGGCCATGAATGCAGAGAGATTTCACACCATCATATGGTTTGCAGTGAATTATATCTCTGCTCCTGCTGTCATTAGGCAATTTGTAGTACAGGAAAAGAAGTCCAAGGAGCCATTCAGGAATCTATTTTCATATCGGCTGAACAGAACATTTTAAAAGAGAATAAATCCTGCAAAGAAGGATTACAATCTCATAGTAATTAGGAGTTCAAACCACTAGGGAACCTCGGCTTCTCAGCCAAGAACATCGCTATAAATACTTGAACAATTCCACAGATACACTGAGTGGTACAGAGAGACCAATTTAGGTAAGTTATGGCCCAGATAGGGAGTACAACCAACATGAAAGCTCGTTCAGCAATATAGAAATTAGCAATCTAGAAAGCAAAAAAAAAAAGTAGAGAAAGCTCTTCCATCAAACATGTTTTCCCCTCTCTCATGTGCAAGGATTAAATTCCAAATGGGATTAGACATAATCACCCTAATTTCAAGACAACACACCCATGTTTGTGTGCAATGCTTAGCAAAAAAATAATCCTTGGAAAATACTGTAGTATTTTCAGTGAATCCCATCTTAGTATGGTCAGAAAGGAACATGACCACTCTGCAATTTGCCTTAGAGTAAGGAGTTCTACAAAGCCCCAGTACACTAACAAAAAATATTTCTGTTGTTTATAATCCCAGAGAAAGGAATTCAAGTTGCCTGTGGCATTTTCACCACCTAAGCTGATCAAACAAAATGGGGAAATGGTGATTCAAAGCTTCTAACCAGCTCCAACTTGTTTTATAAAGATCCGCAGAACTTGCATTGGTGAAATGACTTCTCAGGCACACATCCATGTAGGATGGATAAAGAAAACTTGAATGCTCAACCTGAAAAGGACCACTGGAAATAATGGGAGGAAAAAGTAAAGATAGTATTTAGATTATGTCAAGAGTAGGAATGACGATGCCTGGAGGGAGCAACTAAGTTTATCACAAATGCTAACAAAATATGGCTCGACCCACACAGAAACAGCAGTTTCTAAATGTCACTACTAAGGCGGCCCGTTATAAATTGATGTGTCTGCTAAGGAACCCCTGCCCTGAACTGCAGAACAACTGTGTGAGTCTGAGACACATTCCAGGTGTGGAACACTGCCATACTGAGCCTCATTGTTCCTGTTTTCCTGCAAGAACTGACAATGCTCCCTAGAAAACACCCCCTTTGCTACAAACAACAGGTAAAATCAGTACTGGGTAATCTTCATTTCAAGAAAAGCAATCTCCTTCATGAAGAAGCCCTGATAACCTTCTGAGGGACTCTAGGGTTCTGAAACACAGTTTGAGAACTGTGCAAACAAAATGCATTTACCTACATCAAGGTACGGGCATGCCCAAATTAATTCCCCACCCTGCAAAAGAGTGCCACAAAACATTTTTGGTTCATGGTGACACACTTACACTGCACCATGTACTCTATGCTTGTGAGAAGACATTGCCTACTTGTAAAACCCACATATTTGTGTGCAAGCACTGCACAAGAATACTGTCTGATGTAAAGTATAGTCCTGGTGTGAAAATACTTAACACAAACCATAGTTGTACTGGTATGCCCATGTAATATGGTGTGTGTGTGTATATATATATATTTACAGTAGGGCCCCGCTTCCTGGCGTTCCGCTAATGCGGTGGCTTTCCTCCCCTCTTTAAAAGCCGCTTTTGCGGCATTTTCATGTTGCACAACACACCCCATTAAAGTCAATGGGGTTCCGCCTTATGGCAATTTCCGCTTTACGGCAGAGGTCTGAAACGGAACCTGCCGTATAAGCGGGGCCCTACTGTATATGGAGGGATACTTCCAAATTAAGACATGCAGCTTTCACTCCATTGTACAACACACACATTATGAGCCAAAGAACAGTTCCATCAAATCTAAAAGCACCCGTAAAGATGCATCCACATCCACGCTGCTTGCAGTCTATGTCATTCTGTTCCTCTAAGCCACATAAGGCGCCTGATTGTGCATCACAAAAGTAACCTAACTTCCAGCACTGGCATTTACCTGCCAACTTCAGCTACTATGTGTGGGAGTGAAATCCACCAACTTTACGGCATATCTTGATTTTTAAACAACTGCACAATGCAGGATGCACAATTTTACAGGCAAGGGTCAGTTTACCCTCAGTAAAGCATAAAAACATGCTGTGGAAGCTACATGATAACATGTAATTTTATATTTATAATATTTCAAGTCACCTTTAGCCCAGAATGCCACTGGACCTCACCAAAATGGCATTTGGCTTGTTCACTACTGCACAACTAACCCATTTGTTTGCAAATTGGATGCAGATATGTCTGGCTTCCTTTGATCAGGAATTAAGAGAGCACGATAGAGACAGATACGCCCAGGCAAGATGAGCTGCATGCGAATTATACGTATTTTTGCAGCACAGATATGCCTATAACATGTAAATATGAACATGCATGGGCCACACACCCATACTGAATGTACTTGTGCATTCCAAAAAACATGGAATTGTGGAATTCTTGGAATTGTGCATTTCAAGAAACAGGTTACACCCACATCACAGTGCCACAGGATAAGTCTTAGTGGACTACAAGGAATAAAATAGTTACCATCCTAAATACATGAGAACTTTTTAATAGATTGTGTCATAAGGGTTCCCATCAGCTGAAATAACAGCCGTGGCGCAGTAATAGAGTACATGCTTGCAGGCAGGTCACAGTACTCAGCATCTCTAAATAGGGCTGGGAAAGACGAACCCCACCCAAGACTCTGGAAAGTCACTGCCAGCCATAAGCTGGATGAGCCAATAGTATAAGACAATGGAGGGGGCTGCCCATTACATCTCTGCATGAATCACTGCTATGATGCTGCCTCCTTTCCTATATGAAGCCTCCAGCTGGATTGGAAAGCAGATGGTTCTGCTGTGTCTGCAATGGGTGTGCCTGAAACACCCCCATCATTAATCTTCTCTAGACAGTTGGTGAAAAGGTGGCTCCTTTAAAAAAGGCCTTTAACCAACTAATTAAAAATGTATTTGCTGGCTTACTTTTGAGCTTCTTTATGACTGCTTTTTTGGACTGGTTAGATTGGTTTTTAGCTTTATGTTAACATCTTGATTACAACGTTGGTGGTGGTGGGGAGATTGTTGCCTATTATATATTGCTCTGATGTTGATTTATTAGCTACCTTGAGTAGAACAGCTTTTTAAAAATAAAGCAGAACAGAACGCCAGGTGCTCCTCTGAGAGACAGACGCCACCATACTGCCCCCCCACTCCGCCTGCAGGATGCCTGTTGCCCCTCCGGATGAGTCCCTGGCGACCAGCCAAACTCTCTGGAAGAGCGGCGATTATAACTTCTCTCGCGTGCTGTAGTTGCTGTTGGTGATACTGCGCATGCGCCCAGCGGGCCCTTACCCGGCTCCACGAGATCACGTCGTCGCTCCCAGGATCCTCCACGAGGGCCCAAAGCTTGGCCAGGAAACCAGGCACCGGCGAGACGCCGGGACATCCGGGAACCCCCACCGCCACGACAGCCGCCGCCGCCTTCTTCATCTCCGGCCCGGTTCGCTCTCGCTCCGACGCGACGCAGGGAGGCCTGAGGCGTCGCCGGGACAACAGGACGTTGCGTGAGTGGGCGTGACCCTGCGACTATACTCGGCCGCCCATTGGCTGCCCGCTAGCTCTTAGTCCCGCCCGCCAGGGGACGATGGTGTGGCCCGCTTCTTGGCAAGGGAAGGAGTTCGGAGGGGCGTGAGTGACGTTACCGCCGCGCGTGCCCTGAAGGATGCGCGCGTGGACGCCGCGCTGTTAACCCTTTCCTTGCCTGCAGCCAGGGAGGCACTATCTATTGTAAAGCAATAAGTTATTGCTTTTTCATTCCTTTTCTTGCTCTTCATTTGGAAGCTTTTTCAAGCTAGTTTTGCTCAGACGTCCCCAGGGCATTTTTAAAAGGAATTGTTCCTGGGTGTCCATTTTTTTTCATTCACGTGTTTTCCACGTGGAAGCCCCTCTACCATGCATAAGTCCTGACATTTGGATTGAGGTGAAAGTGGTTCACATAAACTACTACTACTACTACTAATAATAATAATAATAAAAACAGGGAGTGAATACAGCCTTGCAAATGCATTTACGCAACTTACTAGCCTAGTAAAATTCTTACTAGCCTGCCCACCCATCAGTAAACATGTAAATTAAAAAGCAAATTAAAACAAAGAGCTGCTGCTTGTGATCCACAGCCTGCTGGAAAAGAATTCTTGGGGGGGGGAGAGAGAAATGAAGACAGAGAGAGCCAGACATCACAATATACAGGCAGAGAGACTGTTAATAACCCCCCCCAAAGACTGGTGGTTTGTAAGAACCCTATTGTGTAACGTGTTCCTCCCCATGTTCTTGTTTCTATTCACAAAAATGCCATACCTCTAGCCAGTGTTTCAGTGGCTTTCAATCTGAATTTGTGTTCTTGGTTTGTTGATTAACTTTTTTTATGTTCATTTATGTCCACCGGGTGTCCAAAAGCTAGGACTTGGGTCATTCATTCATTCATTGGCGATCACTCATGGCCGAGTAAGATTGTCTTCCAGGGTAAAGTCTTTAACAGTGGGTCTGTAAGAGACTGTGGAAGCTATTCTGGATCCACACAGCCTCCCACAGGGAGGACATAGGTCATGATGGAGGATGGTCATGATGAGGATTTGTTTAACGTGCCTTCCGCTTAGCTTGTTTGTCCCTTTCGCCCTGTACTTGTGCTTCTTCAAAGTCCATAGCACCTTTGATAATGGCCAACCTCCAATTAGGATGCTTATGGGCCAAGCCTTCCCAGTTCTCGATGCTCATATTACATTTTTTAAGATTAGCTTTGAGAACATTTGTAAACCTCTTTTGCTGTCCACCAATATTCTGTTTTCCATTCTTAAGTTGGGAGTAAAGTAGCTGCTTTAGTTTTGTAGGGTAAATGTGGTAAGTAGAGTGAGTGAGAGGGGAGAGTACATGGGTGGAATGTTGAGGAATGCTGAGTTGTGATTGGCTGAGCATCTGGGTGATTGAGGTATAAATGAGACAATTGCTTTTGGTTCTGGGTTTTGGAAGGGTGGATTTTTGTTAGGCGGGTAGTGAGGGAGGTTTTAGAACTAAGATATATAAAGAGAAAACTATTATATGCAACCACACGCATGTTGACTGAACTTACAGTAATCCTGTTTATTCCTTGTGTTATTAAATAGTTTTGGTTTAACATCACGCTTGATCCTTGGCTGGGATATTGCAGACCAGAAGGGTGGGCAGAGCAAATACTAACGCTGGGAACAGTATCAATGGTGGCAGCGGTGAAGGGATAGTGTAACAGCAGCAGGTATCCAAAGCAATCCAGGGCTGTAATCTTTAAGTGCAGGAAGACACAGGGGGGTTGCGGCCTGTAAGTGCAC
Source organism: Rhineura floridana (assembly GCF_030035675.1). Lineage (NCBI taxonomy): Eukaryota > Metazoa > Chordata > Lepidosauria > Squamata > Rhineuridae > Rhineura > Rhineura floridana. The sequence continues at coordinate 6,474,764 of NC_084495.1, read as the reverse complement.
CCAGACACTACGTAGCAATCTGTGGAGGACACTAAGGTACAGTCTCAGGCCAGTATTGCGTTACAGAGTGTCCGATGGTGGCGCCTAGTAGTGGGATCGTGAGAGACCTGTGCTGGGGCCAGTGGGAGAGATCCATTACAAGACCAGACCTAGAGTAGGGGTCTGACAGGCGTCCCTACCTGTTTTCTGTCCCAGCTGCAGGTTGCCACTACCAGATGCCCAGTCGCAAGCCCCCCTCCCTTTAAGGAGGAGCAGGTGGCCCTGTTTGTCTTTTGTTGCAGCAAAAGACTGACCAGAACTTGTTCACAACAGAATTTGTGATGGCAAAAGTTTCCATGATCAGAGGCCCCTCCACCATATGCATGAAGGGTTATTCTCTTCAGCTGTGGAAGTGTATGCATGGTCGTTCAAGTGCAGGAGATGAAGCGTAAGAAGTAGAGGTCCTCGTGACAAGGCCGCAGAGCTAGAATGTGTGCAAACTGAGGAGCGCCGTTACTTTTGACATCAGCAGCGAGAGGAGCCCAAACAATCAGCTTGGCGCTACTCAGTTAATTACATACCTGTCGTGGGAAAGGAAACCCATTCTCTCTACTCGGAGTCAAATAGAGTTGGACTTCCTTTTATAAGCCGGCCTTCGTAGAAGAGTTTTTAAAAATCCTGCTTGAAATCACATACATGTTCTTAGCATCCCTGTGCAGACTAAAGAGAGCAGCTAGGAGAACAAAAGCTGGGTAAAGTTGATGGCTCTTTCCTGGGGGTTGGCCTGCCTGTCCTTCCTTTGTTTGTGTCAGCTCATCTAGTTGCCCACACTTTGAACACCCATTTAGTAGCATTGTGAATAAGCTATGGAACAAACAAACAAATCAGTCAAAATTCAGTTTTATTAGGTTGCAAACTTACCCCAAAATTTGAGGAACAAACCTTTGAGGAGGAAGGTCTTGAATTTCTCCCCCTTGGGGAAAAAGACGCCTCCCCTCCCCCTCCCCCCACCATATATCCCTCCAGAACAAGTTTGCACTTGTAGCAAGAAACTTGGGTTTGCTAATGTACATGCATGTTTTGCACATGCCCACTTCAGATTTTTAGTTACATTCTTAAAACATCTTGGGTTTTAAAACAGATTTACTGTGTGAAGAGGCCTCTGGACCACCTCGGGTCTATAGTTTAGTCCATTTTAGTGATTTTCTACTTCTCATACAATTAATTCCTGTCAACAAATTATCATTGATTTCCCACCCTGCCATAAAGCAATATGCAATCATAATTAGTCAGGAGTGACACTACGCACACAGTTTGTCCTTGCCATTTAAAGCATCAAAATGAAAGAAATGTAGGCATATGATTACGCTGATGAAGTCCAACTAATCTGCGTGAGGCTCTTCCACAGTGCTCCTGCCTTGGCTTGCGCAGCAGCCAATCACCTAGCAAAATATTTGTTCCATCTTGTGCGTTCCCAAGGCATTGCATGCCCCAGATAGGCCAGCACTCAAGCCCAGGGATCAGCTGGTTTTATGGCCTAGACTTTGCCCCCTCGGCGCCTGTGGCTCTCATAGGGCTTCTTTGGAGTTTCAGGAACTGGAAGAAAATGCTTAGGGAATGCTTCTGAAGCCCTTCCTGCTTCCAACCAGCTCTTCTCTTTATCCAAGTAAGGGATCCATCCATTAATTTAATTGAACACTTTCTTGGTTAGAGTAAAGGATGGGGAGGGGGGGAGTTGCTGCCATCTGAGCCACACTAACCTGAGTATACATCCCTATGGGACTTACTTCCAAGTAAATGTGCAAAGGGTTGGGCTGATGGTTATGAAGAAGTTCTATGCAAGTGAGGAAGCACCATACCAGTGGATCCCACCTCTCAATGGGGCACAAGGGGTGATGTGGGGAGGATCAGGAGGGGAGGGGAGTGGTCCTAAAGCAGCCTTCACCAGCCTGATGCCCTTTAGATGTTCAGGGCTGCAACTCTGTCATGCTGCCTGGGGCTGGGAGCTATAATCCAAAACAGCTGGAGGGGAACAGGTTGGCAAAGGCTGTGCTGAAGCTTGTCAGCAGTTCCCCTTAATCAGAAATGTTCTCTTTACAAGAGGCTCCCTTTACAGATGTCTTAAAGGGTTTGTGCTGTGTACACACCGTACCTTTAAAGCTCATTCAAAGCCTATCTGCCCCCTCCATGAATCCTGGGAACTGTAGGGAACTACAATTCCCAGCACCCTTAACAAGCTACAGGTACCAGGATTCTTGGGGGGGGGTGCATGTGCACATTGAATGTGCTTTAAAGATATGTCTGTGCCACTGAAAAGTGACCAAGGAGAGAACAACTATATGCTTGCATGTTTCTTTTCCTTGCATCTCATTATTGGATTATTTGCATGTTCTAGCAAGGTATGCTGTCCTACATAAGTGAAAATGAAAGTGGGCAACACGATGAGTCAGGAAATGGCTTCTATTCAAGGTTGGCCACAGTTCAGACTTTAAGGCAGCAATGCTATGAGCACTTACTTGGGAGTAATACCCACTGAACACCGTGGAATCTATTCCCAAGAAAGCTTGCATAGAATTGGCCCTGTGGGATCTTTGTGCATTTGATTGACCCATAAAATGATCCAGCGGTCAACGTGCTTACTTACTAATGACCCACAGAGCCAAAAATATTTAGAGCAGATTGGAATTTCATTTTCGAGAAAGCATTCTTGGGATTTTACCAAATGAACCGAATTCCTTCGCTGCCCAGATCTCCCCCCCCCCACACACACACACTACAGCATGGTTACCAACATGGGGTTTCCAGATGTTGTTGGACTCCAGTCCAACCAGATCCAGCCAGCATGGCTAATGGACAGGGAGCATGGGAACTATAGTCCAGCAATGTCTGGAAGGCGCCATGTTGGCTGCCTCAGCTCTACAGCGATGGGAGGTTTGTCCTGGCGGATAGGCTTGAGTACTTCTGTGGTTTAGAAGTCTGAGAAGTAGAATAAGTAATGGAAGGAATAAGCTTCCTACCGGGAAGGATTCCAGTGAAGCAGAAGGGCACGGCTGGCAGCATATGGCCGTTGCTGGCTGACTCCTTCCTATCTGGGGTCACTTTTGAGGACATTATTTGGCCTGCGATTGTTCTTACACTGTGGCACTAATTAAGGTTTGCAGCTGGTTGGCCCTCCTTAATGAAAAAGCCAGCTAAAGTTCCTTTCACTTTTGGAGAGAGAGAATTCTCAGAAACGCACCTATGCTAAGGTGTCATATGAGGTCAGCCAGTTATCGGTATCATTTTGGTCTGGCAGCCAAGGGGGAGCACTCTCAATAAAGCATGGAAGCGTCTGACCCCATTGGAAAGCATAGGTCTCAAACGCAATTGCCAACTGGAAATGTTGTGTGCTGCTGTAAACACGGGGATCTTTTCTTTTTGGGCTCTGTGGCCAAACAACAGGTTGTCATTGTCACAGATCCCAAGACAAAATCAAGAATGGTTTGGCTTCAAATGCACATCTGAGCTTGCTATGTGTGTTGCATGATTTCTTGGATCCATTCCAGTCTGGCGTCAGGCGTGGCCATGGCACTGAAACCACCTTGGCCCACCTGGTTGATGACATCTGTCGGGAGATAAAGGAGTGTGACGCTGCTCATTCTCCTTGATCTCTTGGAGGCTTTCAACTGTTGACCATGGTGTCTTTCTAGAGCGTCTCAGGGAGGTGGGGGTGGGGTCACTGTGCTTCATTGGTTCAGCTCCCCAAAAATAGGGAGGCCACTGTTCAGCACCATGGCAGCTGCCCTGTGGTGTTCTTCAGGGTTCCATCTGGTTCTCCATGCTATTTAACATCCATATGAAGCCACTGGGAGCTGTCATCAGGGGATTTGGAGTGAGGTGCAATCAATATGCAGATGACACCCAGCTCTATCTCTCTGTTCCATCTGAATCAGGAGAGGGAGCTGAGATGTTGGATCGGTGTTTGGAGGCAGTGATGGGCTGGATGTGAGGCTCAATCCTGGAAAGATAGATGCATTATGTGTCCAGAGTTCTCATGTCTGGGAGGTGGGGATACAGCCTGTTCTGGATGGGGTTGCTCTCCCCTGGAAGAAGCAGGTCTGCAACTTGGGAGTACCCCTGGATGCAACATAATCACTGGAGGCTCAGGTAGCCTTGGTGGCTAGGAGTGCCTTTTAACAGCTCCAGCTGAACAGACATGACTTGGCAACAGTGCTTCGTGCTCTGGTAACTTCCAGATTGGATTATTGCAATGTGCTCTACGTGGGGCTGCCCTTGAAGATGACTTGGAAACATCAACTGGTCCAAACTGCAGCAGCCAGATTACTAGCTGGAGTTCCTTTAGAACTCATATAACCCTTGTTTTAAAACAGCTGCATTGGTTGCCAGTTCATTTCATGGCCCAGTTCAAGGTGTTCACCTTAATGTTTAAAGCACTAAGTGACTTAGGTCCCAAATATCTGAAAGACCACCTCCTTCTCTGCAGCTCCTCTCAGGTGTTGAGGTCAGTAGAGGGGGTCCTTTTGGTAGTTCTGTCACCCTCAGAAGTTTGGGAGGAGAGAGGGCATTTTCTGTGGCAGCCCCTAAGGTGTGCAACTCCCTCCCCACCAAGATGTGTCTGGCAACTTCACTGTACAACTTTAGGCGGATGCTGAAGATGCACCTCTTTACCCAGGCCTTTGACACGTGAGACGTATATTTATAGGACTCACCCTATTTTTTGTGATATTGTGATTTTAGGTTTTAATGATGTATTTAAATATTTTTAAAACTGTTGTAACCTGCCCTGGGACCTCTGGGTGAAGGGTGGGTAACAAGAAGAAGAAGAATATAAAACCAGGGCATTGATGATAGTGCTGTTTTTTAACCTTTATGCTACACATACACAAACAAATGTTCCTATATTACTCCATATACAGTAGTTCTTTTTGCTAGCAACATATTTGTAAGAGGGCTTTTGTGATATTTTATAGCGGAGAGGCATATTGCTTTGCATTGCATGCTGAGATTCTCTCTCAGCCTTCCCTACTCTGGTGCCCTTCAGAAGTTTTGGACTACAGCTCACATTAACCCCAGCATGGCTCTGCTACCTTCAGCCTTACCATCATACAGCTGCGATGGATGGGGCTGACGGGAGTTGTAGTTTAAACATCTGAAGGGCATCAGGTTGTGGAAGGCTGTTCTATCCCATCATGTGTTGAGATTTTCATAGGGGGCATTTAGATACATCTCATCTTAGCCCCATCCTCTATGTGTTTACTGGAGAGTAGACCGGAGGCAGGCTGATCCAGGCCAGAGACCTGAGAAATCCATGCAAACAGGCCTGGGTATTGTTCAGGCAAAGGCCCCAGCTGGGATCAGAGGAACTGATGGGCTGCCAGTCAGGCTGGTGATTGAGCCTGGGAAGACAATATTGACTTTATTTATTATTTTCTTTATTTATTCGATTTATATCCCGCCCTTCCTCCCAGTAGGAGCCCAGGGCGGCTCCAATCTTCACCCTCACATGATTTGCCACAAAGGGTGGTGTCTAGAAGTCCATAGTCTGAATCCTGGCTGACGTGACCCCCTGCCAAAGCCAAGAGAGCAAAAGCATCATTGTAGGCATATGCCACTTTACGTCCCCTGGCTATTAAATGCACAGTTCTGCTCTGTATTCTCCTGTTTTTGATTCCATGACATCTGCATCCAAATAAAATCTGCAGATTGTACAGACTTCTTCACTGGAGTCCAGAGGGTTTGGCAGTTGCACTGTTTCCTGCCCTCCTTTCTCGGAGAAGGGCCGTAGCTCACTGTTGCATGCAAAAGGTCCTAGGTTCAGTCCCTGGTGGCTTCATTTAGCGCTGGGAAACAGTCCCTGTCTGGAAGCCTGCAGAGCAGCTGCCAGTCAGCATGGACAGTACCGAGCCTGTGTTACTTCTTGCCTTGGGACTCATGCTTCTTCACTTGCAACCTTCTGGATATCCTGGTGGGATATAAATCAAATAATAAATAAATAAAATTATTATTATTATTATTAATTTTCTTCCCTTTCTGAAGATCTTGACTCCTGAACAGACCTTGCAAGAGCTGAGATGCCATCCCATCAACAAATGTTGCATGCCATACTCTGCATCCACTTCCTTGTCCTTGTTCTGGCAGAAGGTGCCACCAGAGTCTACTACGTGGCCATCCATGAAGTGGAATGGAACTATGCTCCCCTGGGGAAGAACGCAGTCACAGGACAAAGCATAGCTAATGACAGGTGGGTTTAATTTCTTGGTTACCAGGGCCCATCTGATTAAGATAGTTATACTGATCATTTCATTTTTTTTTTTCAATAATTTTTATTCAGATTTTCATAAAACATACAAGACAAAATCATAAAACATTCAAAGACAAAAAACAAAATCAAAAATAGTTAAACAAAAAGAAAAAAAGAAAAAAAAAACAAAAATAAAAAATAAAGAGTAAAATATTGACTTCCCATTTGTCAAAGATCAAATCAGTTATAAGTCTATAATATATAACAATCCTGTCTCTTAAGTCATATTATAAAATCACTTTCCTCCAGTAGTTATCTTACTTAATCATCAAATCTCATAAACATTACTTTATTCTTTCCACAAAAAGTCAAAGAGAGGTTTCAATTCTTTAAGAAATATATCTATCAATTTTTTTTTCCAGATAAGCATATCGATTAATCCATCTCATTACTAATTATGATAATCTTATTGTCATAACCATAGTCAAAATAAACATTTCAATTAATCCATCACATCAGAATCTGTTAGGTTCAATAATTTCAGTAGCCATTGTTCTATTATCTCTATTAGTTCCATTTTCCATCTTCCATCTTCAGTAGTCTTGTTAAGTCCAGTAATTTCAATATCCAATCTTCCATTATCAGTATTCCATAATAATCTTGCTGTCAAAGCCATAGTCATATAGTAAGAGTCTGATGGGGATTACCTCTATCCCAAATATTTTCTTGCCATCCATTCTGAATAGGTTGCTGAAATACTGCTGTAAAATCATATCTCTGTTCTTTTTTTCAAAATACACTGGGTCATCTCTTAAAAGTTTTTCCATTGTCACATGGCTGCAGTTAATTCCATAGATTTTCTCTATATTGGGCTCCATCACATCATTCCAGTCCAGAAGATTATCCATGCCATTGATAACTTTATCTCTAGAATCTTCATTCATTTCTTCAGAGATAACATTGAGTTCCAAACAATAGATTTTATTTCTAAAGTCCATAGACTCCAAATCTTGTTCCTGTTCCACGTTGGTTCCAATCTCCGGGATCTCCTCTCTCACAGGGACCCCTATTCCAGTCTCCAGGGTCACCTCTCTCACAGGGACCCCTGTTCCAATCTCCGGGGTCTCCTCTCTCACAGGGACCCCTTCCAGGGTCACCTCTCTCACAGGGACCCTTATATCTTTAATCTCCTGCTTCATTTTACTCAATTCAATTTTCATTATCTCAATCTCATCCATTATTTTCTGAAACATAGTTATTTCCAGATTTTCAGCCACTTTCTTAATTGCCATTTTAAAAGAAAAATATAGGAAAACCACTTCTTATTTCAGCAACAATTGGGTTAATACTCCAAACTTGGTGACATCACAGTATAAACAGAGCAGACAGCCTTATCTCTCCAATAGTTAAGTAAACAAAATGCAGTTCCCAGGATCGAAACAATTAATGGCAATCGTCAAGAAACAGATTCGTCAAAATAAAATAGACCAAAAAGAGAGTAGTCTCAAAACAGTATAATATTTTTCAAAATAAAAATCTGGAATAGAAATCCCTCTTCTGTGTATATCTTTAGAATGCAAATCCAGGACAGCTTTTTGCAACAAAAACAGAGATAAGCTATTAATTAGTGCGTAGCAGAGAGAAGTTATGGCTCCCCAGTGAGATGTCAAAAACTGATCAATCTGGCAAATCTCTTTTAAACAGCAACAATTTAAGTCAAGTAAAAGAAAAATATAGAAAGAAGGGTGCTTGCCTGTTAGTGCGTTCTCTCTTAGAAGATAAGATGAACGTTCGCTTTAACAGATAGAGCTTGCTGTTAAAAATCCGTCCCACCTTCGTCGGCTGGACCTCGTCCCATAAATTAATGAGATCTGGTCGTCCCAACAAAAATAGGCTTTGAGGTTAATCTCTTCGTTTCTCCCTACCCGGGAGAAGTTTAATCAGTCAAAAAAAAAAGAAAAAACTGACTGATATATCTGAATAAGCTTCTTTTGAGGCAGGAGCCCGTCTCAAAAGCAGGCACAGGCTAAGTCACCCTTCCCGGAAGTCAGTTATACTGATCATTTCAGAGTTGCTTGATAATATATAATATATGCTTGACACGTATCTGATCTGTGCTGGTTTAATGGTTAGCCTCTTTCATCCAAGGAACAGAAGAATTTCCATACTGCAGTAGTGCACCATGCAGAATACTGTACAATTGTATCACACAATTCCATATCCTAAACCAGGCCAGGAGTAGCTAAGCTGTGACCGTGCAGATGCTGTGGACTGCAGCTCCCATCATCCCTGACCGTTGGCTATGCTGGCTGGGGCTGGTAGGAGTCCAAGATGTCTTGCGGATGTTGGGGTGGGAAAGGCTGGCTAAGTCTGTACCTCAAAATAATCTTAAGGCAGTGGGAAATAAATCATGTACTGAAGCAGTAACGAGGTAGCTGTAAATTCTGCTACTGTTGACTCATTAGCAAAGCTGCGCCTCCCTTCTACCTACCCCTCACGCATGCACATGCTGGCACGCACAAGCAGGAACTCTTTGCTCACTAATCTCGCCGCAGTAACATTTAAAAGCAGTCATTCTTTCTTTATCATGGTCAATGACCAACACAGAAAGCATTGGAAAACAGCACAGCGTTCTTCACCCTTGGGTCCCCAGATGTTGATGAACTACAACTCCCCACCATCCCTGACAATTGACCATGCTGTCTGGGGATGATGGGAGTTGTAGTCCAACGAAGTTGAGGGACAGTGGCATAAAACAATAGACTGTAACAACTATCTCCCAGTCTCAAATACTCCCTTCCTGGGAAAGTGGTTGAAAGGGTTGTGGTGGAACAGCTGCAGGCATTCCTGGATGAGACTGATTGTCTGAATCCATTCTAGTCTGGGTTCAGGCCTGGGTTTGGGACCTAGTCATCCTTGGTTGCCTCGATGGATTACCTTTATAGAGAGAAGGACAAGGTGCTCTTCCGGCTTGATTTCTCAGTGGCTTTTGATACCATTGACCATGGTGTCCTTCTGGACTGGCTCTGCAGTGGCTCTGTTCATGTGTGCAGGGTCATGGCAGAGAGTAGCATGGGGAGAGTGCTCCTCGACCCCCTGGTGTTTATACTATGGAGTGCCACAGGGTACTATCTTGTTCCCAGTATTTTTCAACATCTACATGAAGCCATGGGGAAGGGTCACCAGGAGTCTCCGAAGAAGGTGCCATCAGTCTGCTGATGATACCCAACTCTGTTTCTCTATTACATCTGAACCAGGACAGACAGTGCAAACCCTGGACCAGTGGGTGGGCTGGAGTCAATAAACTGAGCTTGAATCCTGGAAAGACAGAAGCCTTGTGGTTGGGTGGTTCTTGTGTCCAGTAGATAGATCGATTGCCTGCCCTGGATGGGGTTGCACTCCTTCTGAAGGAGCAGGTATGCAGACTAAGGGTACTCCCGATCCACCTCTGTCACTAGTGGCTGTGTGGCCAGAAGTGCTTTCTGCCAGCTTTGGCTGGTATGCCACCTGCGACCATTCCTGGACCATCACAGCCTGACCACAGTGGTCCATACGTTGGTGACCTCAAGACTCGATTACTGTAACATGCTTTATGTGGGGCTGCCCTTGTATGTGGTCCGGAAGCTGCAACTGGTGCAGAATGCAGTGGCCAGACTGCTTATAGGAGTGGATTAGTGGCAACATGTTACCCCGCTGCTAAAGGAGCTGCACTGGTTGCCAATTTGCCTCCGGGTCAGGTTCAAGGTACTTGTGTTGTTCACAAAGCTCTCAACAACTTGGGCCCAAAGTACCTTAAGGACTGCCTAACTCCTTATATTCCATCTCGATCACTGGGATCTTCTGAGGCGGCACATTTGGTGGTTCCCCACACCCTTGAGGTTTAGTGGGCCTCCACTAGGGACTGAACCTTGAGTGAGGCAGGCCTGCCCTGTGGAACTCCCTGCCAATAGAGGTTCGGCAGGAATCATCCCTTCTTTCTTTCAGGCATCTCTTGAAAACTGTACTATTTATTTATTTAATTAACTAATTTATTATTTGATTTATACCCCACCCTTCCTCCCAGCAGGAGCTCAGGGCAGCAAATAAAAGCACTAAAAACATTTTAAGCATTATAAAAACAGACTTTAAAATACATTAAAACACTTTTTAAAAAAAGTTTTCAAGCCTTTTTTTTAAAGGTTAAAAACATTGGCTTTTTAAAAAATAGTTTTAAAAACATATTAAAAAGCAGTTCCAACACAGAAGCAGACTGGGATAAGGCCTCAATTTAAAAGGCTTGTTGAAAGAGGAAGGTCTTCAATAGGTGCCGAAAAGATAACAGAGATGGCGCCTGTCTAATATTTAAGGGGAGGGAATTCCACAGGGTAGGTGCCACCATTCTAAAGGTCCGTTTCCTATAATGTGCAAAACAGACTTCCCGATAGGATGGTATCTGCAGGAGGCCCTCACTTGCAGAGTGCAGTGATAGACTGGGTATATAAGGGATAAGACGGTCTTTCAGGTACCCTGGTCCTAAGCTGTATAGGGCTTTGTACACCAAAACTAGAACCTTGAACTTGGCCTGGTAGCAAATGGGCAGCCAGTGCAATTCTTCAGCAGCTGGGTGACATGTTGGCAACACCCTGCCCCAGTGAGCAGTCTCGTTGCTGCATTTTACACCAGCTGCAACTTCAAGACCAACCTCAAGGGCAGCCCCACATAGAGGGCATTATAGTAATCCAGCCTGGAGGTTACCAGCACGTGGACATCAGTGTTCAGGCTATCTCGGTCCAGAAACAGCTGCAGCTGTCTTACCAGCCCAAGCTGGTAAAAGGGACTCCTAGCCACTGAGGTCACCTGGCCCTCTAATGAAAAAGATGGATCCAGGAGCACCCCAGACTACAAACCTGCTCTTTCAGATGGAGTATGACCCCATCAAAAGCAGGCAACTAAGCAATTATCCGAACTCGGGAACCACCAACCCACAGCGCCTCCGTCTTGCTAGGATTCAGACTCAGTTTATTGGCCCTCATCCAGCCCACCACCAAGTTCAGGCAGCGGTCCAGGGCTTGCACAGCCTCTCCCAATTCAGATGTTATGGAGAAATAGAGTTGGGTATCATCAGCATATTGCTGACACCTCGCTCCAAATCTCCTGATGACTGCTCCCAAGGGCTTCATATAGATGTTAACCAGCATGGGGGACAAGATGGTACCCTGCGGCACCCCACAGCACATGTGCCAGGGGGCCAAAAGACAATCACCCAATGCTATTCTCTGAAAACGACCTTGGACATAGGATCGGAACCACTGTAAAACAGTGCCTCCAATACCCATCTCACCAAGTCGGCCCAGAAGGATACCATGGTCAATGGTATCAAAAGCCACTGAGAGATCAAGTAAGAATAACAGGGTCGCACTCCCCCTGTCCTTCTTCCAATAAAGGTTGTCCATCAAGGCGACCAAGGCCGATTCAGGCCCATAACCAGGCCTGAACCCAGACTGGGATGGGTCAAGATAATCTGTTTCATCCAAGAATACTTGCAATTGATGCGCCACAACCCTCTCAATCACCTTCCCTAAAAAGGGAGTATTTGTGACCGGTCTGTAGTTGTCACAAACTAATGGATCCAGGGTGGGCTTTTTCAGGAGTGGTCAGATCACCACCTCTTTCAAAGCAGCTGGGAACCACTCCCTCCCACAATGATGCGTTCACCACACCCTGGATCCACTCGGTCACAGCCCCTCGGCAAGCTTTAATAAGCCAAGAAGGGCAAGGGTCGAGAGGACACGTTGCTGGCCGCATCAATGCAAGCACCTTTTTAGGCAGGCCTTTCAACATGAAGTATTTTTCTTTTAACCAATGCAGTATTTGTTGATGCTTTTATTATTGTTTTTAATGATGGTTTTATTGGTTTTTAATTTTATAATGTTTTTGTATGTTGTCAGCCACCTTCATGCACTTTTATGAAAGTGCAGCTTATAAAAACTTAAATAAATCATATCATATGTAGAATAAAATAACATAGAATAAGATAACATGACACGGAAGAGAATAAGATACAGATATTTGAGCAAGAATATTTCAAAGATATGATCATATCACAGACTCCAAAAGGGAAGATTAGAGGATGGCTAGAATTGACTTTTGACTAATTTTGCACACAGCAGCACAAAATTTAGCTACACTGACAGATGTGCCTACAATTTAATCACAGAGGAGCAGAGAGACATGAAATGTATCCGGTGGTCCTGGCAGTTTCAATATAATATTTTGCAATGAAGATTTTGCATAAATCATGATAAAAAAAGACAGTACAGAAGAATGTGGGTTACTAATTTGACCTCTGGAATCACAAGGGCACTTGTGTTCACAATAGGGGATTTTTTTTATATCTTCCCTCCAAGACTGATGAGAGGAAGACATTTAGCCATGCCAGCACAAAGGCTCTGCAGTGGTTTCAGAGCACACATTTAAAACTGTGAACTGAGGTGCAATACCTTCAGCTTGATGTTTGCCAGCAAGTTGGCTTTGCCTCATTTGAAAAATGGGCGCTGATCATTGGCAGAATTCTTGTCAGAGGTCATGGTGCCTTTCTCCAGAGCAATCACCTTCCTGAAGCCATCTGTGGAGACATTAAAGAAGATTAATGCTTGTACAACTTCCAAGAGGCAACATCATTCTGGATCTTTTCACTTCCATTATATGAAGAGCATCAATTCAAACATATGCACAGCAGAGGTGCAAGAGGCACCATGCTGGCTGGGGCTGATGGGAGTTGGACTCCAACAACATCTGGAAGGCCACAGGCTAGCCACTCCTGCCCGAGATCTTACTATTCTAATAAGTATCATACTAGGTGTTCAAACATCTCATAGCCGAGCTAAATGTGACATGGCAGGTTTGTGATTAGGATCTCCCAAAAAACGAATAGCCTCAGAAGCCCCCAAATAGGGGAGGGGGCTGAACACTTTCCCACATGATATTTCCCTGATTCAAATATTTTTCTCAAAACTGCTCTTTGTCATGTACACGTGTGCTGATGATGTTGGGAAATTATAGCTATACCTGTAAGTACATGTGTACCTGCAAGTTCTTCCCTGTGAAGCAAATAACGGTTTTGAGGGAAGAGGTATTCTTAATCAGTGTCAGTACTGGCTGAAAAAGTTATACTGCCCTTTCCCACTACCGTGGTGCTAGTCTGATTTGAGCGCCCCTCAGCTACTTAAAAGAAAACAAATCAAAAACAGTTTGGCCTTCAGTAAACCTAAGAACAAGGTAGGTGACTATCTTTATCTCCTGATGTTACTGTTAGGGCAGGCTCACACAAGGCCATCTATGGCAAAGACGAGATTTGCATTGGGAACTTCCTTGGTCACACAGCAGGGATAATGTTCTGTGTCTACAGTTGACAATCAACATATGGTGTCCTCAGTTGTGAATACTTTCTGGCTCTGAAGAGTTGAGTGCCTCCCTCTTTCTAAAAAATAATGTCACAGCTCCAGAAGGAATTTGGAGAAAAATCAGCAATGTTATCAGAAGGGAGCCTGAAGGGGCTTCCTGAGTAAAGACACTCACTGTGTCCCCTCGCTCTACAAATATAGATATAAATATAAATATTGTATTTCAAATGCCTACAGGAGGACAGCAGTGCTCCTGAACATCGTTATATGGAAGAGGGAATTTTGACTGGTGTAGCTTGTTATGTGACATGGGGGGAGAAGTTGTGTCAGTTAGAATTCCATTTTCTGTGTCACTGCAAATGCTACAAGAGAGTCGTCTCTGCCATGGGATCCATGAAGATCTCTTGGCACAATTGGGGAAAAGAGTGGATTACAGGCGTTTGGAAAGGGGCTGGGGTAGATCTGGGGGAAGTGCTTCTAGAAGCCATGGTCTGACACATTAATGACTGTGCTCCTCTCGCCTGTAGATAGTAATAAAAGTGTGTCACTGCTCGCTTGGACTTAGGACTCCCACTGGCTGTTTTATCTTTGATAAAAGTAATCACTTAGTTCTCTGCCAGAGCAGAACCCGAAGTTCCCATCTGTATTTTCACAGTGTTCGGAAACGGATGACCAGTTGGTGAACCATTGACCCATCTCTGGTGGGGGACCTCTAACACATGACTGGTTCTTGTAAAGAGTGCTCGAGTCAGTGTTGCTCGGTTGGATCTGGTGAAATTCTTAAGCTGCAAGAGAGCATATTCCAGATCCACTAAATACAGATTAATTGTGCCTCAGTTCTTAAGTCATTCTGAATATCCATGCTTTTGTAAATTGGAGGTGCACTTGTGTAACGCTAGACTAGTAAGAAGTTACATTGCATTTCGATTCATTTTGGCTCTCTTCCCTGCCTTAAGAACAGTCAGCTGTGCATACAGGTAGTAGGCGATAAGCTGCTTCATAGGACATCTTAGCATGAAAGTTGCTGCTAATATTGTTATTGTTCTCCCACCTTTTTCAGGGCAGCCTCTAGATTCCTCCAGCCTGCCAAGGACAGAATAGGCAGCATCTACAGGAAATCTGTCTATAAGCAATACTTAGATTCCACATATACATCAGAAGTACCCAAACCTGCCTGGCTGGGATTCCTTGGGCCCATCATACGAGCAGAAGTGGGTGACACCATCACCGTACACCTGAAAAATTTTGGTAGCCGACCATTCACCATCCATCCTCATGGGGTCTTTTACACAAAGGACTCGGAAGGTAAATGAGCTTCTTTCTCTTTACTCTGGCTCATGAACTCTTCTGCAAGGCTTGGCAGTTTGCATAGGTCTATATCAAGGGAAGCTCCTCCAGCGAACGTTATCAGCCGCGGTGCAGAGAACCCCATAGCTGGCCCTCCTGAATATGGGGGCATTGAAACTTTGGGCCATTTTACAGCAGCAATTGTCGGGGCATCAGAGTGTGGAGGCTGCTGTCCCAATGGAAACTGTCAAAAGTATAAGAACCTAAGTGTTGTGCTGGATCTAGTGGAGGATGGTGGCTCTGACGTCAGTGGGGCAGTGAATCAACTCTGGGTGTTGGGCGCAAACTTTCAAGGAGCTGTCTGAAGTGCTGAAACCTATTCCCAAAATAGGTTCAGCGCCTTGGACAGCTTCTTGAAAGTTCAATGTAAAACCTGGAACTGATACACTGCCCCACTGACATCGGAACCACCAGTCTCCACTGGCTGGATCAGGCCAAAAGGCCACCTAATCCAGGATCGGTTCTCACAGTGGCCAACCAGATACCTATTGGAAAACCTCAAGCAGGACATGAGCACAAGAGCACTCTCTCATAATTCTCAGCGACTGGACAGCCATCTGTCGGGAATGCTTTGATTTGGATTCCTGCATTGCGCAGGGGGTTGGACTTGATGGCCTTATAGGCCCCTTCCAACTCTACTATTCTATGATTCTATATCAACAGCATACTCTGATACTGGGGGTAGTCCACAGCCATCATGACTAGCAGCCATTTGTAATCTTATTCTCAATGAGCTCACTAGGTCAGCCTTTCCCATCCTAGTGTCCTCCAAGCACTTTGGACTACAACTCCCATCAGCCCCAGCCAGCACGACCAGTGGTTAGGGACATTTATTTATTTATTTATTTTATATCCCACCCTTCCTCCTAGCAAGAGCCCAGGGTGGCAAACAAAAACACTAAATTTTTTTGAAACATCTTAAAAACAGACTTTAAAATGTATTAAGACAACTTTAATATAAAACTTTGAAAACATCTTAAAAAGCAACTCCAACACAGATGCAGACTGGGATAAGGCCTCTACTTAAAAGGCTTGCTGGAAGAGGAAAGTCTTCAGTAGGTGCCAAAAAGATAACAGAGATGGTGCCTGTCTAATATTTAAGGGGAGGGAATTCCAAAGGGGAGGTGCCATAACATTAAAGGTCCACTTCCTATGTTGTGCGGAATGGACCTCCTTATAAGATGATATCTGCAGGAGGCGTTCACCTGCAGAGCGCAGTGATCAACTTGGTATATAAGGGATAAGACGATCTTTCAGGTGTTCTGGTACCAAGCTCTGTAGGGCTTTGTACACCAAAACCAAAATCCTGAAATTTGGCCTAGTTATAATCTAGCAACATCTAGAGGGCCACAGATTCCTTCCTCTGTTTCAGGCAATCATGAGGGATGCTAAAATGTGAAAATATATTATAAAAACGTAGCTTTAGGTAGTTTGCAATAATATAAAAGGATAGTGCAATAGTATTATATGAAAACTGATGCGTGGACTACATTTATTGTACAAACTAAAACTGAATGGATCTTGCAATTGCTCAATTATTCCAGGGTCCCTGTATCCTGATGCATCCTCACAAGATCTTAAACAGGATGATGCCATCCCACCAGGAAGGAACCACACTTATACTTGGACTATTCCTGAGGACCATGGGCCAACCGCTGATGATCCTGCCTGTTTAACATGGATCTACCATTCTCACATCAATGCACCAAAAGATATTGCTGCTGGCTTAATTGGGCCATTGCTGATATGTAGAGAAGGTAAGACTGCCCTTTTTTTGAAATTCTCTTAGAAATGGTGCAATAAATCACAAAGGGTTCCTTAATAGTTCCTTAGTTCCTCTTATAGTCCAGAAGTCTTTCATTTCAGGGTGACCCCCACTGCATCCTTGCCTGCAGGGTGTGGGCTCCTTGCGTCTTCCACACTCCTCTGCTAACCGAGTTTCCAGGCTGCATTGGTGAAAGTAGTGCTGCACCTCCTCCATCCCCACACCAGGGTTGCTTTGCTGTCTGGGAGAGCCAATGCTAGTGTTGGAAGGAAAACAAACACTGGGAAATTTAAATCAACCTTAACAGTAACAACAGCTGGTATAGCACAGAGGAGAGGAGAGCCTGGCTGAGAGTCCAGAGTCCGTGAGTTCAAATCCCCGCTCGTGTCTCCTGGGCGTCAAGGGCCAGCTAAAAATCACCCCACAGTGAGTGGCTCAAGGGTTACGTACCCTGCCACCTGTGCAGCCGTGGGCAAGGGGCATAGTCCCAAGGAGCCCAGTTGCCCCCTAGCTGGCCATTGTGGACAAAGAAGGGGCTGGCTTGTGCAGCGGTGGCAAGCTGAGCAGGCCCGAGCCAGCTGGGGAGGACTAGCCTCAGAGGGAGGCAAGGGTAAACACCCTCTGAATACCGCTTACCATGAGATCCCTATTCATAGGGTAGCCGTAAGTCAGGATCGACTTGAAGGCGGTCCATTTCCATTTTAACAGTAACAGTATGCTAAAAAAAGAGTTACTGTACACATTTGATACACTGAATTAAAAACAGAACATAATTTAATGTAAATATTTTATAAAACCAACATAAGCTCACTAGCAAACTTCTGCATACAGATCAATGCCCATTCATGGCCTTTCCGGCAACCTTGTAACTGATAAGAACACAAATTTTATATTTATTTCATAAATGGAGGCTGATCATTTTGAAATTCAAAGAATTCAAATCCCATTTCTACCTATTGTCATATTTCGAGCAACGTTAAACGGTCCTCATAGGCATATTGCTGGCTACTGAGGAAGACATCTGTCGAGACGCATTTAGCCGCGCTCTGTATTTTATTATGTATGGGCATTGATTTGAAGTTGCATTTATTTATTTGTTTGTTTATTAAATTAATAACAATTATTAATTAATATCCCGCCCTTCCTCCCTGTAGGAGCATGTGGAAATTTGCTAGTGAGCTTATGCTGGTTTTATGGAATACTTACATTAGCTTATATACTATTTTTAGTTCAGGGTATTAAATGTGTACCTTAAGTGGTGCTGGAAGGAGCCACAGGGTGGGCTCCTCTCCTCCTACATGGCCCATATCTTCCAAGGCAGACTCCACAAGCCTGGAGCCCTTTAGATGTTTTGTACTGCAGCTTCCAGCCAGTGTGGTCACATGATGGTGGGGCTGATGGGAGTTGTAGTCCAACAATATCTGGTGGGCATCAGGTTGGGGGAGGCTGTTTGAAGAGATACAGGTTGAGAGAAGCACACTTTGCCGGGGTTCCCACACTCTAAGCGTGATGTCAGCAGGGGCCTTCCATCTCTTACCTAATTCTGTGGAAGGTGTAGATCTGAAATAAGACAAGGGTGATTAAATGTTGGCAGGTAGCAACCACAAAGGGGGATGCTTCACACCATTGCATGAGGCTAGTATCTCAGTTCTTGATCAGACTTGCTTTGAGAGCAGAAGTGCTTCCTCTGAGTCCTAAGAGAGGTGGATTTTCATGACAGTAGAAAGAAAACCAACGGATTCCACATAGCATCAGGCCTGCTTTGCGCCTTCCATTTACTCCTCTCCTTTCCTGGCCCAGGGACTCTGAAAAGTGTTTCCCAAAAACGTCATGATGCAGATCTCGATTTCTTTCTGATGTTCACTGTGGTTGATGAGAATGAAAGTTGGCACCTGGATGAGAACATTGCCTCCTTCTGCAAAGATCCAGACTCTGTCGATAAGGAAGACGAGGAGTTCACGGAGAGCAACAAGATGCATGGTGGGCTTTCCTTGGTTCCTTTGATGTCCAGGATCTGAGCCATAATTGAAAGGGAGGGCTGCTCATAGGGGGTTTTGGGTACCGTTTCACCTGGGTTCTGATCTGCATGTATGAAGATGTGTAACACACAAGTGCTCTGTATACATAAATGTATTAAAATTCAGTCTCTACCCCATCCCTTCCCAAGGGCTCAGGGCAGGTAACGATAGTAACAAATATAACAAAAAACCACATACACAAAATTCAGTGTTGAACTGATACAAAACCTTTTTACGTTGTTACTGGCTGTGAACACACTGGTTGCCAGAGCAAAGTGTTTCCACGAGCCACACCTGGAGGGGGAACAGGTTGATCTGCCGATCAGTTGCAAAATCTCTGAAGCTGAATTTTTTTAAAACCGCACTCGAGCTCACCCACCAGGCTTTGCAGTAAAAAGGGGCGGGGTTTGACTAGTGCCGTGTGTCTCCCGTTTTGAGAAGAGAGAGGTGGAGACGCACTGGAACTGGCAGAACAGCAAGTGTGTTTCTACCCATTATCTTGCTCTTTCTTTCTGCAGCAATTAACGGTTATGTTTTTGGGAACTTACCTGAGATGAGCATGTGTGCCAGGGATCATGTATCATGGCATCTCTTTGGAATGGGCAGTGAGATTGATGTCCATACCGCCTTCTTCCATGGACAGACCCTAGTTGTCCGAGGCCACAGGACTGATGTGGCCAGCCTCTTCCCAGCCACATTTGTGGCAGCTGAAATGGTCCCGCACAACATTGGGAAATGGCTGCTGAGCTGCCAGGTCCACGATCACCTGGAAGGTAAGGCAGCATCCCAAATTGAGCTCCCTTAGCAAGAGTAGCTGCTAGTTCTTCTCTGTCTTCCTTGCCCACTACAGCAAGTGGACATGCAGCTGGCTGAATGATGATTCCCTGTTTCACAGATGACTGAATAGACCAGCCTTCCCCAACCTGGTGTCTTCTCAATGTTTTGGACAACAGTTTCCATCTACCCCAGCCTGCACATGTTGATGGGAGCTGTAGTCCAAAACACCTCAAGGACTCCAGGTTGGGGAGGGCTGTAATAGACTGTAAGGAGGGCTGAATGTAGAACCAAAACAAAGTTTGGCAGAATTTTAAAATCAGACCAAATCCCAGCATGTGAATTTCATATTTTCAGGTTTCACATTTGAGATTAGATTTTATTAGATTTTTTTTTTATTAAATGTGATTATTATATAACACCGTTTTATGTGCATGGTACTTTGCGGAGTACAAGAGAATAGTACTCGGCTCTGATGAGCTTGCAGTCTAAGCCCCTGGTGTCCAACACGGTAGCCACTTGCCACATGTGGCAAAATAGCTATGGACCTGTGGCGAATTGGTGCTTTACTTGTACCACTTACTTTTTAAATAGAAGATTTTTAATAAAATTCTTTTGTACTTGTCCCAGTTTGAAAAAGTGTCCTTCATCCACCCTTAACAATCGCAGATTCATCCTTAGGTCTTATATGCTGAAAAATGCACTTTGACATCTACAGTTCTCAGCTGTCTCAAGAGCTTGTGAGACTTCTTTCTTTGAAGAGGCTCCTTTTCAAAACAGATGTAATTCTACTTCAAAGCACTCAACATTTGGAAGATGATTCAGTTGTTGTGATGTAGACTAGTATTTTAACTTGAAATGAGTTCTCAGTTCTATATAGTTATTCCAAAACTATTTTCAACTTTTGGTTCAATGTGACTCTGAATCAACTTCTTCTGTGGTAAAAATGGTGAAATCAAAATATAGGTCACTGTTACTGGATGAAAATTTGAAGGCAGAGTTGAGGTATAGTCTAACTGATTTTATGCCTGAATTCCGTGCACCACATAATAAAAAGATATGTCAGATTTCTCACTAATTCTATCAATAAATTTCAAAACATTATTGTGCATTTTTCCACCCTCAAAGACACAGTTTAACTTTTTTTTGTCTTGTGGTGAAAATGTTAACACATTTGCCACAGTTTTGGCAAGTATGAAAAAGCTATTGGACACCACTGGTCTAAATGTAGGGAAAGGGGAGGACAGTGAATTATTGTTCCGGTTGCATGCATTATCCATATGATGTTTGCGCAGTCAATCTGCTTGCATAGAAGTCTGTCTTCTTTTTTGATACGATGCCATGAGTTCCATGGTCCCAGCAGGATCTGGACCATGATGACAGTGTTTGGAGGAACTAGCAAAGGGGGTGATTGAGCTGGGGCCAACTGGGAGGGGGATGAGGACCCAGCCCCCTGGACTCAGGATGTTAGGGAAGAGGTGGCAGATTCTCCAGCTCTTGTTCCTGCAGCGACCCCACAGCAGGACACTTCACTGGGAAGATCCAGGGAAGTTGTCTTCTCATACAGGACAAGAGTTGTGTGAGTGAGCTCACAGCATCCTGCTTTTTTAAATCTAGACAAGAAAGATGTGGTAACTTGTCCGGACACATTCATTGCTACTGTCCAACTCTGGAGCCTGTTCTTGTCCTAGACTCTTGCATTGCAACCATCTGAAGCCCAGCCTGCCTCTGAACCTGTGTCAAGTTCTCTTGAATAAATCTGTTACTTGAAAGTAAAAGCGTTGTCCTAGTGTTCTTGGGACGGTGACCCAGGACACATAGTGCCATCGGTATCATGGCCCTTGTTATTGGGTAACATAAGCAAAAAGGCAGCTCCCTGTACCAAAAAGCTTACATTCTGAGGGTCAAAGTAGCACATTAAATGTGTGATTGCATTTCTATAACTTTGGGAGTTTCTAGGTAGGTGTTTATTGTGGGATCATTGCTGCTTATGCTTGTAAGTTTTTCACAGCATCCACATGACAGTGTTAGCATCAAAATGGTAGCCTACACCCCCACACACACCTTTAATCCAGTTTTACCCTTTCCAGGAACATCTAATAAATTTAAAAACATTGTATTTGTCTAACTTGCACTCAGAGTAGACCCATTAAAATTAATGAACCTAAATTAGCCATGTCCATTAACGGCAATGGGTCTACTTTGAGTAGAAATAGGATCAGGTACAACTCAGAAGCTTGTTGCCCATGGTCTGTTTGTGATAGCTGAACAATTTGTTTGCAATATTAAGCCCCCATCTAGAAGTATTGCCTTTAATTATTTTTTAAAAAAACCCTGCAGATCTCCTGATCTGGATTAGGACTGCAAAATGGGTGTGTGTATATATTTAACCCTCTGTCCCTGTCACATTTTTTGATAGAAGTCTCTGAAGCTGCTGTAGATACAAAGATGTGCTTCCATCCCAGGGCATTGGGGTGGGTAATTTTGTTCGGGAAAAGGGCAGGAGGAACAGGTTTAAACCTTCTCCAACCATGATGCTGAATTCCTGATCTGGATTGGGTGGGGGCACAGCTGCTATTTTAAAACAAATTAAAGATATGGAAATGCAAACACCCATTTAACATATTGAATAATTTGATCCTGAATTTCAACACCGGGAGAGAAAACAAAAGCAAGGCAAATGAGAAGATATACCCCTGCAGTTGCTCATTCTTGGGCTTAGTTTCTCCTTGACAGGTGTCAGTGCAGACGGAGGAAGGAATTGAAGAAAGAGGGGGCAGCATTCATGTAGCCGTTCTGGGCGGCAGCTGATGTAATTACGTCTGCCAACTGTTTTGCATTTTTACTGTATTCTTTTTGTGTTGCCTTGAGTTACCCTGTGAGTTGAAATATGTGTGTTACCACCAATCACTAATGTACAAGGAAAGATATTTCATATAAAAAGCTACATGTGGCTTGGGGGACGGGACGGGCTGGGAGGCTGTTTTGACAGGTGAGGCAGGCTGAGCATGTATCCTTTATGCTTCCTACAGCTGGGATGGAGGCTTTCTACGTAGTCAAGAACTGCTCCTATCAAAATTTAGAGGCTGCCCTGAAAGGGAAACTTCGGAAATATTACATAGCAGCAAAGGAAGTTCAGTGGAATTATGGACCCTCAGGATTAGACCTGAGCAGTAGAAAAAGCCTGCTGGAGCCAAACAGGTAAGGGGATTTTTCTTGGTAAAGTGGAGTTGTTGCTTTGGCTAGCAGTGCATTACACAGTGCTGAAAGGGGCCCATCACGGAAAACTTGAACTTTTCAGCAGAGTTGTTAAGCCTGCACTTTGTAAGTCGCAAATGTGTGATTTACTGAAGTTCACAGCCCGACAGAACTGAAATCTTTTGAACCAGTTTATCTCTGAAGAACTTTTGTAATGTGTTGTTGAATTTCCATACAGGAAACTCATACAATAAACATAAAGCAGCTTGAAACTAGTGACCTGTAGCAGTTTGTCTACCTGTGGTCCATTTGATAACAAGGCAGCAAAATACGGGTCTTAAATAGCAGGTGGATTGAATTCCGGTCTGGGCACACCAAAGGACCAAGAGCAGGAAAAGTATTGCTCCCTTGAGGTGCATCATGTACGCTTTCCTGGAATGCAGGACTCCCCTATGCTTCTCCTCCACTCTCTTTCTGAGCCATATTGCCTCCCCACCCTCTTCTCCAGGAAAATAAAATCAAAATAAAAGAAACCAGGGACTGTCAGTGTAATACAAAGAATATTCAGTCAAAATAAACATGCAATAAAGCCCTAGGTGGCTGTCCTGCTTTTGGTGGAAGGGTGGGTTAGAAATCTATATTGTTGTTGTTGTTATTGTTAATGGAGCCAGTGTGGCATAGTGGTTAGAGTGTTGGACTATGACCTGGGAGACCAGGGTTCAAATCCCCACACAGCCGTGAAGTTCACTGGGTGACGCTGGGCCAGTCACTGCCTCTCAGCCTCAGAGGGAGGCAATGGTAAACCCCCTCTGAATACCGCTTACCATGAAAACCCTATTCGTAGGGTCGCCATAAGTCGGGATCAACCTGAAGGCAGTCCATTTCATTTTTTCATTATATAATAATAATAATAACAACAACCCCAAACTGTAATTCTGGGAATTCTAGTTTTCTGCAGATGCTTAGAGCTCCCAAGCCCTTTCACATGGTTGGAAGGGAAATCATCAAAACATTAGCCTGTCTCCATAGTGTGTTTTCTTTCAGTTGCATTTTGGCTGTATGCCCCCATCCTCACTTCCCAGAAGAAGTGCCAAAAAAGTTGTGGTTCTTTCTTGAAGCCACACTGCTGCTGGACAGCCCATCCTATTCAGGTCTTCTGACTACTAACAGCATACAAGTGGGGATGACCAGAGACCAGGAGGCCTTTGGAAGAGAACTGCTTGCTTGTGGGGGTTCCTCCCAGCATTTGCTGCTGTCCCACTGACCCAACTGCGGGATTTATACCCTCTTTCCCCAGGAGGGAGGAGACTGTAATGTCCCCACCCACCTATCCCTGCCCTCCTGCAGCAGATGAGGGGGATGCCTGTCTCTGTAATTTACCCTCTACACATGTACAGAGGCTATACCGTACTTCCCAACCTTTCCATGCAATGTTTTTCACTCCACACCTGGGCACTCCACAGTATCCCACCCTTATCTCTGGGTGATCCTGGGTACCCCCCAAACCCCATGTAGTTATAGTTATTGCTAGGTTGTGTATGTGAGGCAAACCTTTCCTTCAAGAGTTGCCCTGATGGTATGAAGCTGCCACCAGTTTCAGAATGAAACACCTTTAAATATTTACCAAGAGACTCTGAAGACAATGTGTGTTAGATTCAGTACCATTTGTTATTATGCCACCTCCCTGACTGTATGTGACTGTATGTGAATGTGTATGTTCCAACGGCTGTGAAGGCGGATGAAGGCTGCAGCAGATAAAAGACTTCCAATCGTCGTGGTATCCATGCCATTGGATCAAAGCCTTTTTCTGTCAAGATTGTGTGTTGATCGTTGTGCGCGGATCTCCTCACATAAAACAAATTCACGCACAGGCGTCTTCTAACCAAACCAAACCAAAAGTCCCATGGCGATTGGCGAATGGCAACGGGGGCAGACTGTGAAATTCGGAAGCCCTTAGTCATGGACCGGCACATGGGTGGTGGATACAGACTCAGTCGTTCTGGCTCAAGGACCGAGGCAGTTGAGTAGTTCAGCAGCTGTATCCACAACTGAGTAGTCTTATTCAGGATCCACTCTGCTTACCCCGTATGGGGAGGGGGCTAGAAAAGGTGCCCTAAACAGAGTCTGCCTCATCTCTCTCCCTGAGTGGATTACCACATCCAGTGGAGTCACTGCTTAGCGGTTGTAAAAGACAATTGAACTTTGGAACATGGAATATATGGACATTGCTGGACAATACAGATACTGTATTGCAGGACTGCCATCATCGCAGGAGAGTTGAGAAGTTTTAATATTGACATAGCAGCACTCCAAGGAACTCAAAGAGCAGGAGAAGGACAACTGAAGGAAGAAAAAGGAGGTTATTCCTTCTCCTGGAAAGGACTGCCTGAACAAGAATGACAAATACATGGAGTAGGCTTTGCTATTAAAAACAATCTTGTGAAGCTCTTGTCAGAAGTTCCTATTGGCATTAATGAACGACTCTCAACTTTCCGGTTAAAACTTGCCAAAAACCAGCAGCCAACTATTCTAAGTGCTTATGCACCAACATTAGGTGCTGATGAAGACATCAAGGAAAATTTTTATAACCAGCTGGACACCATCTTATCAGAGATACCTGAGGAGGATAAAATTATCCTCTTGGGCGATTTCAATGCAAGAGTTGGGCGTGATTTTGATTTATGGCCAGAAACCATTGGGAAAGAAGGAGTTGGCAATAGCAACTTGAATGGCATTCTACTTCTGACTAAATGTGCAGAGCATAATCTTGTTATTACAAACACACTCTTTCACCAGAAAAATAAATTTAAAACATCATGGAAGCACTCTCAGTCAAAAAGCTCACATCTTCTGGATTGCGTAATTGTCCGTGCCAGAGATCGTTGTGATGTACTTCTCACTCGGGCCATGCCGAGTGCTGATGACTGTTGGACAGATCACTGATTAATTTCACCTACTATGGCCATTAATATTGTTCCTCAACGTAGGCTCCAAGGAAGAAAACCAAGGCGTAAAATGAACATCCATGCCCTTCAAGATCCTATTAAGCGAGCCTGCTTTCAAACAACTCTTAAGAAACATCTACCGATGGAACTCCCTGAAAATGTCGAGGAACACTGGATTAAACTGAAGACATCCATTATTGCAGCATGTGAACAAACTATTTTATTTATTTATTATTTGATTTATATCCGCTCTTCCTCCCAGCAGGAGCCCAGGGCAGCAAACAGAAACACAGAAAACAGACTGGAAGCATTCCATATACATCCCAATTACATACTGGAAGCGTTCCATATACATCCCAATTCCAAAGAAAGGGGATCCTAGGGAATGCAGTAATTATCGAACTATTGCCTTAATATCCCATGCAAGTAAAGTAATGCTCAAGTTTCTACAACAAAGGCTCTTACCATATATGGAGCGAGAAATGCCAGATGTCCAAGCTGGATTTAGAAAGGGAAGAGGCACCAGAGATCATATCACAAACATACGTTGGATAATGGAACGGACCAAGGAATTTCAGAAGAAAATCACCCTGTGCTTTATAGACTACAGCAAAGCCTTTGACTGTATAGATCATGAAAAACTATGGAATGCTTTAAAAGAAATGGGGACGCCACAGCATCTGATTGTCCTGATGCGCAACCTAAACTCTGCACAAGAGGCTACTGTAAGGGTGTGAGACAGGGGTGTATTTTATAACCCTATTTGTTTAATCTGTATGCAGAACATATCGTACGGAAAGCAGGACTGGACCAAGATGAAGGAGGTGTGAAAACTGGAGGGAGAAATATAAATAATTTAAGATATGCAGACGATACCATACTACTAGCAGAAACCAGTAATGATTTAAAACAAATGCTGATGAGAGTTAAAGAGGAAAGAACAAAAACAGGACTACAGCTGAACGTCAAGAAGAGTAAAGTAATGACAACAGAAGATTTATGTAACTTTACAGTTGACAATGACATTGAACTTGTCAAGGATTATGAATACCTTGGCACAGTCATTAACCAAAAGGAGATAAAAAGCTGGTAAAAGGAGGCCACGGATACCAAACTAAGAAGCGTAAGGACTGGTTTGTTGAGAATGATAGTGAGATTGAACATATCATTGACAAGAAAAGGAAAGCCTTCCAGATATGGCAGAAAGACATTAACTGCGCTGCTAAGAAAAAAATCTATGCCAGTGCAAAGGCTGAGGTCCAAAGAAGAACTAGAGAACAAAGCCAGCAGGGGGAGGGGAGCAGGGAGCATCTGTATGCAGGCAGCACCAGTTCATTCTTAGACTGCCTTAAACTCTCTGGCACAGCCACCCGCAGCTCAGTGCCCTGAAGGGGTTTTGGACCTGGGCTGACAGGAGCTCTCATTCGAAACATCTGGAAGACTGACTTGTGATGTTAGCGGAATATCTGGACAGGGTGGCCCCTGCAGTTTGCTGAATTCAGAAATCAGTTAGATACTGGAAGGTGAAGTAATATGATTTGTTGTGCTTCCTCAGGAAGCAAAACACTAGGTACATTTTAAAAAAAACCTCCAACCTTGTCACTAGTAATAGCATCCTAAGAAACCAACGTACCTTATTAGCTAGGTAGCACCTGCTTGTGTTTCCCACCCCCGCTGACCGGGCCACACCCTTTTGGGGGGCTCAGGTTCCTCCCCTCCCCTGGTGCTGTTTCCAGGGTGGAAGTAGGGGCCTCAGCACCCATTTCCTGAGCCACACCTAGCTGTGATTCTGCAACTGTCTGACAAATTCTGAAACACTTTTCTGAGGTAAGCAAAAGGGCTACTGCTGCTATGCTGCATTCAAAACCGGCTTTCCAAGCATCAGAGGTGTGAAAAAAAATGAGTAGTCAACATAAGCCGCTCTGGGTGTGTTACACCCCTGTCAACTCCCTTAAAAACTCCTCCGGGTATCTCCCTGGCCACCCTCTGCCTGGTCGGGAAGCGAGTACAACTGTGCTGTTCTTAGGAACGCAGCAAATCCCTCAACTTACACAAGGTGGCAGGTGCTTTCTGCTTTATTTTGCTTTATTGTAGGGAGCCCAACGGCTGTTACCTGTTATGCTGCACATACAGAATTCTCTTCTCCTTCCTGCAAGATAAGAAGTCAGGGACACCCAGCAAAAATGATCATAGCCATTTCAGGACTGTGCCAAGGCAAAGGAAATCTCCACCCAACACCTAAGTATTTAAACTTCTGTCATTCACTGACACGAGACGTGGGTGGATGGGTACCAGTTTAAGTGAAAGTAAAACAAAATTAGACAGATCAATGGTGGGGGAGGAGGAGAGGCCACTCAGTCTGTGGAACTTTCATGTACAGGAGCAGTCTGCTGCTCAGTCACATGCTGGGGACAAGCAATGGGACAGCCCATCAGCATCATGAAAAGCCCTGATGGATTAGACCAGTGATTCTCAAACAGTGCGCCGTAGCACACTGGTGCGCCGCAAGAGGTGACTAGGTGTACCACGAATATTATGAAAGTATATTTTAAAAATGAGAAGAAACCCATTTGTAAACTTTAAGTTATTTTTATTCATAGTTTAAAATATATTAATATATTTTTAATTTTGTACATGAAGTGCACCAGAAAATTTTTATATGTTTTACAGTGCGCCGTGAACCAAAAAAGTTTGAGAACCACTGGATTAGACCATAGGTCCATCTAGTCCAGCATCCTGTGCCTATGGGAAGCCCACAGACATGACTTGAGTGTAACAGCGCTCGCCCCCACCCCTTGCACTTCCCAGAAATTGGTGTACAGAGACAGACTGCCTCCAACAGTGGAGGTAGACCAGCCTTTCCCAACTAGTGGGCCACCAGTTGTTGTTGGACCACAACTCCCATCAGCCTCAGCCAGCATTGCCAATGGTCAGGAAAGATGGAATTGTGGTCCAACAACATCTGGTGGCCCACTAGTTGGGAAAGGCTGGGGTAGACCATACCCATTGTGGCTAGTAGCCATGGATAGCCTTATCCTCCGTGAACTTGCCTAATCCTCTTTTAAAGCCATCTAAGTTGGTGGCCATCACTACCTTGTCTAGGAGAGAATCCCATAATTTATGCACTGTGTGAGCTTCCCAAACGCATCTTGCTTCTAAACAAAACCCTGGACTAGGTAAACCTTCATGGTCTGACCCAGGAAAGCAGTCATTCATTATAGACTGGATCTACCCATGAAGCCAAATTTAGTGATAAGGAGTTTGTAGACTCCTGAGAGGACAGAACAGGCTGTGTGATGTCAGACAGAGAGGGGGGATGTCATTTTTAATGCTTCCCTATGTAAAAGAAAAAACACAGTTCCCTGCAAGTAGAAAGGTAGCATAGCAGAAAGAGGTTTGTGCTACAAACTTTCTCCCCCTACTCTGCTAGTTTCCTTCTTGTAGGATTTCCTCTTCTTTTTTTAAAAAAAAGAAACTTTAAAAAATACATTATCTCAGTAATCAGTAACGAGAACAAAAGGGATAAGAAATAGTGACTTGCCAATGTCCATTTGGTGAGTTCGTGCCTCAGGCGACATATTAGATCACAGTTCACTGGGCTACAGAAGCAAGAAGGGGAACAAAAATAAAGGAGAGTAGTGGTGAATGCTCAGCAGCAAAAGAACTACAAATGGAAAATCAAAACTGCAATGAAATATTAACAATGGCGGGGGTAGATCTTCAGGGCCAAAAGCCCTCAACAATGCTTTGCATTTCCATACCGAGAAATGCACACACATATCTTTGTAAACACAAATCTTTTGCAATCTTCTGGAGTAGTTTCCCAGAGTGAGTGAGGAGTATAAGTAAAGCCTGCTGCAGCCCAGAGCCCTTGCTGTGAGCTCAGCTGCAGGAAACAGGCTGGGTGGCTCTGCATCCCAATTTCAGGTCTGTACTCTATTCATCTCTTCCTGATCCCAAACTGTTTGGCAGTTGTTTGGTTTTTTTGCAGTTACTGAACAGCTGCACTTTTATTTATTTTATTATTTCAATTTATTTTATTATTTCAATGTATATACCGCCCTTAGCAGAATAGCTCTCAGGGCGGTGAACAAACAAGATAAAATACAATATATCATAGTAAAAAATCACAAAAACATGTACAAACAAACAACAGAAAGCACAACAAAAACGAAATACAACACAAATTAAGAAGGATACATGTTAAAAGTAGAAAGATTAAGAAAATTAAAAGATTAAAATGCCTGGGAGCATAAAAAGGTCTTTACCTGGCGCCGGAAAGATAGAAGTGTAGGCGCCAGGCGTACCTCTTCGGGGAGGCTGTTCCACAACTCAGGGGCCACCACAGAAAAGGCCCTAGATCTAGTAACCACCCTCCGGGCTTCCCGATGAGCTGGTACCCGGAGGAGGGCCTTAGATTCTGAACGAAGTGAACGGGTAGGTTCATAGCGAGAGAGGCGTTCCACAAGGTATTGAGGTCCCACGCCGTGTAAGGCTTTATAGGTCAAAACCAGCACCTTGAATCTCGCCCGGAAGCAAATAGGGAGCCAGTGCAGACGCGCCAGAATAGGTGTTATATGCGAAGACCGACTGGTCCTCGTCAATAGTCTGGCAGCCGCGTTCTGCACCAGCTGAAGCTTCCGACCTGTCTTCAAGGGCAGCCCTACGTAGAGCGCATTACAGTAATCCAATCTTGAAGTTACCAGAGCATGAACAACGGAGGCGAGGTCATCCCTGTCCAGATAGGGGCGTAGTTGGGCTACCAGACGAAGATGGTAAAATGCATTCCGTGCCACCGAGGCCACTTGGGCCTCGAGAGACAAGGAAGAATCGAAAAGAACCCCCAAACTACGTACCTGTTCTTTCAGGGGGAGTGTAACCCCATCCAGAACAGGGTGAACATCCACCATCTGGGCAGGGAAGGCGTTCACCAGCAGTGTCTCGGTCTTGTCTGGATTGAGTCTCAGTTTATTAGCTCTCATCCAGTCCATTATCGCGGTCAGGCAACGGTTCAGCACATCAACAGACTCACCTGAAGAAGATGAAAAGGAGAAATAGAGCTGCGTGTCATCAGCATATTGATGGCAATGCACTCCAAAACTCCTGATGACCGCACCCAGCGGCTGCATGTAGATGTTGAAAAGCATGGGGGACAAGACCGACCCCTGAGGGACTCCACAATGGAGAGTCCATGGTGTCGAGTGATGTTCCCCAAGCACTACCTTCTGGTGACGGTCCGCGAAGTAGGAGCGGAACCACTGCCAAGCAGTGCCCCTGACACCCAACTCCGCGAGTCTCCCCAGAAGGATACCATGGTCGATGGTATCAAACGCCGCTGAGAGATCAAGGAGAATCAACAGAGTCACACTCCCCCTGTCCCTCTCCCGACAAAGGTCATCATACAGGGCGACCAAGGCTGTTTCGGTGCCAAAACCGGGCCTAAAACCGGATTGAAACGGATCTAGATAATTGGTTTCATCCAAGAGCGCCTGGAGCTGGCCGGCAACCACCCGTTCCAAAACCTTGCCCAAAAAAGGGACATTTGCCACCGGTCTATAGTTGTTCAAGTTATCTGGGTCCAAGGAGGGTTTCTTTAAAAGAGGTCTCACTACTGCCTCCTTGAGGCTACCAGGGACTACTCCCTCCCTCAAGGAGGCATTAACCACTTCCTTGGCCCAACCAGTGGTCCCAGCCCTGCTAGCTTTCACTAGCCAAGATGGGCAAGGATCCAGAACAGACGTGGTTGCCCGAACCATTCCAAGCACCTTGTTCGCTTCCTCGAGCTGCACCAACTGAAACTCATCCAATAATGAAGGACAAGGCCGTGCTCCGGACACTTCAATGGATTCATCTGTCGCAACATCGGAGTCAAGGTCCCTGCGGATACATGCGATCTTATCTTGAAAGTGTCCAGCAATTTCGTTGCAGCGGGCTTCCGATGTTTCCATAGTATCGTGGGGGCCAGAGTGTAAGAGCCCATGCACGACTTTAAAAAGCTCCGCTGGGCGGCATAGGGATGATCTAATAGAGGCAGCAAAATAAAGCTTCTTTGCTGTCCTTACCGCTTTTGTATACAACTTATTGGTGGCACTTACCAAGGCATGATTGTATCCACTGGGAGTTTTCCTCCATCTGCACTCCAGCCTCCTCCTCTCATGTTTCATCGCTCTCAGCTCCGGGGTATACCACGGAGTGGTATGAGCTCTACACCGGAGGGGGCGCGCGGGAGCGATCGTGTCAATAGCCCGGGTCATTTCCGTATTCCACAGTGCGACCAGGGCCTTCACCAGCTTCACTGCCATTCTCAGGGCTCCTTCATTCAAAGCTGGTGTTCTCTTGATTTGGGTGAAATGGGCAAACCGTCCATGGCTATTTTTATGGTGATTTCCGCTTTACGGTGGCAGTCCGGAACGGAACCTGCCGTATAAACGGGGCCCGCCTGTACTTTATTATTGTGAATTTATTATTATTACAAAAACAAACCCAACCCTTCCTCTCAAAAAAGTCCCAGGGCACCTATTTGTATATTTAAAAGATATACCCCACGTTTATAATGAAACATTGTCAAGCCGACATAGAAAAATAGCACATTGAATAACAATTTAAAATATATTCTCTTCCAAAGTGCAAACCATAAAACAACAGTTAAAAACAGCAATGAGTCCACATTTATTCAGGGGCTATATGGCATTACTGCATATCTTCAGCTTTGTTTCAGTTAAACCAATCTGATTTGAGAAATTTACAGGACATTATCCCAATCTGCTTCTGTGTTGGAATTGCTTTTTAATGTGCTTTTAAACCTTTTTTTTTAAAAAATATGTTTTTAATCTTTTTTTTAAAGATGTCTTCAAAGCTTTTTTTTAAAAAAAATGTTTTTAAAGGTGTTTGTTTTAATGTATTCTAAAGTCTGTTTTTATCATGTTTTAAAAGGTTTTTAATGCTTTTGTTTGCTGCCCTGGGCTCCTGCTGGGAGGAAGGGCGGGATATAAATCAAATACAGAAATAAATGAATAAATAATCCTTTCGGTTTGCCGAGTCTCTTGCATAGAACAGCATGAAAACTACTACAGTCTCCGACACAGCTGGGTTTGCAAAAGCAACAGTGCACCCTTTTTTAAAAAACAAAAGCTGCCAAATTTAAAGATTTGACTGTTGTTGTGTGTTCTAGAATCACGTTTGCTTGTTTGTGTTTAGTTTTTCAGAGCAATTTTTCAAGCAAACTTCCACGCGGATTGGGGGAACATACTGGAAGGCCAAATATATTGAATATATGGATGGAACTTTTCGGGTGGAGAAAGAGAGAACAGAAGAAGAGAAACATCTTGGGATACTGGGTAATACATCAAAATTGAATTTCCTGTCCAGCAGGGGTGCAGCCGTGCAGGGTCTCAGCGGGTCTTAGACGGCTATATCTCCAGCATCCTACAAGTCAATCAGCATGAAAGGGGAGTGTGTTGGCCACTGAGAAGAGTCTTCTAACATAAGAACATAAGAACATAAGAAGAGCCTGCTGGATCAGGCCAGTGGCCCATCTAGTCCAGCATTCTGTTCTCACAGTGGCCAACCAGGTGCCTGGGGGAAGCCCGCAAGCAGGACCCGAGTGCAAGAACACTCTCCCCAGAAAAGGAACATGCTTCCTTTTCTGCTGATTGGAGCCAATCAGAGTAAAAGGACAAGAGTCAAACACTGAGAAGACTCTTATCAGTGCTAACACTCTCATCTTCCATGCTGATTGGCTCCTAGGTATTAACAAGGATCTCATTCTCAACCCCACACCAAAAAAAAAAGTGAGGAAGGGCATGACTATGATTAATATGTAGGGACCCTGCACTTCTGAATTTGCCACTACGCTACTGCTGTCCAGCAGGAATGAGCAACTAATTTTGAGAGGCACCTTGGAAAGTTTATTTATTTATTTCGAAGTTTTGTATCCCACACTGTCTGTCTCAAAAGAGACATCCAAGACAGCTTGCATCAATTATAAATGTTTTAAGAAATGGGAAATGGAGACTGTAAGGAATTCTCATCAGGAGGTTAACTCCCAAGCCCAGGGCAATTATTCCCAGCCAGGCACAACCTGTGCCTCCCTTACCAGGGTTGAGTTCTATATCTCCCCCAGAGATGTATAGCCTGGATTGAAGATAGAACCCCAACATCAGGTAGCACCAAGGAACATGGGGGGAAAGCCCAGCAATAGCCAGGAATCAATTACCCAATTGGGGGTTTCTGATGATAAAATCTTCCAAAGCTTTCACGGCTAACGGTTGTGAGCTTCTCCAACTTTCCCAGGCTTGTGGCCTTGAGGTACCAGTCTTAGGCTGATAAGCAGGTGTTCTTACTCACTGCCTAATTAATTGGATTCAGCTGTGGGAACTGACAGTCTCATGGCCTTCTAGAGGCCCTAATTCAGGCAAGATGTCCCCCCCACGCGCACACACAATTCCTTGCCACAGAACCATTTTAATTAACAACCTTAACAAACCAGGCATTCTTGACAGAGACAGCAGATCAATGCAGCATCACAAAAACCTGAAAACATCTGCAGCCCAAAATATGAAGTGCCTACCAGCATAAAAATGTCTTCATGAGGCCATGGAAAATAATCAAGGAGGGATCAATTGCCATTAGGCATGCAGAGAGTTCCACAATCTGTGTGTGATCACTGAGGCTGCTTCCTTCACACGGGGGCTTTATGTCACAAACAAATTGTTCAGATCCAATTTTTCTGTCTGCACCATTGGCATGAGACCATACACACACACACTGTTTTTCAGTCTTAGATTTTTCATAGGTATTATGCTGTTTCCTGTCCACAGCAATGGGATAGCAGTTGGTGGAATGTTTTCTGATTTCCCCCCTCC
Organism: Rhineura floridana; assembly: GCF_030035675.1. NCBI lineage: Eukaryota > Metazoa > Chordata > Lepidosauria > Squamata > Rhineuridae > Rhineura > Rhineura floridana. The sequence continues at coordinate 6,440,251 of NC_084495.1, read as the reverse complement.
CCAATCACTACTGCTCCTCTCCCTCCACTACCTTTCCCTGTTCTGGGCATCCATGTAAGTATTTCTGTAACTGCGCACACACATCTTTTCTAAAAGTTTTTTTTTTCCGCCAGGAGCGTGCAAGTGCAAAAAAGCCAAAGTTCCCAGTCCCTAGGTACTGTGTTTTACTATGGGCAAAATGGAGGCCTCAACCTTTTTTGTGGGGACACACGAACACATTCCTATCCATCTTTTTGTGTTTTACTGTAGAAGTCATGCACAAGACTGATGTTTAGCTATTATCAACATTCTTTTTTTTTTTTTTTTTACAATAATTTTTATTCAAATTTTCATAAAACATAGAAAACAAAATTATAAAACATTCAAAGACAAAAAACAAAACAAAACAAAAATGATTAAACAAAAAAAAATAAAATGTTGACTTCCCATTTGTCACATATCAAATCAGTTATAGGTCTACAATATATAACAATCCTGTCTCTTAAATCATATTATAAAATCACTTTCCTCCAGTAGTTATCTTAATTAATCATCAAATCTCATAAACATTACTTTATTCTTTCCACAAAAAGTCAAAGAGAGGTTTCAATTCTTTAAGAAATATATCTATCAATTTTTCTCCAAATAAACATGTCAATTAATCCATCTCGTTAATAATTATAATAATCTTATTGTCATAATCATAGTCCAAATAAACATTTCGATTAATCCATCTCATCAGAATCTGTTAGGTCCAATAATTTCAATAGCCATTATTCCATTATCCCTATTAGTTCCATCTTCCATCTTCAATAGTCCTGTTAAGTCCAGTAATTTCAGTGTCCAATCTTCCATTATCAGTATTCCATAATAATCTTGCTGTTGTAGCCATAGTCATATAATAAGAGTCTGATGGGAATTTCCTCTATCCCAAATATTTTCTTGCCATCCATTCTGAATAAGTTGCTGAAACATTGTTGTAAATTCATATCTGTGTTCTTCTTTTTTAGAAAATGCACTGGCTCATCTCTTGAGAGTTTTTCCATTGTCACATGACTGCAGTTAATTCCATAGATTTTCTCTATATCAAGCTCCATCACATCATTCCAGTCCAGAAGATTATCCAAGCCATTGATAACTTTATCTCTAATATCTTCATTAATTTCTTCAGAGATAACGTTAAATTCCAAACAGTAGATTTTATTTCTAAAATCCATAAACTCCAGATCTTTTTCCAATTCCACATTTGTTCCAATCTCCAGGGCTTGTATCTTCCCTTTATTTTTTCTTTTCTCATCTCTGATCTCATTCTCCTCTCTCACAGGGTCCCCTATTTCTTTAAACTCCTGCGTCATTTTGCTCAGTTCAATTTTCAGCTCCTTACTACCCTGTCGCAGGGTTTGTTTTGTTATCTCAATCTCATCCATTATTTTCTGAAACATAATTACTTCCAGATTCTCAGCCACTTTCTTGATTGCCATTTTTAAAACCACAAAAACAAAACAAAACAAAAATAAAGAAGAACTACTTCTTATTTCAGCAACAATTGGGTTAATATTCCAGGCTTGATGACATCACAGTATAAACAGAGCAACCTGCCTTATCTCTCTATATTCAAGAATGCAAAATAAATTTAGTTCCCAGCATCAAAACAGTTAGTGGCGTCGTGAAGAAGCAGATTCGTCAAAATAAAATAGACCAAAAAGAGAATAGTCCCAGACAATATAATATTCCTCGGAATAGAAATCAGGAATAGAAATCTCTCTTCTGTTTATTATCTTTAGAATGCACTTCCAGGACAGCTTTTTGCGACAGAAACAGAGATAAGCTGTTAATTTCGTGAATAACAGAGAAGAGCTATATCTCACCCAGAAGTTGTCCAAAGCCGATCAATCTGACAAATCTCCTTTTGCTGCAACAATTTAAACCAAGTAAAAAAAATAATAGAAAGAAGGGTGCTTGCCTGTTAGTCCGTTCTCTCTTTCAAGAAAAGATAAACGTATCGCTTAAGCAGATAGAGCTTGTTAGGAAGTCCGTCCGGCATTGTTGGCTGGACCTTATCTCATAAATTAATGAAATCCAGTCCTCCCAACAAAAACAGGCTTTGAGGTTGATCTCTACGTTTCTCCCTGCCCGGGAGAAATTTCATCAGTCAAAAAAAAAAATGTTCTGACTGATTTATATCTGAATAAGCTTCTTTTGAGGCGGGAGCCCGTCCCAAAAGCAGGCACAAGCGAAGTCACCCTTCCCGGAAGTCCAGCTATTATCAACATTCTGATAAGGAGGTGCCTTCAGCATGAAGTCATCAGTGGAAATAGGTGCCCTCATACTGTTTGGGCTACTGGAAACCAAATGGCTAAGTTGTGCTCAGGTGGGGAGCAAGGTGGATTGGGACCACTCACCAAAACATCACCACACACAGGACAAACTGCCCACCAAATGAGTTTCCACACCAGCAGTGACTGCAGACGTATAAGAGGTAGCCATTAATTGTTGTTGTTATGTGCCTTCAAGTCGACTACGAGTTATGGCGACCCTATGGATCAGCAACCTCCAACACTATCTGTCATGAACCACCCTGTTCAGATCTTATAAGTTCAGGTCTGTGGCTTCCTTTATGGAATCAATCCATCTCTTGTTTGGCCTTCCTCTTTTTCTACTCCCTTGTGTTCTACCCAGCATTATTGTCTTTTCTAGTGAATCATGTCTTCTCATGATGTGTCCAAAGTATGATAACCTCTGTTTCATCATTTTAGCTTCTAATGATAGTTGTGGTTTAATTTGTTCTAACACCCAATTATTTGTCTTTTTTGCAGTCCATGATATCTGCAAAGCTCTCCTACAACACCACATTTCAAATGCGTTGATTTTTCTCTTACCCGCTTTTTTCACTGTCCAACTTTCACATCCATACATAGAGATCGGGAATACCATGGCCTGAATGATCCTGACTTTAGTGTTCAGTCCTAGCCTTCTTCTGATTTCTTGACTAGTGTCTCCATTTTGGTTAATGACTGTGCCAAGGTATTCATAATCCTTGACAAGTTCAATGTCTTCATTGTCAACTTTAAAGTTGCATAAATCTGTTGTCATTACTTTAGTCTTTTTGACGTTCAGCTGTAGTCCTGCTTTTGTGCTTTCCTCTTTAACTTTCATCAGCATTCATTTTAAATCATTACTGGTTTCTGCTAGTAGTATGCTATCATCTGCATATCTTAAATTATTGATATTTCTCCCTCCAGTTTTCACACCTCCTTCCTCTTGGTCCAATCCTACTTTCCGTATGATATCTTCTGTGTATAGATTAGATAAATAGGGTGATAAAATACACCCGTCTCACACCCTTTCCGATTGGGAACCAATCAGTTTCTCCATATTCTGTCCTTACAGTAGCCTCTTGTCCTGAGTATAGGTTGCGCATCAGGACAATCAGATGCTGTGGCACCCCCATTTCCTTAAAAGCATTCCAAAGTTTTTCATGATCTACACAGTCAAAGGCTTTGCTGTAATCTATAAAGCACAGGGTGATTTTCTTCTGAAATTCCTTGGTCCGTTCCATTATCCAACGTATGTTTGCGATATGATCTCTGGTGCCTCTTCCCTTTCTAAATCCAGCTTGGACATCTGGCATTTCTTGCTGCATATATGGTAAGAGCCTTTGTTGTAGAATCTTGAGCATTACTTTACTTACATGGGATATTAAGGCAATAGTTCAATAATTACTGCATTCCCTGGGATCCTCTTTCTTTGGAATTGGGTATATTGAATGCTTCCAGTCTGTGGGCCATTGTTTAGTTTTCCATATTTCTTGACAAATTTTTGTCAAAATTTGGACTGATGCATTCTCAGTAGCTTGTAGCAGCTCTATTGGCATGCCATCTGTTCCTGGTGATTTGTTTCTTCCAAGTATTTTCAGAACAGCTTTCACCTCACATTCTATAATTTCTGGTTCTTCATCATACGGTTCCTTCATGAATGAATCTGTCATCCTGGCATCTCTTTTATAGAGTTCTTCAGTGTATTGCTTCCATCTTTCTTTTATTTCATCTCGGTCAGTCAGTGTGTTCCCCTGTTGATTATTCAACATCCCTACTCTTGGTTTAAATTTCCCTTTCATTACTCTAATCTTTTGGAATAGGGCTCTTGTTTTACCCTTTTTGTTGTCCTCTTCTATTTCTATACAATAACTATTGTAATAGTTCTCTTTGTCCCTACGTACTAGTTGCTGTATTGTTGCATTTATTGTTCTGACCGTGTTTCTATCTCCTTTTGCTTTTGCTTTTCTTCTCTCTTTAACCATTTTAAGAGTTTCTTCAGTCATCCATTGAGGTCTTTCTCTCTTTTTAACAAGAGGTATTGTCTTTTTGCATTCTTCCCTGATAATGTCTCTGACTTCAATCCATAGTTCTTCTGGTTCTCTCTCAACCAAGTTTAACGCCTCAAACCTCTTCCTTATTTGATCTTTATATTCTTCTGGGATGTTATTTAAATTATATTTTGGCATTATGATTGCTTTGTTGTTGTTCTTTAGCTTTACTCTGATTTTCGATACGACCAGTTCATGATCTGTACTGCAGACTGCTCCTGGTCTTGTTTTTGCAGAAAGTATGGAACTTCTCCATCTTCTGCTACCAATTATATAATCAATTTGATTCCTATACTGACCATTTGGTGATGTCCACATGTACAGTCATGTTTTTGGTTGCTCAAAAAATGTGTTGGCAAGAAATTATTGGCTTCACAGAATTCAATAAGTCTTTCTCCCGCTTCATTTCTGTCTCCAAGCCCCATTTCCCCACAATTCCTAGTTCTTCTCTGTTCCCTACTTTCGCATTCCAGCCCCCCATGATTATCATCACATCTTGTTTTGGTGTGTGATCAATTTCCTCCTGTACTTCTGCGTAAAATCTCTCCAATTCATCTTCTTCTGTGTTTGCTGTTGGAGCATAACTTGGATGATGGTTGTGTTAATAGGTTTCCCGTTTAATCTCATTGATATCACTCACTCAGACCTTGCGTTAATAGCTCCTAATTGCTTTTGCTACAACACTTCTCACAATTAAAGCAACCCCATTTCTTCTTAATTTCTCATTTCCTGCATGAAATATTTTGTAGTTGTCTGATTGAAAATGTCCCATTCCCGTCCATTTTAATTCACTCACACCAAGTATTGTAATGTTGATACCTTCCATTTCTTGCTTGACAATTTCTAATTTCCCCTGGTTTGTGCTTCTTACATTCCATGTTCCTATTGTGTGTGTCGTACAACTCCAGACTCGCATGTGTGTGCATCAGCCTCTGGGCTTCCTTTCGGCTTTGACCCAGTTGCAGCGCTACTCGTACTTGTCCTTTGTTCTTCCCCAGTAGCTTGGTGAGTGCCTTCTGACCTGGGGGTCTCATCTTCCAGCACCAGGGCTGGTTCTAAAGGGTGGCCAGGTGGGGCACTGGCCCGAGGGCCCCTGGAGCTACAGGGTAACAGGGGCCCTCAGCGGCCCCTCCGCTCCCCTTCCGTGATCCGCAGCGATTCGCGGCCCCGCCACACCCCCTACTTACCTGTCTCCTGCCTTTTAGTATTGCCCTTAATGAAGATGTCAGCCGCGGCTTCCCTAAAGTACTGAAGCCCCTGCCGCCATCTTAGTTGATGGCAGAGATGTAGCACGCACGCATGCCATCAACAGAGATGGTGGTGGAGGCTTCATCCCCTTAGGGAAACTGCGGCCGCCATCTTGGTTAATGCCAATGTAAAAGACAGGAGAAAGGTAGGTGGGTGTGTGGGTGGCGCAAACGTGCAAGCATGCAAGCGCGAATGCGCAAGCATGCCAGGGCCCAGGGAAAGCTGATGCCCAAGGGCCCCGGCATGTCTGGAGCTGGCCCTGTCCAGCACTCTCTCGTGTTGCATTTTGGATACTCTGTTCATAGGGTTTTCGTGGTAAGAGACATTCAGAGGTGGTTTAGCATTGCCTTCCTCTGAGTCTGGATGCATCTTAATCTGGTGTTTCAGCTTTAACCATTCCACCTTGGGTGCCCCTGCTAGGAGTCTAGCCTCTTGGTCTAGACTCTTGAAAGCATTGCTCTGTTTCCTTGACACTCTCAAACCCCCTCACCACGTTAAGGTGTGCATCCTCAAGGGGAATTAATTAATTAGCGTGTTCAATATGCACACATTCAAAGAGTTGGTGTGCATCTATAAAACTTTAAACCAGGAGTGAGGAACCTGTAGTCCTCCGGATGTTGCTGGGCTACAAATCCCATCATCCCTGACCACTGGCCATGCTGGCTCCAGTTACTGGGAGTTGGAATCAACAATATTTGGAGGGCCACAAGTTCCCCATCACTGACCTAAATGGCTAGTGACCCAGATATCTAAAGAAACGCCTTTTCCCAAGCCAATCTGCTCAGGTGCACATCTGCTGAGGGCTTCCTCAGAGCTTACGTGCCAGGTCAGGTGAGTTGAGTAGCAACTAGAGAGAGGGCCTTCTTGCCTGCCTGCCCCATTTGTGGAACTCCCTCCTCTATAAGAGAGGTCATCTGACACCAACGCTGCTGTTATTTAAGTTCAAAGTGTTAAGGGCTTAAGGTCATAATTTTATTTATTTATTTGGTTAATACATTATTTAATGCATTAATCGTTAAGGTATTACAAACTTCCTTGTTCATTTTGCTGCAACAAACTACCATGGGTAACTCCCTCCCCTCCAAAAAAACCCCCATTTTCTTAGTCATTTTGGATATCAGCTCATCCAGGCCTCTTTCCTGCCTCTTCTTTCCCCCCCTGCAGGCCCAGTGATCAAAGCTGAAGTTGGAGATACCATCCAGGTTACATTTGCCAACAAGGCCTCTTGGCCTTTCAGTATTCAGCCCCATGGTGTGTTTTATGAAAAGGAATGGGAAGGAACCCCATACCATGATGGTTTGTTCTTACTTGTGCATTTTCATTTTAGCATAGAAGTTGAACAGTTTAAAAACCTTAGCTGTATAAAAAACTGTGATCTGCACTAGCTAAAGTAAGTCCAGGATAAATAACTTGGTCTGAGAAACTAGAGAGTAATTTCAGTTACTTCCCGTGGGTTTGTTTGGTAAAAAAAAATAGAGGTGCCAGATAAGAGTCCCTTGGGCAATAGCACAAAATGGTTGTCATAGACAGCCAAAAGAAGAGGTGCCAGTACTCTTACCGGTGAATTCCATCACACACAAAAAGCGCCGGCTACTTCAAAAAAGATTGACAATGAAAGGGCAAGTATCATAATGCCTTTATATACATCAGGGGTGGAAAACGTTTTCAGCTTGAGGGCCACATTACCTTCTGGGCAATCTTCTGGGGGCCACATGCCATTGGTGGGCAGAGGCAGAGACAAAAATGGACAGGGCAGCAAGTCTGAGTGTTACATTTGTACAGTAGGCTAGTTTCTGCAGACACACTGACACCCCACCTCTATCTTCCACCCAGGGAAGCAAGAGGCATGTCCAGCGTTCAGGGACTCATTCCAGCCAGCCAGAAACACTCAAAGCAGGCCGGCAAAGGCTGTGGCTCAGGAGAGGGTGTGGCCAGGGGGGAGTCCCAAGGGCCAAACAGAATGGCCTGGAGGGCTTCGCTTGACCCTCCCCAAACTTGGAGGTTCCCTATCCCTGAAATAATGGATGGTGCACCTACATTTGGCATATCATGTGCTGTTCTGTTCATCCCCTCTCCAAAAACTTCGCTGTATGCATTTTTACTTTTGCTTATATTCCTGTCACAAGCTGCTCTGACAAGGGGGCAAATAGATACCTAAAACAAACAAATCAAATTCATAAAAAATTAAGTGGCTGTATACTATAGCCAGTATGGGTTTTTCACTTTCCGCAATAAATTGAAAATACCCCCCATGCCATTCTGATGCTTCCCATAAGTTCATTTCAAAACAAAACCTTACAAATAGTCCTAAACTCAGAAACACTTGCTTAACACCCTCTAAGTTTTCATGGTGATACACAAAGCAGTCAGAGAGAATTGAGCTTTCAAAGTGTAAAAAGAGAGAGAAACCAGACCCCTGTCGGACATTTTTCTGTCAGAGTTCTCATAATTTGTTGAAATTCATTAAAAATCAGCCATGTTCACAGACTACCTGTAATCCTATCATTGACCTTGCCCCATACTCTGACCGTCTTGTGCAGTTTCAAAGTTTAAAAAATGCCTGACTGTTTTTTAATTAATTTATGAAATTTAACATTGAAGTCTATTATTACATCAGGCATGCTCAGTAAGAACCGTCAATGTTCTAAAAGCCAGACTCACAGCTGTTTGGATTGGCTAATCAGGAGGCCACACCCATGCCAGACCTTGATTTCACTTTAGACAGTCATGGCTTCCCTCAAAGAATCCTGGGAAGTATAGTTTATGAAGGGGCCTGAGAGGAGACTCCTATTCCCCTGACAGAGCTCTGGTAGCCAGAGTGCTTTAACAGTCAGCTGCTCTGATTGAAGCTCTGTGAGGGAAACAGGGCATCTCCTAGCAACTCTCAGTACCCTTCACTAACTACTCTTACAGGATTCTTTGGGAGAAGCCATGACTGTCTGAAGGGAAATAAAGGTCTGGTGTGGATGTGGCTAGGGACAGCTTTGGTTTAAAATTTGGTGGGAGACTACATGTGCCTGCTGTAGAATAAAAAGGTGGAGGAAAAGCTGAAAAAGAATGATACTGTTCACAATGTTTCCCTTTTGGAAAGGAAAGGAGTTTCCTGTCTGCCCAATGTCTACCCACCCAAGCTCAGAGGCACATGTTACCAGATTCTTCCAAGCTATACAGGAAGTGGATTGGACTGTGAAAGACCAACCCAAATTGTGTTTGCATTTTGACAAATTTATAGGGCAGTCCAATATCTCAGAGAGGAGGTCAGGTCTCCTGCTCCGCTGGTACATTCACTATAGTTGCCCAATTTCCCTGCTTTTAAAAGTTTGATAGAAATGTCTGTTGGCTATAGGTATGTTCTTAAACCGCAAGGTTTTTTTTCCTGTTAGTGAATATAAAATTATGGATGGTTTGGAAAATGGAACTAGAAAAATGTGTGCCTACCACTCATAATGGCCTTGGGGCCATCAAATGGCACTGATCAGCAGTAAGAGCTCTCACTGGCTCTAACTGTTTACACTAGGAATAGCCAAACTGGTGCTCTCCAGATATTGGTTGGACTGTGGTGTCCATCATCCCTGATCATTGGCCATGTTGGCTGAGGCTCATGGGAGCTGAAATCCAACAATATCTGGAGGGCACCAGGCTGGCTATCCCTGGTTTGCACTGTCTCCTCTGAGCTGCTTTGAAGGGCCTGCAAATGCAGGCTTAATACTAAAGGTACAAGTAGCATGATCCTTCTTGCATGTTAAAGGTTTGTCCAGGAACGGGGGTACCGTGAAACCTCTTGGGAACTTCGTATACCACTGGAAAGTCCCGCAGCATGTTGGGCCCACAGCAACAGACCCTCCTTGCCTGACGTGGATGTACTCTTCTGCAGTGGATCCGGTGAGAGACACCAATTCTGGCTTAGTGGGCCCCTTACTCATCTGTAGACCTGGAACTCTCAATGAAAGGAATAAGCAGGTAAGTTATATTGCTCTGTAGTTATGCTGTTGACTGATATCAGCAGAAGGAACTGGAGAAGGTAATCTTTCGAGTCCCAAACTATGTTAGGGCTGCTGCATCTCCACCATCAAAACTGCCAGCCCTTCAAGGTCTGAATTCCTCTGTTCCACTTGATTTGCTGTGGTTTGTGGTGGGTGGGTGGGGACTTGCAGGAGGATGAAGAGGATGAAGAATGTAATATGTTGGTCTTTCAAGCCCTTGGGAACAGGTTACCTGAAAAGTCCACCTTCTCCCATATATATATCTGTCCAGACCTTAATATCCTCTTCAGAGGTCCTGGTTTGAGGACCTCCACTGAACAATGGAGGCAAGTAACCAAGAGGGTGAGGGCCTTTGCAGCAGTGGCACCTCAACTATGGAATTGCCTCTCCAGGGAGGCTTCCCTGCTATCAGCTTCATGGTCTTTCCGGTGCCAGGCTTTTTCAAATGTTATCCCATTGATTGTATGCTATCTTTTCAGTTATACTATGAATTTGGCTTTTAGGTGTCTCTCTGCTGGTAATGTTTTATGCTGCATTTGCTTTTATTATATTTTTAATACACTTTTATACTCGGGTGGCCAATATAAACATCATAAATAAATAATACAAAACTGGCTCTGTATAAGGTGCATTGGGCACCTATGAGATGCTCCAACCTGATAAACCTGCAACCTGGCACATTTATTTATTACTTTATTTTATTTATTTATTTGATTGATTGATATCCCACCCTTCCTCCCAGCAGGAGCCCAGGGCAGCAAACAGAAGCGCTAAAAACACTTTAAAACATCATAAAAACAGACCTTAAAATACATGAAAACAAAACAACATTAAAAACATTTTTTTAAAAAGCTTTAAAAACATCTTTTTAAAAGGGTTAAAAACATTATTTAAAAAAACACATATTAACTAGCCCAGCAGGAGGTCAGGGCGGCAAACAAAAGCAAAAGCAGGGCACTGACACATTTAGTAGTGTAGTGGCAAATTCAGAAGTGCAAGGTCCCCTCATAATAAAGTTCTGAGGGTAGACAATATTTGTATGCAAAAACTAGAGAAATAGGGAAGAAATTTGATTCAGTTTGCGTTTAATGGTGAGCTTCCCTAATTCATACTTTCTGAAATAATATGCAAACCAAAACACAGCTACCCTTTGAAATTTGATCTTCTCTGAAATTTGCAGCGCAGTTCTCTAGCCGAGTGGTGTGTTCAGAAAAGCAAAGGTTAGGGGAAAGTGTGCATAAAAATGCATACATTTGTGAAAAGAGCATACAAAAGTGCATTATAGTAGGGGGAAATTGCTTGCAAAAATGTGTATATTAGGAGAAATTTGCACTCAAATGCTGATGAATTTTCATGAGCATTTTTTTAAACATAAAATTCGCAAAGCAGCACGAAAGTGTGGACAGCTGAACTTAAGACTGGGAAAATGAGAAACGGAGAGAGCCCAGACTGGACAGGTTTGCCCAACCCTATCTGAAGGCTCTGTCTACTCAGAAATAAGTCCCATTGAATTCAGTAGGGCTTGGCCTGCCCCAGGTGAGTGGGGCTAGGATTGCAGCATTAGTTGCTGGGAGTGAAACGATGGGAAGGGGCTCTTGTGTTTCTGCCCTGCTGCCAGAAGCAGCTACCAGCCCTGCTGCCAGAAGCAGCTACTTGGCCAGCACTGGGAGGAGGATTCTGGACTAGAGGGACCTTGGTCTGATCTAGTTGGGTGGTTCGTCTGTTTTTAAGCAGGTTCCATTTTGTTTTTTCTTGGAATTGCCAACTGGGGATCCCCAGACATGTGTGTGTTTTGCCTTCCTTGCTTTCAGTCCACCATTTAGCAGTAAAAATAAGAAATAAAAATGCATTCTTGGTGCGCGCTAGTCTATAAATGACAGATTATTGGCACATGAGAATCTGCCTATTTTTAAAACCTGACACCCTGTGTGTTTTCATTATCCTAGAAAGGTGTGGATAAGGAGTTCTATCTCTTGTTCGCTGTGTTTAATGAAAACTTAAGCTGGTATCTGGATGCAAACCTGAAATATTTCTTGAGCAACGACCATGCTTTTGAGGATCAAGCCTTCAAGGAGTCCAACAGGATGCATGGTACGTCCACATACCTGCTCTTGGAGGTTAGGGAATGAAGACTCAGCTAAACATTAGATGACATAGCGATTAATAGTTGCATCTAAAATTTGTGGAGATGGGCATAAATAACTGCATGTGTGTGGGTGGGGATTGGCATAAATGGAAAAGAGACTAAATGATAATGGGGATAAGTAATAGGTATTTGATGCTTCTGTACCTCCAGTCTGAACTTTCACTCAGGATAATCCAATCAAGAGTATAAGAATATAAGAGGCGTCCTGCTGGATCAGACCAAAGCTTCATTGATCATTCTGCTTCCCATAGTATCTATCTGGAAAATGGGAGAAGAGCCCTGAAGGTAATAGCCTTCCCTGCTCATGCCCCCCAGCAACCAGTATTCATAGAATCATAGAATAGTAGAGTTGGAAGGGGCCTATAAGGCCATCAAGTCCAACCCCCTGCTCAATGCAGGAATCCAAATCAAAGCTTTCCCAACAAATGGCTGTCCAGCTGCCTCTTGAAGGCCTCCAGTGTCGGAGAGCCCACCACCTCTCTAGGTAATTGATTCCATTGTTGTATGGCTCTAACAGTTAGGAAGTTTTTCCTGATGTCCAGGCAAAATCTGGCTTCCTGCAGATATTCAGGGGTAGACTTCCTCTGAAATGGGAAGTTCCATATAGCCATCATGGCTAACAGATGTTGTCTCCTCCATGAATTTGTCTAACCCCAATTAAAGGCATCAAATCCCATTATTTAATAATGTATTGTATGGAGAAGTACTTAATTATACAAAGAGAAGCCAAGACATGGGGAGCTGCCTTATACAGAGGAAGGCCATTGGTCTGTCTAGCTCATTCCTGTTTACACTCACTGTTAGTTGCTCTCCAGGTATTTCATGCAGAGGTTTCTCCCAGCCCAACTTGGGGATGGCAGGGATTGAACTTGGGATCTTCTATATGCAAAGCAGGTACCACTAAGCTATAACCCTTCCTGTGCATTCTGCAGCTGTGCTGTGACCCCTCCAGAACTATGATGTTCTGGATGGATGCGCTCTGTGCAATAAGGAATGCCATCTGACAATCCTAAACATCACTTCCAGTCCTCATATTGAGGAAGCAATGACTACTGTTTGGCCCTTTCTAGAGGTGACTGTGGCATGCTGGCAGGATTCAGGCCCAGAGATATATCAGACAGAACGAATCTCCAGGAATGAGCCCAAGGCAAGCCCTGAGAGACGGCAGTTCCCAAGCAAACCCAACAGTCTTTGTAGTGTGAGATTTTGAGAAACCAAGGCACCCAAGCTGGTACTGAAAGTCCAAGTTACCTTTTGCTGAATATGGTTCTGGCTTCTCAAACTGGATTCTGGGCAGGTGGACAGGCTAAGGAATCCTTGGGACAGGCATGGATGGTCACCCAAGTATGCAAGGACAGCTTAGAGGACTGAACCGCCACCCCTTCCAGCTGGAAGGCTTGGCCTTCTTATTCAAAACCTGAGCACTAAAACAGGTGTTGCCAACCTTTTTCAGCCACATTTGCAAACAGGAGAAAGCTGTTGCGCGTACATAGGAACTTTATACTGAGTCAGACACATTGGTCCATCTAGCTCAGTACTGACGGGCGGTGACTCTCCAGGACTTCAGGCAGGGGTCTCTCCCAAGCCTACCTGGAGATGCTATCAGGGATTGAACCTGGGGCCTTCTGCATGCAAGGCAGATGCTCTGCCACTGCGCTTGGCCCTTCCCCTTTCACACACACCAAGTACACCCCACAACCTTTTCTATTGGCTACAGTAGAATGATTCTTTCAAAGCTAATTTCAGTGGGGGAGGGAACCCCGTGAACACCAGGGAAGGCCTCTGTGGTCACATGTGTGCCCATGGCAACCGCATTGGCAATTGGTGCACTAAAACACAGGGCTGGAAAGACCCAGCCAAAGGTCCCACTCTGGATCCTGATAAGTAATTTGTCTGCCACAGGCTCTCTCCTTTATGGAGCTCGATCCAATGTGATGGGGCACCCCAGGAGTCACGATTCCCTCACACACGGACACCCAATCCCATTGGATTTCTGCCTCGCCTCACTTTGCTTCCTAAACCTCCAGTTCTGTAAATCATCTGCTTGAACCCCACACCTGTACAAAGGGTGGGTGGCTGGAAAAGTGCAAAAGATACTGTGGTCAAGAAAAGGTTGGCCAAAATAAAATGGTTTAGCCTGGAGGGATTATGGGGAATATCATGCGTAGGTTTCTGGGATGCTTTAAGCTGGGAAAAATTAGGGTGTCTCATACTGTCCAGCTGCTTGTTGGTCTAAAAGGGAGACAGCTGTATCTATCTGTACTGCCTGGTACAGGTCAGGAGGCCTGAGTAGCCATAAATTAGTAGCCCTGTCCTTGCAATGAGCTTCTTGACCATTCCATCATCAAGAGGTGCCATGATTGGCTAATTGACCCTCTTGCTGTTGCTAGGCAAATTCCCATAAAAGAAGGGCTAACGGTATAGCTGATGGCTCCATTCCATTTTGACTGTGTGATGTCTATTGGTATAAGGAGCTAAGGGGACCTGCTCTTATATTTTTCTGTCTGTGACAATTTAGCTTAAGTTGGGTAAGCTTTGTTACTTTATGTCTGTGTGGAACTTTGTCACAGTATTTTTGTATAGATGTTGACCATGCCTAACTCTGTTTGAGAGTGTTTGGCTTAAAGGAGCTGTATGCTGCTCTTATTATTATACAGCCACGAGAGTGGCTGTATACTATAGCCAGAATGGATTTTTTGCATTCAGCAATGTTAAATTGAAAATACCACCCCATGCCATTCAGATCTTTTTATTTATTTATTTTAATTTATTGTACCTTTAATTAATTTATTTTAAGATCGTTATACATCTTTATTTTAAAGATGTTACATGAAGGTCCAGTACTAAATGGAAAGCTTCTAATGTTCTACAAAAGACCTTGCTTTCTTCTCTTTTTTATTTTTTTATTTATTTATTCTTTTCCATCTCTGAAGCATAAACAGGTTATCTGGAAGTTACAAAGGGTATTCCATTATCCATAAGCATTCTGTAATTTTTACTTTGGGCAATTATTATTTGTTTGTTTCTTTTTTATTATACAGCCACAAGAGTGGCTGTATACTATAGCCTGCGTGGATTTTTTGCATTCTGCAATGTTAAATGGAAAATACCCCCATGCCATTCTCATGCTTCCCATAAGTTCATTTCAAAACAAAATCTTACAAAACGAATAGTCCTGAACTCAGAAATGCTTGCTTAACAACCCTCTAAGTTTTCATGGCAATACACAAAACAGTCAGAGAGAACTGAGAGTTCAAAGTGTAAAAAGAAAGAGAAAAAACAGACCTGTTGGACATTTTTCTGTCAGAGTTCTCATAATCTGTTGAAAATAATTAAAAATCAGCCACGTTCACAGAGTACCTATAATCCTATAGTTGAGCTTGCCCCATACTCTGACCTTCATCTTCTGCAGTTTAAAAGTTTAAAAAATGCCTGGCTGTTTTTTAATTAATTTATGAAATTTAACATTGAAGTCTATTATTACATCAGGCATGCTCAGTAAGAACACTGTCAGTGTTCTAAAAGCCAAACTCACAGCTGTTTGGCTTGCCTAATCGGGGTCACACCCACGCCAGACCTTTACTTCACTTGAGACAGTCATGGCTTCCCCCAAAGAATCATGGGAATCCTCCTATTCCTCTGACAGAGCTTCAGTGGCCAGAGTGGTTTAACAGTCAGCCGCTCTGATTGAAGCTCTGTGAGGGGAACAGGGTGTCTCCTAGCAACTCTCAGCACCCTTCACTAACTACACTTCCCAGGATTCTTTGGGAGAATCCATGACTGTCTAAAGTTAAATAAAGGTCTGGTGTGGGTGTCGCCAGGGACAGTTTTGGTTTAAATTTTGGTGGGAGATTACATGTACCTGCTGTAGAATAATAAGGTGGGGGAAATGCTGAAAAAGAATGATACCGTTCACAATGTTTCCCTTTTGGAAAGTAAAGGGGCTTCCCCTCTGCCCAGTGTCCGCCCACCCAATCTCTTCCCCTCCCTGCCCCTCCCCCAGGTCAGTTTCACCTATCCTAAGCATGATTGCAGGGGAGTAAACCCCACTGAACTCAATAAGCATGCAAATGATCAATCCATTCTCAGCAAACTTGGGCAGGATCCCATTTCTTAGCTCCCGGATTAAAAAGCAGGGAAATTCACTAATAGGCCAAAAAAACCTTGCAGTGTAAGAATGTACCTATAGCCAACAGATATTTCTGTCAAACTTTAAAAAGCAGGGAAATTGGGCAACTATAGTGAATGCACCAGAGGCGCTGGAGACCTGACCTCCTCTCTGAGATATTGGACTGCCCTACAAATTTGTCAAAATGCAAACACAATTTGGGTTGGTCTTTCACAGTCCAATCTACTTCCTGTGTAGGTTGGAAGAATTTGGTAACGTGCCTCTGAGCGTATGGTGAGTGGTGGCAACACCTGCAATCAGCCCAAATAACAGAAAAAATACGTGCTGTGTTGGTCTTGTTTTAGCATGGAGGAAGCAACAGTATTAAGACAGTTGATACAGTTCACTTTAAATATGTTTGATTTATTTTGCAATTTTAGTGAAGTTTCCTATAGTAAATCATTTTCTTTTGCTTCTGTTTTTGTGAATATGTGAAGTGCAGCAACACTTTGCAACACTAAAAAAGCTCCAAAACAATTGTGGAATAATGGCACTGACTGTTCTGCAGAATAGTTTCCAATGGACATGAGTGTCTCAGTTTGCACAAGATAAAACAGTGGGAGGTGCAATATATTCTAGCAAATTTCTAGGTTGCTCTATGTTTTTAATTGACCATGCCCGCCTTTCCTTAAGTGGGATGGTTTACGCATAGCAGGCTGAAAACATGCATCTTGGGCAGGCCAAGGTTGTTTTTTCCAACAGCTAGAGTCATTGTTTAAGTAGCAGCATATATTGTAATCCATCTGCTTTTACTTCAAACTGCAGTTTCAGATTCAACGGTTGATGCGCCCCAAACAGAAATGGAGCATAACCTCCAACTTGAAACACAAAAGAGTGTCTTCACCATCATATGACATTGACCAATAAAAAGGCTTTGAAATTAATAAAAATAAATTTGACACAGATTTCTAGGATGAATAATGAGAGAAATATAATTTTCTAGGTTAAATTCTCTGTAGAAACAGTAGTAACACAGGGAAGAAGTAAAATAAGAAGAACACCAACAAACATACAAAAATGTCATTCTCCATCTTTGCAGATGGCAGGTATTGCAACCACTCACCATATGCTTAGAGGCACATGTTACTAAATGCTTCCAAGATACACAGGAATTGGATTGGACTGTGGAAGACCACCCAAATTGTGTTTGCATTTTGACAAATCTGTAGGGCAGTCCAATATTTCAGAGAGGAGATCAGGTCTCCTGCTCTCTTAAAAAGTGTTGCTATTTTTAGTCTCATGTGCAATTTTTTAAAACAAAACAACCCTCTCCACTGAATATTTCTGCATTGCAACTAATCTTAGGAATGCTTCTTGCAGTATTTTCCGTACTATGATACAAGGTGTGCAATCGTCAGATGAGGACTGGGCCGATCCCCACGGTGCTCTAAATGGCAGCTCAAAAGAAACAAGCCCACCCTTCCCTCAAATATATCTTTGACGCTTCCTCCCCCCCCCCTCGGTCTCCCTTTTCAGTTTAGTCCTACGGGGAAGAGCCAGTCATTGGGGGAAGCTGCCATCTGGGCAAGCTGTTAGGCTCTTGTGGCCAGTGGCCAGCTGTATCATGAGGCATCCGTGTTGTCTTTTTGCCAGATGCTGTATTGCAGCCCCCCTCCCTCAACCTGGCATCCTCCAGGTATTGTTGGACTACAACTTCTGTCAGGCCAAGCCAGCATGGCCAATGGTCAAAGGTGGCGGGAGTCGTAGCCCAGCAATATCTAAAGGGCAGCAGTTGAGGAAGGCTGCTGCACTGACACTCCTGGTTTCATCTGATATTGAGAGGTTTTATGCATGGTGTTGCAAATGCTTCTACGATATTATGAACCACCCTGTGACCCTAACTGGACGAAGAGTCAAATAAATCCATGTCTTTTCATTTTGTCTCCCTTTCATTTTTTTCCTCCTTCAAGCCATTAATGGGTTCATATTCAGCAATGTGCCTCTCCTGGATGTATGCAAGGGGGAAACAGTCTCGTGGCATCTCTTGGGCCTTGGCACTGAAGCAGACATCCATGGCGCAGTCTTCGAGGGAAATACGGTCTTGATCCATGGGATGAGGCGAGATGCAGCCAACCTCTTCCCTCACACGTTTGCCACGGCCCTCATGCAGCCCGATAGCGAAGGTAAGTGCCTGACCCCACCCCCCCATCTCAGGTTTCCATTGGGCTTCTTGGGGAAAGGAAGGCCATAGCGCAGCGGCAGAGCATCTGCCCTGCATGCAGAAGGTCCCAGGCTCAATCCCTGGCATCTCTGGGTAGGGCTGGGGATGTCCCCTGCCTGAAACCCTGGGGAGCTGCTGCCAGTCAGTGTAGACAATACTGAGCTAGATGGACCAATGGGTCTGACTTGACTGTAAGGCAGGTTCCTACGGTCCTTCCAGTGGGGCTTCCCATGCCGCTTTCACAGTGAAGGCAGACATGCCATTTGTAGAGCAGCAGGGTCTGTCTGGAAGCACCCTCGATATGTGCAGTGCAAACATAACTTTTCCTTTCCAAGGGTGAACTGCGGGGGGGGGGGCAGTTCTGCAAGATTGCAGCAAAAGCCTGTTAGGGATGGTGGCAACTGACATGGAAGACGCCTCTCCCTTCTCCAGAATCCCTAGAGACATTTTGCAGAAGTTGTTGTTTCTCAAACGAAGGTAATCTATGAACGTGTATGCTCTTGTGCTGGAAGACCTGGGTTCAAACCCCCACTTAGCCATGAAGCTAACTGTGTGACTTTGGGCCAGTCACTGTTTCCCAGCCCAATCCACCTTACAGCAGGGGTTCCCAACGGTGGTTTGCAACCTTCATTCAGATGTCCCATGGCATGTCTGTGGATGTATGGTTGAAGACAAGAGGTGGCAAATCCATTGCATTAAATGTTCCTGTTGATTTTTCATTGCATTTCTGTTGTTGCTTTTATTTCTTGGATTGCATCACCATTTGAATCCTATGGACATAAAAGAAGCAGTAACATCCAATTAAAGATCATACAGCATCTAGCTGAGCGCATGGCAATTGCTACAAGAGGCACAAAAATCATTAAGTGGTCTGCGAAGACCCTCAGCAATTTTCAAGTGGTCTGTGCAAAAAACAAAAAGCTTGAGAACTACTGCCTTACAGGGTTGATGTAAAAATAAAATGAAGGGGGGAGAACTATGTATGTTGCCTTGGAGAAAAGGCAGGAAAAATGTAGTAAATAAATAACAGTAGGGTTAGGGTTAGTTAGAGAGCACTACTGGAAGCCCTGTTTGATTTGAAGTACCCGTTGTTTGGTTTGATAGAATACAAGTCTGTCCTGCAAATGACAAAGCCAGGAGAAAGGTGGGCTCTCGCAGGAGGTAGAGAAGCCACTGTGCACAGCTTTCTCCAACCTGACACCCTCTGGATGCTTGGGCTACAACTCCCATCAGCCCCGGCCTGATCAACCACATGATGCTGGGGCTCATGAGAGCACACGGTGCTGTCTGGGGCTGGTGGGAGCTGTAATCAAAAACATCTGGAAGGCACAAGCATGGGAAAGGCTACTTAGTATAATTCTGCTGAAGGAGCCTCTTTGTCATCATTTGGGTGTTATTATTATTAAAAGTTGTTGCCTGCCCTTCACTCAGAGGTCCCAGGATGGGTCAAAAACAATTTAAAACAAGCTAATACCACAAAAATAGGGTAGACCCTAAAAATATTCATGTCAGGGGTCAAAGGCTAGGGTAAAGAAGAGCATCTTCAGCATTCACCTAAAACTGAACAGTGAAGTTGCCAGAAATTCCTCTGTGGGAAGGGAGTTCCACAACTTAGGGGCTACCACAAAGAATGCCCTCTCCTGGGCCACCACCACCCCAAGCTTCTGAGGGTGGCAGAACTACCAAAAAGGCACCTTCTGCTGATCTCAACATCCAAGAGGGTCTGGGGGCGGCGGGGGGGGGCAGAGGTGGTCTTTCAGATATTTGGGACCCAAGTCATTTATGCTGTCATTTAGGGACTTTTCAGGTATACTGTCAGACTAGCAACCACTATCAGTCTGGGATGAGAGGACATTACTCAGTTCAGCCGTGTGGGAGGAAGACACCATTTCCTGATCAACAATACGAGAGAGCAAGGACCGTGTACATCATGGCAGAGGAGATGGAGTGGGACTACGCCCCAGACCGCAGCTGGGAGCTGGAAAGGCACAACAGCTCTGCGGAGGAAAGGTATTGCGACAGGTTCAGAAATGACTTCTGCCTCATCTCCTGTCACGCTCCAGGGGGCACCCTCTGGAGTAAGGTCCCTGCGCTCTCTCACCAAAGTACTTACCAGGACAGATAGGGCTTCTGGTGCAGCATACTCCAAACACAGAGAATCCATATAGGACAAAACAAAGTCCAGAAGGAAGATCAGTATTGCCAGGTATTCCACAGGTACAGCAGGGCAGCATCACTAGTGCCAGGAACACAGAGCCGGAGACCTGGGTTGTGTCTAGCAAGTGGAAGGCTCCAGAAGAGGTGCTTGTATCCTCTGGCCTCCTAAACTGACCCTACCCACAGCTGCTGGCAGTGAAGAAATATCAGGGATTGCTTATGCATGGGTTGACCCCTTACTCACAAGTAGACCACTGACTCTGGGTCCAAAAACACTTACTGTGGTGTTGCTCTTTGGCCTGAACCTGAAGCTTCTGGTGCCAGCACTCTTGAGGACTTGGGGGTTTGGCCTGCACCTTCTCCTCTGACATTTCCAGAGGTTCTTCCTCAGGTATCAACCCAGAGGGCCCCTCAAGGTTTGGATTCAGGGGGCCCTGCCTGTTCCTCAAGGTCCCTGACCTGTGGGGTGTCTTGTTCATCCTCTGGAGACTCAGAGTCTGGCACCAGGTCTGGGCTAGGTCTGATATCTCCATGCCACATTGGCCGATGTAAGTTTTTAAAAAACACTTTACAAATTTGCATGCTGCCTTTCAAAACAAATGTTTTCACACAGCAGCTTAGTTTCATTTTTAAAAATCTACCATTTAAAAAGAGCATCATAAGACAATTCCTAATCCATACCCATAAGGAAGGTTACAATTTTAAAACAGAGAGTTTAAAAACCCAGCACATCATTTTAACTCAAAGCAGATTGAAATAAACTAGTTTTTAAAGCCCACTTAAAAGCAATCAAGGAGCTAGATGGACCTCCCTTGGGAGGTAGATCCCTAACATGTGGGGCCACCGTGAAAAGATCCTGTCTCTTCCATCCTCTTTGGTGGCAGGCCAGCAAAGTCTCTAAGGCCGGGTGCAGGCAGCCCTTCAGGTAATTTCTTCCCAATCTGTTTATGGCTGCAGGAACAAGCTCCATTTTATTCATGATTATATATGATGATTTAAGTGAGATTTTAAAATGCAAAACCCCACATAACTCAAGACAATTTATTTCTTTTTGAATAGGAGTTGGCAAACTCCTGTCCCCTCCTTTTTTCTCCAACGTCTCAAGAATCTTTTTTAGAATGTTTTAGAATGTTTTTGTTGTTTTGTTTTAGTGTATTTTAAGGTCTTTTTGTGATGTTTTGAGGTGTTTTTGGTGTTTCTGTTTGCCGCCCTGAGCTCCTGCTGGGAGGAAGGGCAGGATATAAATTAAATAATAAATAAATAATAAATAAGAATCTAGAAACAGCTGAAAAGCATGGAATGGCCAGGGCAAGGTGGTGGAGATGTTAATTGTGTCCTTCACATCCAAAGTAATGCACATGGACATCTAAAGCACACCACCACCACAAAAGACCATTAAGTCCAAGGTCTAAAATGCCCTACTTGTGCTCCTGATGGGAAGGAAGGATGCTCTGCCTCAGTGGTGCCATGTAGAAAGGCAAAGAGCTCAAAAGCCCACACTGGAAGACACGTTCAAGGTCCACTTGCCAAAACCAAAGGAAAGCAGTGAGTCTGAAGCACAGTTGTCGTTGTGACTTTTTCTCCTTCATATTAATTGTTGCAGTGTGTCCCCGAGGAGGATTCATACCTAAGCACATGGGCCCATTGAATATTATTATTATTATTATTATTATTATTATTATTATTATTATTATTAATTTATATACCACTTTTTGGGCAAAAGCCCCCAAAGTGGTGAACAAAACATTATAAAACATATTACAAAAAAAATTACATAAGAAATAAACAGTAAAAAATATACAGTAAAAATACAATGCAACAAAAACGATGCAACAAGAACAGAGGAAAAACTTTTCTCCTTCTCTCTTTATCACACAATAGTTGCTTAGATTGCAGAACAAGTAAGTGGGCAAGTATTAGGGATGTTTCCTTGTGGAATTACCCCAAATGATCTAGAACTGTGTCTTCAACTTTGGGTCCGAGGTGTTGTTGGACTACAACTCCCATCCACCCCAGCCAGTGGCCAAGGATGATAGGAGTTGTAGTCCAGCAACATCTGGGGACCCAAGGTGGAAGAACAGTGCTCTAGAACACTGGACAGGATTGGATAACAGCCCCCCTCCCCAGATAGCACTCCTGGAGAGCACACACTTCACCTTGGATCCCCCATTCCCCTCCCCACAATCTATTGGAAGAGGCAGCATTCAGTGAAGGTTCCTTTGCTCTCCCTTCCACCTGGCTGCTGGGTGGACGCTGAGCTCCAGCTGAAACGCCTGACATTTGCTGTTGCATACCATTCTGACCTTTTCAAACATCTGCACCTAAAAGGATGTGCGTGTGGGCCTCAAACCTGCTCGACCCTCTTCTGCTGTGCCTTCCCAGCAATACAATGTGGAGGAGACGGGCAGCCTTTGAGGCCTTAGATATGTGGATTGCAGCAAGATGGTCTAAGGTGGGGTGGGGAACCTCGGGCCAGGGGCCAAATGATGCCTTCTTCAGTCCTGTGGACACCCCAGGCCACAGCCCCTATCCCAGGATTACAACTCTCAGCAGCAAACCTCTGCACCCCCTTGAGTGCTGCTGCCTGGCTGGAATGTGCCCTTGAACGTAACACCTTTTCCTTGCCTGGATGGAGAGTTGATGGGTCGGTGTGGAAAAGCCTCAGACAAAGGTCAGAGGCACATAAGAACATGAGAACATAAGAAGAGCCTGCTGGATCAGGCCAGTGGCCCATCTAGTCCAGCATCCTGTTCTCACAGTGGCCAATCAGGTGCCTGGGGGAAGCCCGCAAGCAGGACCCGAGTGCAAGAACACTCTCCCCTCCTGAGGCTTCCGGCAACTGGTTTTCAGAAACATACTGCCTCTGACTAGGGTGGCAGAGCACAGCCATCATGGCTAGTAGCCATTTTTGCCTCAGTCCCCACCCACCACTGGCACGCGGCCCCTGGAAGGTTGCCCATCAGGGAATAAGGCCCTCGGCTGGAAAAGCTTCCTTGCCCCTGGCCTAAGGGATCCCCCCAAAGCCATTCCGCCAGTGTCAGCAAGGAGGCACCCCGGGATATTTGCACTTTTCGTTCTCCCCAGTCCAGGGTCCATACAATCTCCCTGTTAAGCTAAGCCTTTTCCTCATGACTCTTGAAGCCTTTCATCTCAGCTGCTTCCCAGAGATCAAATCTGTCTAGCCACATACAGATTTGTGTTGTTTTATTAATGCCAACAGAGCATCATTAATGCAAAAAGGAATTTTGAAATCCGCAGCTACGGCAATATATTTCTGAGCTGTGGGAATGGACTCCTTGGCTCCAAGTACAAGAAAGCTGTTTACAGAGAATACACTGATGGGTCGTTCAAGACCCCGAAGAACAGGACGGATGGCGAGGAGCATCTAGGAATACTGGGTAAGGATTTACCTGCAGGAGGTGCTGCCTCCAATCAGGCAAGATTGAGGCTCTTCCAGACGGGCTTATTCTGCAAACAGGGTATTGAGATATTGCAATTGCAAACGGGTCTTTGGCAACAGGGTTGTTTGTTTGAGTATCTATCAGATTTTCCACAGAAAAGGGTAAATATGGATTGGAATAAAATATGGACTGGCATTTTGACACTGCAAAAAAATTGCACGCCTGAGGTGTACCAGTCCCACAATAAACACTCATCTGGAAGCACCCTCAGTTTTAAGCCTGGTCAACACACGTAGCAAAATGAGATTTGGAGGTGGTAGAAAGAACTGCCCCATTTTGGTCTGCGAATGGGGGGGGGTCATTTCTGAATTGTCCCCATGTAAAACATCCTCTGCAAGTGAAGAAGACTAATGTATTATAAATGTGCTAAGGTGCCACAAGACACTCCATTGTTTGTACTGTGATAGACTGACTTGGTTGGCTACCCGACTACAGATTGTTACAACAGGGAGAAAGATTCAGATCCTGCCCTGCCAATTTTCTACTTGCAGGAGGATTTTTTCATTGTTTAGTTTGGTAATCTAGGAGAACATTCAGGAGCAGGATCCCCTGCAGTCAGAAATGGTATCTTCCATTCTACCGCCTGCCATATTTTTACTTCATGCTTCTGCACATATAGAGCAAGTCTTAGGCCTGGTATCGCTCAGACAGATTTTTGAGACTTACTTGAAAAAAGAATAGAAGAAAGTTTCGAGTCTGGGCCCCAGGCCGGCTCTGGCCGTGGTACAGCAATATCCCTTGCAAACAGCCCTCCCTCTCCCTGGGCACCTCTTGGCAGGCCTGAATATATCCCATTATTCCTGCGGCTTGCACTATGGAAAAGCTGGGCTTTCTTTGTACTGTCCCAGCAACCACCACAGCTACGGTAGGAGCACATCAGAATATTGTCCTGCTGTCAGTCACATATTGCTTTCAAGAGTGCATTTTTTTTATTCCTGTCCACTGTACCAACGCCATCGTCTTTGTGCCCTCAAGTGCCTCCTCCCTCCCTCCCTCCCTCCCTCCCTCCAGGTCCTTTCCTTTGGGCAGAAGTGGGAGATGTTCTCAATATTGTATTTCGGAACAATGCTACTCGGCCATACTCCCTCCATGCTCATGGCGTCTTGGAGAAGAGCAACAGAGGCTCCAAAGCAGCAATGCCTGGTGAGTCTGCAGACCTCCACTTGCCTGCACTCCTGTCTGTGTCATGTATTAATGTGTACAGAGTGACCAAGCTTCTTATTAAGTTTATCCCCAGTAGATTATTTTTTAATAAGAGACACGAAGCGAAACAGCTTCATCCTTTTTCCTTTCATAACACCTCTCAGGGACGTTAAGACACACATCTCTTGAAATTCATCTTGTCTTCATAGTTATCCTGTCTGACCCAGTGTTCAGAGCTGCTACAGGTGATGGCGTTTGGTGATCCCAAAATTGATAGCTGGAAACTTATTGGTAGGAGCCTTTTCTGAATTCCAGGGGCACAAGCATGTGGAGGACTTCCATATGCCTGGGCCACCCAAATCCACCCTCTGTTTGCTGTGTGTGCATGGAGCCCCCTGGGCCGTGGCTGTACCCAGACTGTAGCTGAGCACAGTAATGGCCATGTAACCAGGGTTGGGAACCTCTGGCCTAAAGGCAGTTTGACCCGGCACAGGTCCCATGGAGCTATTTTCCCCAAACCATGCCCTCCTGCCCTGCACCTGATGTCATATGTGACGTCAGCTGTGGGTCTGGTAAAGATATAGCTTGATTGGCTGCATTCCCCATGCAGTTAAGAAGCTTGAAGTCGCCACTCAGCGGGCCCACTGGATCAGTTGCATGACACTGAGTTCCCTGTTTGGATGCCTGCAGAAAGCAGGCTTGAAATCATTCCCTGTCAGCTGGTAGGTGGTGACTTCAACCCTGCTGATCAGTGGAGCTTCAGAGCACCACACAGCAGGGTCCTCTGCAAGTCCTGTGTGGTGCGTTGAAATCCAACCATCATCACCTGATGTCATATGATAGAGAAGTAGTGGGTGGCCCGCCCACCTGTCAAATTTGACCCACAAGGGGTAGGGGAAATGAGAATCTGGCCCGATCAGGTTCCCCACCCCTGCTCTAGAGCTTCTAAGAAAAGAGCTTCGCCCAAGGGCCCAGGCTACTCTCGTCCAGTGCACAGAAACTCCCTGGAGACAAGCCCTTCCTCAGGAGCTCGTGCAGGGCAGCTATTTGGGAGTATCTCAAGGTGACAATGTGTGTGTGCGCGCGTGCGTGTATGTGTGCCTCAGTCCAATGTTCGTTATCCTTGGGGATCCTCAGAAGTTGTTGGACTACAACTCCCATGATCCACAGCCAGCTTTGCCATGGTCAGGGATGATGGGAGTTGTAGTCCAGCAACATCTGGGGGGGGGGGCAAGCTGAAGAAAGCTGCCTTTGCCTGCAATCTAATA
Organism: Rhineura floridana; assembly: GCF_030035675.1. NCBI lineage: Eukaryota > Metazoa > Chordata > Lepidosauria > Squamata > Rhineuridae > Rhineura > Rhineura floridana. The sequence continues at coordinate 6,414,171 of NC_084495.1, read as the reverse complement.
TACACTTACCTGGGAGTAAGTCCCACTGAACCCAATGGAGATTACTTCTGAGTAGACTGTATCAAATTGCAGCCTTAGGCCCACGACCCCTGGTAAGGGTGATCTGGCTATGTTGTGAATTCTGGGAGGGAACTGCAAGAGGGCCCAGGAAGCTCCGGGGCCTTTGGGGTCTTGCCCACTGAGATCTTGGGTGGCCACCATGCACTAGGTTGACTGAGCCCTTGGGCTATAGCTGCTCTTGAAGAGTTCCTGGTCCACTTTTTTTTTTTTTTAAAAAGCCACCCTATTCTTAGAAATGCCCCTTAATTAGACCTAAATCCTGAGCCTTCCCGCATCATGCACTGCCACCTTGATGCAAGTGTCTCCTGCGGCCCAGGCAGGGGAGGTCCGGGGCCGGCCCTTCCATTAAGCAGAGGTGATGTTGTGGGGTGATGAGGCACTGGAGGAGAATGGAGCTGTGTGTGCCACGCAGGGCCTGCCTTGTGTCCCCTAAGCTCGCCTGTTGCCCTGAGGTACAGGGGAGGAGGCTGCCCCATTGCCAGTACTGAACTGAGTGATGACTGTCAGTCTGGCTGGCGTCTGTTTAGGATTGGGAGGGGGCGCCGCCTTCTACTTTGCCTCAGGCAGAAAAATGCCTTGGGCCCACCTGGAGAGGCCAGAAGACTGGAGTTGAGACTAAGAAGGCCTTCCAGGTGGGGAACAATTTCCCATTTTGAGCCCTTTCATATTAAGCTCCCCTCGGAACAGAGGGAGCAGCTTTATGCTGAATCAGCCCCTTGTTCCATCCAGCTCAGTGTTGTCTACACTGACTGGCAGCAGCTCTTGAGCATTTCAGGCAGGATTCTCTCCCAGCCCTCCCTGGAGATGCCACTGGGGATTGAACCTGGGGCCTTCTGCATGCAAAGCAGGGGCTCCACCACTGAGCTGTGGCCTTTCCCCTTGACAACACTTGAGAACATCTATCTGCCTAGTTTGGTTTGCTCCTGTCCTCTCGGTTCATACTCTTAACATGTAACTGTATTTTTGGCATTGTTTTATTTTTGCCGTTTATATTCTGCATTTTCCTCCAATGTGCACATGGTTCTCCTACCCCTACCCCCCACACACACACTTATCCTCACAACAATCCTGTGAGGTGTTAGGGTGAGTCAAGGGCCCAAAGTCACCCAGTGAGATTCATGGCTGAGTCACAATTTGAACTTGGGTCTCCCCAGACTTAGTCTGACACTCTGACCGCTATACATCTCTGTCCCTCAATAATATACTGGTTTTATTATTCAGTCAGTCATCATTGCTGCTGTTTTAGCCATTGGCACATATGTATACAGGAAAACAAGCCACGTATATGGCCTTAAAAGCAAAAGGCTAAGATGACCAAAGAAAGCCTATTGCAGGAATCAAGTGGAGCAGGCAATATAGATAATAAATACTTCAGTATAAATTGCATAAAACTGTGCAAATATAGTTTGCAAGATAACAGACATATGCAAATTATATACAACCCAACCAGCCTCTAATTGCATAATAGCAGGTAGCAATATTAAATTGGCCAGAAGTTAACCTGTTTGTCTTGGGCAGTCGTGGCTGGTGCCCGTTGGGACTGGTAAGGTGGAAGGAAGGGAGGCCAAACAGTAGGTGGAGCCAGAGCCCAGGACAGGCGGAGCTAGCTTATTCTAGTTTTGTCACCCTCCTCCTCCTCCTCTCTGCTGAGTTCTACAAGGGGCAACACGCAAGACTAAGGAGGAGGAAGCCAACAGCCAGGGCCACCAACAGCAGGCAGGTGGGGGCTGGCTGAGGGCAGACTGAGGTTGGTCGGGTACTGCCCCATTGCCCCAATGTACCAGCGTCCACTGGTCTTGGGGCAGTGCTGTTGGAGAGAAGAGCATGCAGTCTAACTGACTGCAATAGTAGTAATATGTAGCATCAGTCTGTTAAGCTAACCAATATATCAAAGAAGAGAGTATACATGCTGCTGCTCATTACAGAACTAGGTACCATAACTCTGGACAAATTATGTCCTGATTTCAGTTGCTGCCACTGTGCACAGTTGCTGAGTAATTCTGTGCACCTTGTGTGATCTAGCTGGCCCAGTGTTTTCTTAGTTGTTATATAATGACTGCCCACCTAGTTCGGCAAATGTCCATAAGAAGGATGTAATACTTGGATGAATTAATCTTAAGATATGAAACTAACCTTTAGATGAGATTCCTAACAGAGGCAGGAAAGTGTCCATACATTTCCCCCCTCCCTTTCTTTCTGGGCTCATCTACATGGTGGTGTGCTGTGTGTTTGGTGCTACTCACATCTTCTTTAAATTTGAGTGGCTCACATGATGTTACTGGCAAACAAGGTATTATGCAGTTTTCCCTCTGTAAATCCACACTAATCCGATCTGCTGATAATACAAAAAGAGGAGGAAAAACATCTCCACTCTGTATCTCTAATGCTTGCAGACACTTTGCTCTGATCCTTTTAGGTGGCTGTGTCAATCTTTTCCCTCTCCACACCCACTATCTCCTCCTCCCTTCTTTCATTTTGTTTTCTGTGGGCTGACAAGCAACGTCCGCTGCTCTCCTCCATTCTGCTGGCCTTTTTTATGTTGCTGCAAACAGTGCCTTTATTTTCTTTTCCCCGTAACTTGTGTGCAAAAGCATAACACTGTTCAAACAAATATTTGTACTTCAGCTGTATCCTACCAACCATAAGCATGGAAAACACAGATATTTGCACTTCCAGGTTTTTTTTAAAAGGAACCTACTGCAGCTGGTAGAACAGACTGAGCATGTTCAGTCACCTAGCAATCAGAGGGAGTGGAAATGTATAATTGGAGGGTGGGGCCACAAGGAAACAGTGAGACTAATCCTTCTCAGAGGAACACCTACTTGTGTGAATGGAAAAAAGCAATTCGCAGCTAACATTGAGCAGGAGCTCTGTGGACAGAGCAAATCTATAACAAAGGTAAATGGACTTTATTTGCTACAAAGAAATGCTCATGTAGATGAGTCCTCTCTCTCTCTCTCTCAGGTGAAATCATAACCTACCAGTGGGATGTTCCTGAAAGATCTGGTCCAGGACCAAATGATTCTGCCTGTGCCTCTTGGATCTACTACTCCAGTGTGGACCCTGTAAAGGTTTGCAGTTTTCCACTAACTTTTGGGAGAAGACTAATCCACCCTATCATTTCCACCAGGAAATTAATCCAGATTAAACAAATCCAGATTTGTCCAAGCATTTACATTGTGCAAACAGAAGCCTCTTGCTGACTGGAGCTCCATTCATACAGTAAAAGTGAGAGACAAAAGGTCTCAGATTCTGTCCCTAGCATCTCCAGGTAAGGTTAGGAGAGACTCCTACCTGAAATCCTGGAGAGCCGCTGCCAGTCTGTGTTGACAATACTGAGCTAGATGGACCAAAGGCCTTCCTATGTCATCCATGAGCCTCCTCTAAAAAGTGCCTTTTCTTTTCTCTTTTCTTTTGTGACAGACATTTTACTCCATGTGTGAACAACACCGAAGCGAGATGCTTCCAAGGAGCTCCTACAGAGGTCCTGTGCATGGTTAGCCTTTGCTTAGGCAAATGCATCTTATCTATCAAATTCACCCTATAGAGGGTGTCAGTAAAGAGAAGTTGCGCCAACTTGCATTGGTGCAAACTAGTCAACTGCTGGGAGGAAGGGCGGGATATAAATCAAATAATAAATAAATAAAACATCCCATTCCTATTTGGCATGGCCAATGGCTCTTGATACTTGGGAACTCCTGTTCTTGGTTTAAAACTCGTGTTTTATGGTAGCAAAAGTGTGTGTGTGCATGCAGGGTGCAGGAGGATGTATTGTTAGGCCTATTAATATTTACAGTGTTGCCACTCTTTTGTCCTGTCTTTGTCTCGTGCACACACACCTGAAATGGTGGAAAGTTGCTGCCAACCAGTGCGGGCAATACTGAACTAGATGAACCTCATGGTCTGACTTGCTAAGAACATAAGAAGAGCCTGCTGGATCAGGCCAGTGGCCCATCTAGTCCAGCATCCTGTTCTCACAGTGGCCAACCAGGTGCCCAGGGGAAGCCCACAAGCAGGACCTGAGTGCAAGAACACTCTCCCCTCCTGAGGCTTCCGGCAACTGGTTTTCAGAAGCGTGCTGCCTCTGACTAGGGTGGCAGAGCACAGCCATCATGGCTAGTAGCCATTGATAGCCCTGTCCTCCATGAATTTGTCTAATCTTCTTTTAAAGCCATCCAAGCTGGTGGCCATTACTGCATCTTGTGGGAGCGAATTCCATAGTTTAATTATGCACTGAGTAAAGAAGTACTTCCTTTTGTCTGTCCTGAATCTTCCAACGTTCAGCTTCTTTGAATGTCCACGAGTTCTAGTATTATGAGAGAGGGAGAAAAACTTTTATCTATCCACTTTCTCAATGCCATGCATAATTTGAAACACTTCTATCATGTCTCCTCTGACCCGCCTTTTCTCTAAACTAAAAAGTCCCAAATGCTGCAACCTTTCCTCATAGGGGAGTCGCTCCACACCCTTGATCATTCTGGTTGCCCTCTTCTGAACCTTTTCCAACTCTATAATATCCTTTTTGAGATGAGGTGACCAGAACTGTACACAGTATTCCAAATGCAGCTGCACCATAGATTTATGCAACGGCATTATATCGGCTGTTTTATTTTCAATACCATTCCTAAGTATCCCTAGCATGGAATTTGCCTTTTTCACAGCTGCCGCACACTGGGTCGATATTTTAATTGTGCTGTCCACTACAACCCTGAGGTCTCTCTCCTGGTCGGTCACCGCCAGTTCAGACCCCATGAGCGTATATGTGAAATTAAGATTTTTTGCTCCAATATGCATAATTTTACACTTGTTTATATTGAATTGCATTTGCCATTTCTCTGCCCATTCAGTCAGTTTGGAGAGGTCTTTTTGGAGCTCTTCGCAATCCTTTTTTGTTTTAACAGCCCTGAACAATTTATTATCGTATGCAAATTTGGCCACTTCACTGCCCACTCCTAATTCTAGTCATTAATGAACAAGTTGAAAAGTACAGGTCCCAATACCGATCCTTGAGGGACTCCACTTTCTATAGCCCTCCATTGGGAGAACTGTCCATTTATTCCTACTCTCTGCTTTCTGCTTCTTAACTAATTCCTTATCCACAATAGGACCTCTCCCCTTATTCCATGACTGCTAAGTTTCCTCAGAAGTCTTTGGTGAGGTACCTTGTCAGAAGCTTTTTTAAAGTCTAAGTACACTATGTCCACTGGATCACCTCTATCTATATGCTTGTTGACACTCTCAAAGAAGGTTACTGAGACAGGACTTTCCCTTGCAGAAGCCATGCTGGCTCTGCTTCAGCAAGGCTTGTTCTTCTATGTGCTTAGTTAATCTAGCTTTAATAATACTTTCTACCAGTTTTCCAGGGACAGAAGTTAAGCTAACTGGCCTGTAATTTCCGGGATTTCCCCTGGATCCCTTTTTGAAGATTGGCGTTACATTTGCCACTTTCCAGTCCTCAGGCACGGAGGAGGACCTGAGGGACAAGTTACATATTTTAGCAATTTCACATTTGTGTTCTTTGAGAACTCTTGGGTGGATGCCATCCGGGCCCGGTGATTTGTCAGTTTTTATATTGTCTATTAAGCCTAGATCTTCCCCTCTCTTTACTACGATTTGTCTCAGTTCCTCAGAATCCCTTCCTGCAAATGTTAGTTCAGGTTCAGGGATCTGCCCTATATCTTCCGCTGTGAAGACAGATGCAAAAAAATTCATTTAGCTTCTCTGCAATCTCCTTATTGTTCTTTAGTACACCTTTGACTCCCTTATCATCCAAGGGTCCAATTGCCTCCCTAGATGGTCTCCTGCTTTGAATGTATTTATAGAATTTTTTGTTGTTGGTTTTTATGTTGGTTTTAAGCAGCTTCCTCTGTTCCTATTAGGGGTGGGGTTCACTGCCTAGTTAGGGGTGGGGTTCACTGCTTGTATTCCGATAGTCCATTGTTCAATCCCGTTCTGCCTTTTTTGTTCCCACTTGCTTTTGCACTTGCTGATTTGATCTGCTGGTGTGTGTTTTTTGTGGTGAAAAAACTTTATGTAACTTTTAACATAAATGCTTATGTAAATCCATGGAAGTTAGTGGATAATAGCCATTGTAATTATGAAGATAATTACATAACATTGGGGGGAAATTCGCAAAAAAAAAGCTATGCTGATTACAACCGCAACCTGCTGCAAGAAATCAGTGCCGGTCTGAAAAGACAGCAATTCAGTCAAAATCTGGTATTGTTGGATTTAGTGGATATTCTCTCCTATCCCCAGTTCCTATGCAATGTTGCACTTGTATGAAGGATGTGTAATGAGTTGCTGCATAACTGGGGGTTATTTTGCCTAGCATCCTGGGTTTCGTGATTTTCACTGCCAAATGTGCATGCCATCTTAATGCCTGTGCTGCAGTGCAACTGAATGAAATGGACATGAATAGGAACTGCAGGTGTCTATGCATCTGCTGTAATCTTCCAAACCCATGATGAAGTGCGACTGTGAGTGACCAATGCATGCAGCTGTAACTGCAAGTCAGCAGTTGCAAAGGGAACCAGCCCAAATCTGACAGGGGGGGCTGGATTTTCTGTAGAAATCCATGGTTGAGGCCTGCAGATATGGATTCTGGAGCAGAATTCCTTTGGTTCCAAAGCAGCTCCAGCTAATACAGCTCTATGAGTAGTCCTGCTGCGCGCAAGAGCCAAGGGTAGAGTTCCCACTGTTCTCTATCCTTTTTCCTTAGGATATGTTTAGTGGCCTCATTGGTCCCCTGAAGGTCTGCCGTAAAGGGACGCTGGATTTTGAAGGGAGAAGGAAAGGTGTAAACAAGGAGTTTGCACTCCTCTTCTTGGTGTTTGATGAAAATCAGTCCTGGTACCTTGAGGAGAATGTGCAAAAGTATGCCCAAAGAAATTGGAACCATTCCCGTCAAGAGGATGAAGAATTTCTGGAAAGCAACAAAATGCATGGTGACTTTGCATGTTATGTTTCCTCCCTGCATGGCTGCCATTGCACTTGAGTGCAAAGGATTGCCTAAATTGACTGTATGGAAAACTGGGGTATTTATTTCTCACTGCTACCAGAAGGGGGTTTCATCTTTTAAAAAAATGTTCATATTTATTTATTTAGGTTTCTCACTGGAAAGGCTTCAGGAGGATAGGGGCAAAACTCTGTTTATAAGATAGGCCACATAAAGCATAACAACATTAAAAATAAAGAAATGGCTAAGAATACTCCCTGCTTGTCCCTGTCCACTAAATACAGGGGTAGGAGGACTTTTGGGATTTGATACTGGGGAAAGAATCCAGCATTCAGAGAATCTCAGGCTTCATATTTAGAAAAAAACCCCCAAGTTTCTAGCCCTCAAGGCTGTGAAAAGAATTCCCCATGATCGGGTGATGGGGTTCAGCCCTCTGCATTGCTCCTGGCCCTTCCAGATGTGCAAAAAAGCAAATTAAATTATGTAAAATAAGGAGATGCATACAAAAGCTGAGCTTCCGCAGTTTATGCCAGGCACAGAATTGAGTGTTTCTTGAGGAAGAACTTTGAATTTTGTTTTAGCCACAGCCCTAACTAAAGCAAAACAAAACCTCCCCTTAATAAAGCTCCTTCAGAAACCATTTCAGAAACTCCGTTTAGTGTGAAGAGAGATTTAATATAAAAAGACTGTACTTGCAGCTCATTTTTCTGCTACAGGATGAGCCTGGTTTCATCCTGGCTTCAGGGTTTAATCTAACAGGCAGCTAGACACATTTTGTGCAGTGTCAAAAAGAATTGTGCAGTGTGAAATAAGTTTTTGTGCACTTGGGCATATGGGATTTAATAAAGAGCTACGTATTTTCTAAAAAAGAAATAGATGAGAAAAGATAAAAAGAAAGAAAATGAAGGTAAAGATTGGCTCCTTTAAAACCTTCATAAGTTTATATTAATAGTGTATTATGGGACTAATTACTCCTGCAAACTCACAGAACTCACAGAGAGCCACTCACTATGGGCGGTTTATAAATGAAACAAATAAATAAATAAAATAAATAAACTGACCCCCCCCCAACACAATAGGTTCATTTTAATTGAACATGTAATCCAGTCTCACCATGCTATAGACTTTAAGTCTGCCTTCTCCCAAATTTGGGTTTGGAGCATCAGACTCCAGCCCACAGTGAACTGAGGAACAAGGGTCTCTTGCCAAAACTAGCAGCCCTGTGTTGAACTTCCTCCATACAGTTTAGCAACTATGCAACCTGCCGTCATTGGGCTGTGAGCTTTCTGCCCTCGCCAGTGGCAGCCAGTGAGGTGGTGGAGAGCAAATGGGGAGACCCACAGCACAATGATGGGAAGTGTTGCAGTTCTTTGTACTAACTAGAAGTTGTACAGGGGAAGGAACACAAATCTGCCATTGTGCAGTGGGAAATAACGTTTTTGTGCCCTTGACCATATGGGATTTAATAAAGAACTAGGTAGTTTCTAAAAAAAGAAATAGATGGGCAGCAGTGTCATATTTTCATATTGTTTACTTCCACCTTGTTATCCTAGGGTGCCCTCAGCCATCAGGTACATCAGCTGAGAGTTGGCACCCTGCACAATGCACTTTCTGAGCAAGGAGGAGTAAGGCCCTTTTCAAAGGAAGAATGTGACTGGAAAGGGAGCACCAACACCAATTTCAGATTCCACCACTTTGCAGTTTATTAGCTTTTCTCTTTACCTTAGTAGAATTTTTGCCTGTGGAAAAGCTGCTGCCTGGTCTCTATCCATATTGCTTTCGGCTCAGTCATTCATTTGCAAGCAAAGCTCGGCTCTAATGACTGAAATGAAAACCTGCTGGTAGGCAATTTACACATGATTAATTCCTTGAAGTAATCTATGAAAGACTCCAAAAAGCACTAGGATTTGCCTCTTGGCTGTAGCTTGGATCCCATTTCTGAATAAATGATACAGTTAGAAGCCAAGAAGAAGGGTGTTGAGCATTTGTGGGTGCAGCCATCCCACAAAACAGCCCATGGAATTGAAATCCTCAAGCAGAGTGCGGGGGCTTGAAGGAAGGATTTCCAAAGCAAAGCAGCTGAGATGACTTCTGCAAACAAGCCACATTATATTTATTTATTACATCTGTATACCGCTCCATAGCCGAAGCTCTGTGGTTTATAGAAAGGCAAATAAAACCTTTACCAAGGCCACTAGCCAGTCTGACCTGGGGAAGGTTCCTCTTTGACCCCAGATAGGGCAGTCATCCAGATCCCAAATTTGGAAAAAAGAAATCCATCCACTGAAGCATCCCAAGAGAAAATAAACCGGATGTATTTCCTTAATTTCAGCAGAAGTGTCTCAATGGTGAGGATTAAACATTTCAGCCTTCCCGAACCTAATGCCCCCTGATGTTCTTTGCTACAGCCAGTATGCTTGTGTGGGGCTGGGGCTGAAGAGTGTTGTAGTCCAAAACTCCCAGAAGGCACCAGGCTGGACAAGGCTGAAATATATGCAGCCTGAAGTCCACCCACCAGAACAAAGTACCTCATAGCCGTTCAGTGGTTGATACGATGGTGATTTAGCCTCTTGTAAAATTTCTATCAGTAGCAGATGCTGCGGTGGGCCGGCGGTGCTCACGTGACCTCCTGTGTGCTGAGCTGCTGTTGCATACTGGGAGGAGGAGGCAGCAGGGAGGCTGGCGTGGTACAAATGCACCGGCAGGAGCCAATCTGTCAGGAGGTTGGGTGGTCAGGTGAGCATCAGCACCACGCCATGCCATCCACTACTGATTTCTACTCCTGCATAAATTCCTGGCTACTGAGGCAAACTGTGCTGGATTATACTGCAGAACCACAGAGAAGAGCCTATGCTTTTTGGCAATCCTAACCTCACCCCTCCTGTAGGTACTGGGCCATGTAATAAACAGACCTTTTTTCCTTCCTTCCTTAGCCATCAACGGTAAGCTCTATGCAAACTTGCCTGGGCTGACAATGTATGAAGGAGACTGGGTGAACTGGTACCTGCTGGGAATGGGCCAGGAGATTGACATTCACACGGTTCATTTCCACGCTGAGACATTCATATATCGGGTGAGACTCCCCAGCAGTTGATGAAGCATCCTTGTGACCCTGTTTCATTTCAGTCCATTGCCACCAGCAGAGCTTTTCCACCTAGTGAATCCATCAGGTAGTCTGCCCCCTAGAGGTGGAGCCATGGGGTAAGTGCCCTTCTCAGCTTCATCCCTCTGCACTTTGAAGTCAGCATGGCAACCCTGCGTGCACCCAGAGGCCTCTCGTGATGAGGCATTCAGGCCTCAGAGAGACATCCACAGCAGGAGTTCCATCACCACAGCAATGGGGCAGACTTTGGAGCCTCCCCCCAGCCCCACTGTCTTGCCAGCCCCACCCTCAGTCACCAGGGCCTCTTGCCATACCCACGAAGGTGGCAGCCGACACCACCTATCTCCACATCCAGGGAGAGTCTGCCCCCTGCCCTGCCCCACCCCACAACAGAATGTGCTGCTAATATTATCCACCTTTGAAACAAATACGAAGGAGCCGTCTAGAAATGTTTTTAAAATGATGGTAATTAAGCCAAAAGCCTGAAGGAAAAGGTGAGTTTTGAGGAGGGAGGATGGCTGGCCCCGCATGAGAGCGAAAGGGCGAGAGATCTGTGGGTGGATGAAGCTGTGAGAGTGACTTTCATGGGCAGGAACATAATGGGAGAGAAAGGCAGAAAGATTATGCAGGGAAAAGCCGCGGAGGTGAGTCTTGCTCTGACGCCAAGAGCTTAGAAAACTCGTATTTGGAGCTAATCTGTATGCTTCACTGTTATTTGCAGTAAATTTTGCTTGCGTTCTGCAAGCCTAGATTCACATTTCTATCTGCTGCTAGAGTTTCACCTGCCAAGCCAGCCAAGTTCTTGAAGGAGAAACAGGACTCTCACCTTCTCTCACATGTGCACCTTGGCTCTGTGCTGGAGTGCCAGCATCTCTTACGAAAGGCAACAGCCATACCTCAGTGGCACCTGCTTTGCATGCCTGAAACCCTGGAGAGCTGCTGGCAGTCAGTGTAGACCACCCTTCCTCAATGTGGAACCTCCAGATGACTTAGACTACAGCCCATCAGCCCCAGCCGGCCTGGCCGTCTGATGCTGGGGCTGATAGGAGCTGTAGTTCACCCTACGCTAGATGGCCCAGTGGTCTGGTTTGGTATAAACTTCCTCTGTTCCTAGGAGATAAAACTTTGTGTCTTCAACTTAGAGGCAGAAATTATGGCCGGGGGGGGGGAATGAAATGCTTCCTCCAGTTTTGCCACCCCACATTCAGGGTGTGAGGTGTGGGAGGGGTACTTGATTTTTTTTTAAGGGGGAGTGCAAAAGGTGCTGAGCTTACTGCTGGCATCCCAAGAGGCAGCAGAGTAAGGGCAAGAAGAAATGCACTAAATGCCAGCTTTGTACGTTATGTGGAAGCACCCTGGCCACAGAGAGGGTAACGCTGAGAGTCAATGGCTCAGTCTCAAACAAACTGGGCTCCTGCTGGGAGGAAGGGTGGGATATAAATCAAACAATAAATAAATAAAATAAAATAAACAAAGACCTAAGAGGAGAGACTGAAAGAACAGGGCATGTTTAGCCTCAAGAAGAGGAGACTTGGGGAAAATATGACAGCATTCTTCAAGTACTTGAAAGGTTGTCACACAGAGGGGGGCCAGGATCTCCTCTTGGTCGTCCCAGAGTGCAGGACACGGAATAATGGACACAAGTTAGAGAAAGCCAGATTTCAGCTGCAATCAGGAAAAACTTCCTAACTGTTAGAAGGGTACGGCAATGGAACCAATGACCAAGGGAGGTGGTGGGCTCTCCAACACTGGAGGCCTTCAAGAGGCAGCTGGACAGCCACCTGTCAAGTATGCTTTAATTTGGATTCCTGCATTGAGCAGGGGGTTGGACTTGATGGCCTTACAGGCTCCCTCCAATACTCCCATTCTATGATGACATGATTCTGTCCATTACTGTTGTTATTTAGTTCAGTTTGTGCGAGAGCTTCACAAAAGTTACAGGTACAGTTCATTGTCACTGTTGCCTTATTCCTGTTGCAAGGTAGGCAAACTGCAGTCAGGCTGTGATGTAAGTGCCAAGTGTTGTCTTGGGTATAAAATTCAGCTTCTTGAGAATCTTTGCTGTCTTTCTTTCTATACTCATCTTTTATTTTTAAAAGCAAGTTTCTAGACATTATGGTTCTTAAAGGTATGTGAGCAGTTCCTAGTGAATCTCTTGTGGGCTAAGAATTTCCAGTGATCTGGATTGGGTGGGGTAATCCTTGAGGCCCAGCCAAACGTCTCGCTCCTCTCCATGACCACCACCAGCAGAATAAATTAGCCAGATATGCCTAAAGCTGCAGAATATATTCGTGTAATCTAAGAAATGTTTTTATAGTTCGCTTGCCTAACATGTACAAGTTGCACAATTCAGCAGTAGCTAAACCCCGGCTTTGCTTTTCTGTTCCAAATTAATATTTGCTCTCTGCAACCCTTGTGTGACAGAGTGGCAAGACTTACAGAGCAGACGTTGTCGATCTCTTCCCCGGGACCTTTGAAATGGTTGAGATGCTGGTTGGCAATCCTGGCACGTGGCTGCTTCATTGCCATGTGGCTGACCACATCCATGCTGGAATGGAGACACTTTTCACTGTCTTACCCAGGCCAGGTAAGGAGACAGCAGTTGTCCAGTATTTATTTCATTATTTATTTATCGAAAATATTTCTATCCCGCCCATGTACCCTACAATAAGGCACTCGGGGTGGCTCATAATGAAATCATACACAGTAAAAAAAACACCACAAAAATAGATATAAAAAATATGTAAAATGCAATTAAGAAATCTAAGGGCATGATAATAAAAGGGGGCTAAAGAGGTAAACCTAAAAACAAAGGGGAGGGGAATGAAATCAGTTTCAGGCTCTCCCTTTAGTCCCTCTGAAAGGTACAAGATGGTTTTCAGAAGCCTCTGAAACATCATCAGGGAGGGATGTCTGCCTGTCTGGGCTGTGCCATGTGCAACCATCCAGTGGTGCCATGGCACAACTGCATGGTCAAGGTGGAAGTGATATGTTGCTGTCAGCGTGCAGACTTCCATAAGCCACGAAAAAGTCCTTGAGGATGAGTGGAGTGGGGGAGCCATAAGTGGAGGAAGGTGGATGCTTTGCGAGGATGAGAGATGAGGGCTGGGAGGGAAAGCAATCTTTTCTGGCTGCCTGGAAGAAGGCATAGAGTGTGGGGGCAGCAGGTACAGGGGGCTGGATGTACCTACCTTGCTGTAAGGAGTGGACAGGGGCTCCCAGGCACCTGGGGATCTGTGGCTGAGCCAGAATCAATGCCTTCTGAAGGGCAGGGCTCTCCTGCTCATTTCAAGAGGGTCCCAGCCAAATCTCTGACCTCAGCCCAGTCCTAGTCACACGCAACACAGGGATTTTAAATAGGGGCATGGAGCGTTGCCTGAATGAAAAAGATGCATTTTGTCAGTTCAGGCAGGATGTGATGGACGGGCCCTGTCTTGGCTGGTTTGCACACAGGGATTAATGTAAATGGACTGCCTTCAAGTCGATTCCGACTGGTGGTGACCCTATGAAGAGGGTTTTCAGAGGGGGGTTACTATTGCCTCCCTCTGAGGCTGAGAGGCAGTGAATGGCCAAAGGTCACCCAGTGAGCTTCATGGCTATGTGGGGATTCGAACCCTGGTCTCCCAGGTCGTAGTCCAACACCTTAATCACTATGCCACACTGGCTTTCACACAGGGATTATCTCACACTTATTTATTTTATTTTATTTTATTTCGTATCCTCCCACCTTCACCCGAAGGTCCCAGGGTGGGCTACAACAACAAAATATGCAATTAGAAAACAAAACCACTACAACTATTAAAAAGTGGACACAATTAAAACTAAGTCCATATATGAAACAATTAAAAACAATCCCACACATAAAATCCATTGAAAATAGTTCCAACACAGATTTGATGTGTCAGTGTCCCCCGATATGGGTAGGGCTGTAGCTCAGTGCTTAGAGCATCTTCTTTGCTTGCAGCGGGTCACAGGGTTCAATCCCCAATGGCATCTCTGGGGTAGGGCTGCGAATTGTCCCCAGTCTGAAACCCTGGGAATCTGCTGCCAGTCTGTGCAGACAGCCCTGAGCTGGATGGACCTTTGGTCTGACTCAGTATGAGGCCGCTTCCTGAGCTGTCCTTTTGTACCACCCAATAACTTCCTACTAAATTTTGTATTTATTTCCTTTCAGATTCTGTACTTATGAACACCAATTCCTTTACAGGTATGGCTGTCATTTCATCACAGGTTTATATATATCCCTTCTGAGTATTCCTAATTGTTAAGGGCATTCCTGGTGTGAACCCTAGTTCTGCCCACCATTATTCTTGCAATGTTCCTGAAGTTCACCCCATGGTCCAGAGCTGTTGGTTCCCTGCAAACCCTGGCATGCAAACTGGGAGTCAGTCTTGGCTGTGCGCCCTCCCTCCCTCCAGCTACCTTCTTCCATGTTCATTGCAAATTATCTTGTCAGATTTAACCATGACATCAGGTATGGAGCAGGTGGATGTGATTTGGGGAAAACAACCCCACAGGACATTTAGGATCCCTTCTGGGCCTAATGTGGCCCTTGGGCAAGAGGCTCCCCAATGCTCACCTAAAAGAACCAGAGACTTTGGCTGTGGGCAAACTAGTCACCTACAGCAAAGCTTTTCTATTGGCTACACCTGGAGGGGCAATGGGCTGATCTGCTAATCAGCTGAGAAAACTATAAAAAAACCCCACTCAAGCTGCTCCCCACCAGGTTTTAGAATAAAAAGGGGCAGAGTTTGAATAGCATCACTTGCCCCTGTTTTCAGAAAAGAAAGGCAGAGATACATTGGAACCAGCACAAGAGTATGTGTGACTCTACCCTTTATTTAAGAGAGTGACAGCCTTCATGGAAGAAGAGTATTGGAGTTTGACACGCACACACATGTATGTATGTATCAGCAGAGTGGAGAAATGAATTGTCTGGTAAGACTGGTGGTTGAAAGAATACAGAAACTTCAAGTTTATTACTCCTCAGCCATTGTGAGTGCAGACATGCAGGTGGCCATTCTGGAGTCACGAGGTTAACCCTGACTCTAACTACGAAGGAGGAAGGAAGGAAAATAATCTACATATCAACTAAAGAAGGAATCAGGGAGGGAAGAACAGGTTGCCTTTCTGTATAGAGCCACATACACACAGGTTCAGTTTACTTGTTACAAACGGTGGTGCTTTACTCCCAACGAAGAGGAACTCCAAACAGATTGTATGTATACCCTTGTTTATGCAGTCAGTTTGTACACTGCACACATCAGAAATGTGCATGCCCTAGGAGCATCAGTCTCTGTTCAGTAAGGAGAGATGGACTTCCTCATAAGGAATATTTTATCTGCCTATCCAAGGGGACTATATCATAGAGGCTTGTGTGTTTCTGAGGGTTTTGCATGCTTATTGAGACACTGCATTAACTAATTTTTTTCATCTCTGACAAAGAGTTTTTCTGTATTAGGTAGTTCTGCTGCATCATTGAGAACCGGAGCCTTTTCAGTTATGCAGTTCATTATATTTAATATAGCAAAATGGTATGAATGCATATACTGCAATCCGTATACTCAAGGCAGAGAGAGAGCAAGCATGTGTCTCCCAGAATGGCTTTTCATTCCCAGACCTGGTTTGTGGGGAGCTAGTGTTGCATCTGTGCTGGAACGGGGAGTTTTGGGAGCTGCCTGTCATCGTGCCTAGAGGCTGTTGGAGATTTATTAGCATGTCAGCCAACCCATTCACAAGACCACTTCAGTTGTGGTGTCAGTTATTTGGCACAAGCAGAGGTGATTGTATAAGAGCAGTGACTCCTACAGAAGCCATGATTCTGCTTGTCTTGTGTTCTGGTCAAATGGTGGGTGCTTCAGTGCCATGCCACACTACCTAGTTTGTGAAGATGTCACTTTGGTCATGAGAGACTTCAGCATGAAGTCCAATAGGAATAATGGCCAGGATAGTCTTCCTCGGTGCCTTGGGAATGGATGTTGGCCTTCCCTTCTTGCAGCAGTGACACTCTGATCAGAATTCCAGTGTGACATGTTCTGGGACACCCCAGCTTCCACCCCCTCTGGTGTACTCCTTAGATGGGAACGGGCATGGTTTAGAACCACATGCAGAAGACCAGCCGGAGACTCTCATTACAAGCACAGAATAACCCACATTATTAAAGCCAGCCTACTGTGTGCTGAAGTGGAAATTGGCCCTAACAGGGAAATGTCATCAGATGCCTATCATTTGTTGGGATGCCTGTTGCTAAGAAATAATATTCAGAAAATCCTTTTTCTATAGAATAAGCATTTTGACTCTCCAAGTCCTATGTTGGCTTAGCTACCAATAGCATCAAAAAAATCCAAGACAGATGCCAAAGAACACTTTCTTTTCCTTCTCCAGTGTGGAGGGAACTTTCTTCCACTTTGGAAAGTCTGATATCCTCCCGGGAAATTACTACTGGGGGAAATTTAATTATTTGATTAAATATTCTCCCCCAGCTCAAAATCTCCCCAAATGTAGAAAGCTAGAACATAATGAAAAAGAGTTCTCTTCCAGCTATCCACCTGCAGGGAGCTTTTGAACAACACGTAGCATGACAGTCCTACAAGGACTTGCCACATTTTTTCTGGAACATTTGAATTGACTCTATACTCTGATAGAAGAGCAGAATGGCTATTCGCTGCTGCTGTTCCCAAGTCTTAACTCCCTTATACAGCTTCATTTCCTTTTTCTAACATGGGATTTTTCATTCTCCACTTGTTCTCAGAGAGACCTCTAGAAGATGAAGACAACCACCATGCTGTCATTTTGTTTGGATCAAAGCTGGCACATGGGCAAGTAGAAGCAATGATTATTCTCCTTGCAGTGTCTGGGATTGTGCTGTTCCTTGTTGCCAGCACCTTTCTGGGAGTGATCATTTACCTCCAGAGGCAGAAGAGGCTGAGGCGCAACAGGCGGTCCATATTGGATGAAGGGTTCAAACTTATGGCTACAAAAAACCTATAGCATTTGGAGAGGAGCAGAGGAGTTTTCTTTGGTTTTCATTATTTGTGCACAGGGGGAAATATCTTGGAATGCCTTTTGCAAAACAAAGACAAGATCACTTTGGGAGCAATGTTTCAAAACCACCAACTATATCATCCGCTTAGGAAAGCTCAAAAAGAAACATTGCCAGCAAGCACCACCAAGTGTTATCATCCAATGTCCACGACTTTCTACTTTCTGATCAATTGCCACAGATCAAATTGGGATCCCTGAGCTCTATTCAGAATGGCTGGTTAGGGGATAGAATGGCAAGCAGTTCCAGGTGGGACACTTACACAAGAGCCTGGAATCTTCCTGGCCTAATACCTAGGGAGTCAGCTAATGCCCCAGGACCAACGTGCAGCCCCTTTCTCATACAGGCATACCCCGCTTAACGTCGCTTCACTTAACGTCGCCTCCCTATAACAGACATGCTCCATACGCCACCCTACCCCGCTTAACGTACGCGTGCTTCGCAATTACGGGCACTTAATGGCATGACGCCGCTGCCATCTAGTGGCGATTTCAGTGCAGTACATGCATAGATAATTGCTTCACTTTAAGTACATTTTCACTTTACATGCACACTCTGGGCCCATTGCGTATGTTAAAGCAGGGTATGCCTGTGTAAAGCTCTCAGATCTGCTGCACTCGCTTGCTCTTTGACCTCAGGGAAGCCACGCAGCTGCTCTCTCCTTCTGCCACCAGGCTGCTACTTTCAGATGATCTATTAGACTTCTACCTCTCCCAAGCGGACTGGACATATCAGCCAAGTGAAGAGAAACAGCAGATGTGGAAAAGACTCTTCTCAGGGCAGGGGGCAAGCAAATACTCTCCCGCATTGTGTGTCCACAGCAAATTCATCTCCCCGCTTAGATCTGCTTCTATCACCTCATCCGCCAACAAACAAGGCAACCTTGCAGTGCAGCTTCCACTGGTCTCTGCTGAAAAGCAATTCTTCCTAACAGGCCATTGCAATAAAACAGACGTGGATCCTAATTAAATGAAGTGGAGGAATCACTGTTTGGTGCTTGTGGGTATATAGACATTGGGGAGGGGGGAGATGAAGAAAATACACATTAATTAGCTGTTATAAGTAGCAGGAGGGATGCAGCAACAGGCTCGCCTCAGGCGCGCATCTGGGTGGGGCCAGTGGCTGTGACTCTGACTTGTGTGTGGTAGACTACACTCCAGCCACACAAAAGCCAGAGGTTGCTATGCACACGGACATCCACCCTGGAAAGCCAGAGGCATTATTTCAGCTCAAGGACACATTTCAGCCAGGCAAAATCACACAAGGAGGGCCAGTGAGGAGTATGTCCTGGGGAGAGTCCCGGGGGCCTGAGATAGAGGCCACATCTGGCACCCTTTCATTTGCTGCAGCAAAACCCACCAAGAGTCATATTTATTTCTATTTTTTTATTTGTAGCATTTGTCATGCCAGCTTGCCAGCCTTACCCTGGCCTGCAGTTAAAATGGCTAACTCCCAAAGCCTTATGGGGAATTCTTCCCCTTGACATCTTCCTTGTTAGCATGCTAGCAAGCAGTTAAATCTTTGATGTTCTTTCATCACTGTGACTTGGTAATTTTTATAACACAGCTGTACCCGCTTACAGTAATTTTGTTTTGTCATCCCTTTGATGAAAATGTTAATTGGTTAATTGTCTCCGGCTGGGAGGGAATTTTCCTCCATAAGAGGAGGCTCAGAACTCTGGGTTTGTGTCCCACTTCGGAGCACCACCTTGCCTATGGTGATGGTCTGTTGTGGCTCCATTTACATCTTGACTTGCAACTCCCTGAGGGGAAGAAGACTATTCATTGAGAGATCCTATGGTCTTGTAAGTATAGCTAGGCAAACAGCTTTGTTATTTTGATTTGTGCCAAGAAACTTTCCTTTACCTTTGTTACTAAACACCTTACCCGTTTGGGTGTATGGTTTTAGGATTCAGTTTGCTGCTACAAATTATTTGTGTGTACCTTTTTGCTTTTTGTAACCTTTTTATGCTTTTCTTATTTTCTTTTTACTAAACTTTAGTTACTTTAAACCAGCGTGTGTTTATTCCAGAGAAAGGGGTCAGTTCCTAAATTCAGTCCTTGCCATTTGACCACAACTACCGTGTAACAGAGAAACGTTTTTACCTAAGACTTCAGAAGAGGCCAGGAGTGTATCTAGACTCTGGTCCTGAGAGCCTCAGGTGTTTAAGTGGGCTCTGGGGTTCCCTTCGCCCCAGAGTAGCTAACCAGTTGAAGGGTGGTGGCAGTACTACCTTGCAGGGTTGGTGTTGACGTGCACAACCTTGGCAAACCAGGATTTGCTGGGATCAATTGCCCAAGGCCGGGGATTGACTCCTAGGACAGTGAGAGCAGACGGGGAAGAGCTCCCCGCTTTCACTATAGCATTAACAAACCAGCCCTTCACAAAATAGGTTTTATGAAGTGGTCTGTTATCCACAAAAGCTTTTGTTGTTGTTGTTATATGCCTTCAAGTCGATTATAACTTATGGCGACCCTATGAATCACCGACCTCCAACAGCATCTGTTATAAACCACCCGGTTCAGATCTTGTAAGTTCAGGTCTGTGGCTTCCTTTATGGAATCAATCTATCTCTTGTTTGGCCTTCCTCTTTTTCTACTCCCTGCTGTTTTTCCCAGCATTATTGTCTTTTCTAATGAATCATGTCTTCTCATGATGTGTCCAAAGTATGATAACCTCAGTTTCATCATTTTAGCTTCTAGGGATAGTTCTGGTTTAATTTGTTCTAACACCCAATTATTTGTCTTTTTTGCAGTCCGTGGTATGCACAAAGCTCTCCTCCAACACCACATTTCAGATGAGTTAATCTTTCTCTTATCCACTTTTTTCACTGTCCAACTTTCACATCCATACATAGAGATCGGAAATACCATGGTCTGAATGATCCTGGCTTTGGTGTTCAGTGATACATCTTTGCATTTGAGGACCTTTCCTAGTTCTCTCATAGCTGCCCTCCCCAGTCCTAGCCTTCTTCTGATTTCTTGACTATGTTCTCCATGTTGGTTAATGACTGTGCCGAGGTATTAATGATCCTTGACAAGTTCAATGTCCTCATTGTCTGTCATACTAAATGTGTTAGTCTTTAAGGGGCCACTAGAGTCTTGTTTTTCCTTTGAAGCTCTGTGCACCTCAGCAATCGGGTGGATCCTGAAAGGGGCAATGAGGCGCAGAAGTACAAAAGAGCTCAGATGAGGCTGAGCTCTCCTCGGACCTGGTGCTCTGTCCAGGGTCCTGAAACACCTGCTCCAGACTGTCTTTTTTCCCCCTGGAGTCTTGATCAAGAGTTGAACCCTTGCGTGTCCTCTTTCTCTGTCAACTTTTGACCTGCCAATGGCCTCTGCCTTGCAGCTGAATTTCTGAACGGACTCCAACATTGTTTTCAAAGTGACCGGTGGAACTCTCATCTACTAGTGATATTCAGCATATAATGTCCCATTCATACATGCAAGTGATCACTTGATGTTGCACACTTGTGTGTCACAGCCCATAAAAAGGAAAAGTCTCAACGAATTTAATCTGTCAGCACAACAGTAGCTCTTTGGTGGTCTCCTTAGCTCTCCAAATGGCACCTGATCCAGGGACACAATCTTCAGCGCAATAGCACCAAAACCTTTTAATTAAGGGTAAATTCTTTCAATGGGGCTTTATCTCTTCTTGGGACCCACTTGTTAACCTCTCTGGCCATTGCTCAGTAAATGACTCCTCCTTAGCCCCTTATTCTGTGTTGTTGCCAACTCAAGTCCCAGGCTGTGGTCTGAAGGCACATGAGGCCAGCACCCTCTGGTTGGTGCCTGGATGGGAGACTGTCTGGAAACCATATGTAAGCCACCTTGGGTTTCTATCATGGAAAGAAAGGTGCGGTAGAAATGTAATAAAATAGTAAGTTGGATTCACTCAACCATTTTCTGCACGCACTTAAATGTATCTGGAAATGTACTTGAAACAGCTGTACAGACTGGTTTTCTGCTTGCGGTGCACCAGCCATATGTATGTGCCACTGTGGATGAGATCCATCTTCTTGTAGGCTTGAGGTAAGCCATATTGGCTTTTATGGGATGCAAAAGGCCAGTCCTGTCACGTGAAGCTGCCTGCCCAACAGCTGGCTCAGTACAGGAACGACTGCAGGCACAATTTCAAGTGCAAGTGAATTACCAGTGGGTGCCACATGTGCTGTTAATAATTCAGCAGTCTTGGTGAGCACCATTATCTGCATTTAACTGCTGCTGATCTCAAACCAATCACTTTGGAGAGTTTTTTGGCCTAAGGGTCTAAATGACTGCAGTAACATTAAGCAATTGTTACAATGCTATATGCAAACATTATTGTGATGTTTTGGACAAGGTTAGTTGGGTGCGGGAGTCTTAAGTTTAAATTCCTACTCTCAGTGAGTCTTGGCCAAGTTGACATCTCTCATCTTAAGCTACCTCACAGGGTTGGTGTGAGGCTGAAATGAAATAAGGGCTATTGTGTCTGGCCTTGTCAACTTGGGACGTAACATGTAAGAAATCTAAATGAATAAAAAAATAGTTCCCCTCTATTCTTCACTGGTTAGGCCTCATCTTGAGTACTGCATCCAGTTCTGGACACCACAGTTTAAGAAGGATGCAGGCAAACTGGTTCAGAGGAGGGCAACGAAGATGATCAAGGGACTGGAAACAAAGCCTTTTGCGAAAAGACTGAAAGAAATGGGCATGTTTAGCCTTGAGAAGACTGAGGGGACATATGACAGCACTTGTCACGCAGAGGAGGGCCAAGATCTCTTCTCGATCATCCCAGAGTGGAATAATGGGCTCAAGTTGCAGGAAGCCAGATTTTGGTTGAACATCAGGAAAAACATCCTAACTGTTAGAGAGTTATGACAATGGAACCAATGACCTAGGGAGGTGGTGAGCTTTCCAACCCTGTAGACCTTCAAGAGGTAGCTGGACAGGCACCTGTTAGATTCCTGCACTGAGCAGGGGATGGGACTCGATGGCCTTATAGGTCCCTTCCAACTCTACTATTCTATGGTTCTTTGATTCTATGAAAAGCTGCTTTAAAAGCGTATGTTCAGGGAAGTCAGTCGTAGCTGGATCTGTTTGCAGTCTTTGGAGATGTCAAGTTAAACTATCAATGCAGCCTGCAAGATAGTTCACAGTTTCCCTTAATTGGAGGGGTGTAGCCCTAACCATGGCTTAGTATTGTAGTGTTTGAAGGGGGAGAGATGGAGGGCAGCTTCAGATATCCACAATGTGCCAGGGAAAGCACCTAACCCATACTGGCTAGGGGCCCAGCAGAGCATGTTTCCTTGGGGTAAGGAGGATGAATGCTGGACTCCTTAGATAGTCCTACTAACCATATCAGAAGATATAGTCCATTGCAAGGGGGGCGGGCAGAAAGACTCCTAGCACTGGGATTTCACACTTCAAGGATGGTGGTAACCCCTTGAATAAGCAGAGACTGGGTGAGACATCAAGCAACGCTGATCCACATCCTCCTCTGGAGGAACGGAGGCTTGAGACACTGCAGCCATTTGCCAGAACTAACAAGTTGTCTGAACTAACTGCCCAGGAATTCAATACACACACACACCAGTTTTGCCACAGACTCACCTTGGGTCGGCCATCATATGCTATATGTTAAATAGAAATTTCTTTTGGAAAGTAATTTGCAAGAAAATTCAGTCAAGAACTCAGCCCCAGAGTTTTCTGTAGAAATGATTGATATAATGATGTTTGCTTGCTGAGCACCGTGTTGTACATTAAAATGTTCCTTGGCATACATCTGCAACATTTTCACATTCGCACATCATTCAAACCAGGATGAGAATAAACTATTTTTGCATTTGATTAAATCCTCTGCGGTAATGGAGGAACAGCCTGGCGAGAGACCTGACCAGCTCATAAATATGGAACCAGATTCTACAAGGGAGGCTGGAATTACCAGCCACAGAAGAAACTGGGCAACTTTGTTGCTGTATAATTAACAGTTTGGACTGGGGGGGGGGGCATTAGGTACACAAATGATACAGAAAACATCATAAACAATAGCCTTCCCTAGAACTATTTAATAAAAACCACTGGCTGTTCAGAGGGATTCTGGAACATGAAGTCTGAACCATTTGATAAAAATAATTTTAAATGGAAAGTAGCATTTTGTTGGGTTCAATTATCTGCCTTTACTGACTGGCCAGAAAACCAATCTTGCTGGCAATCCATTTTTTCCACACAAGTGAGCAATTCATTCTGCAGCAGGAGTCCTATGAACTGCATAGGAAGCCAAAGGCTGGAGCTGTGTGTGGTCCTTCAAACATGAAAGAGCCACTTTGGATTATTGCACTCCACATCAATGAACAGCCACCAGCAACTGCAGCCAAACACTCCCAATCCAGCAGTTCATTAGAAACGCGAAGTTATTTTGCCCACAAGGGTTTACTGATTCACTTAAATGGAAGGAGCAGTTAGCAATGACCTACACGCTGGCAACAGGTTCAGCAGGCTCATTTTGACCCTCCCTCCCTTGCCCCACTTCCAGAATCCATTTTGGATCCTGGAGTCCCTCATGTGGCCACTGAATACACCAGAATCCTGAATGTTCTGGCAAAGGAGTTTGCTGCTCTCAAGGTTTCTGTGGTAGGGATCTCCACATACACACAGAGGCCTCCTATGCCAACTGCTGTCCTTGCTCCCAACCAAAGAAGCAGACTCAGGACTTGGAGATGGATTTTTCATAAAGCTTTATTCCATAAGTCAGTACAGAAAGACAGCATCAGGCATTCTAGGCATGATTCAGAACACTAACAGACTAGACATATCTCAGAAACAGACTAGGCATATATCATGATATAAACTACACATGTGGAAGCAACAGCAGGCTGTTGTCACAATACCCTAATCTTATCCACCCATCCTAAATGTAAGAGAGGTGGGCAGGCACATTACTTGTCTGAGCATTCTCTAGTACTTTCTAGCTTTGCTGCAAGTCAAAGGCTTCTAGAAGCAGAGAGCATTTTCTTTAGCTATTGCTGTCTCTTGTCTAATCTGTGTGACCTTACTGAAAGTGTAGTCTCTGACTCTGACATACTACTTTCACTTTGCTCTCTCTGGACTACTCCAGGCTGTTTATTAAGTTTTATCTGTTCAACATCTAGGTCTGGTCTGGGTGCCAGTGAGAATTCTTCTCTTTCTGTCATAGACACAAGGGTGTTATGGGCACCATTAGACTCACCAGAATCAGAGCTACCAGAGATTTCTGGAAACATTTCTCCCGTGTTTTCCCCAACTCCCTCCGTGACATCTGTAACCCACTCTTCATCCTCACAATATTGCCAGAGGTTCTCCTTGGGGCTCATGACAACTGGGGGGGGGGCAACAATGCCATTGCATCTAAACCAAAACAGTGCATTAAAATAGTTAAAGAGTGGAACCTTTAGTCAAGTAGATGTTAACTTTGAGCTATGCAGTTTTCACTATTTTATAACTCTGTTAACTCATTACGACATTCCAGGCTGTTCCCCCCCCCCAATTTATCTGTCAGTTACTGCTTTGGGATTTCAAACAATGCCCACAGCAATGCCCTCAGTGAGAGGGGAGATATGCTGGAAGGCCTTAAAATGGTCGCTTATGCCTTTCGGGCCAGAGAGAGATAGAAGATATTGCTCACTATGTGTTATTTATCGTTCCTATTAGTAGTAGTACTATTTTCATTCAGATTTCTAACCTACCCTTCATCATGAGGTCTCACAGTGGGTTACAATTATTTAAAAATACAATCTTAAAATCAGTTAAAACAAATTACAGTCAAGAGAAATGGATGGTCCTCAAACATAGATCTCAGGTGTCAAAGGCCAAGGAAAAGGGACGTGCCCTAGGGCAATGGTTGCCAACATTTTTGGCTCACAGGCACATTTGGAAACTGGAGAGACTGCTGTGGACACCAAGCACACACTGCCGCCTCTTCTGCTGCTATATTAGAATGCTTCTTTCAGGCCTAATTTCAGAGGGGGGAGGCACAGGGAGGGGACCCTGTGTGCACCAAAGAAGGCTTTTGCTGGTGCACAAGTGCTCTCCAGTGCCACGTTGGTGCCTCCTTCCCCAGGGATTGGTTTTCGAAAGAGATTGAGACATTTTATTTTTTTGGACAGTAGGTATAAAATCTGTTACTTATTTGTCAGTAAGGAATACAGGTATATTACATCTACGGTTTCTGTGTTTGTCTTGCCAGCCTAACAGATCAGAAAAAATGTATCATACGAAATGATGCCTAATGCACTGGGGATCACTTATGCTTAAAAAATACCTTTCACCTTGATTATGTCAGGGGAAGGGGCAATGACCAATGGTTTTTAACAAATAAGTTTGACTGACTGATACGCCATGACATCATGCCAAGGCAGGCTGCCTCTGGGCGTACAGTGTCCTCAAGCCCTTCAGTAGCAAGTACACTGTTGACCAGGAGAGCCCTGCATCCAACCTTTGCTCATTAGATCATGCAAATTGAATCTGGACTAACATTGCCTTCTTCTCAACTATAGTGCAAGCCCAACACATCATTTTTATTTATTAAATTTTATATCCCACCCGTCCTCTGAAATGGAGCCCAGGGCGGCAACATATGGATGTCAGGGATCTGATGTGCATTGAACAGTATCTGATCATATCCCTTCTCCTCTTAGAGTTGGACTGGATTTTGGGGGGCTCTTTGGGCAAGGGTTAGCTGTGGGCCAGCTAGTGGCATTTTGCCCTTTGGTGCATAAAAAAAAAAGACCCATCCTAGGGAATGGATGCTATGCTTTCTCATACCAAACCAGACTCAAAACAGTAAAGATCAAAGCCTGTTCCTTCCAGGCAGCACCTCTCATTTCATACATTTATGAAATTTACATCTCTAGATTGCACCAAAGATTTCTGCTACTAATGTGCATGGGAAAAGATTTCTCATGTGGGGCCCTCAACAGTTTCTGGACTTCAGCAGATGCCTCTCACACCTGATGCCTCCTACTCCCCCCAATGCCAGGTACATGTGCCCTTTCTTAGTGCTAAGTAATGGTTTGCAGTAAAAAGAGTGAAATCATAAAATGTATTATGACCTTTCAAGGAACTGAATCTCTGATTGCATTATATTTGATTGGAATCTTGGCAAATGTCTTGCTTGCTTTGGAGAAACTCATTAGTGGCCTGTTCAACTCTGCATGACCTCTAGTCACAAAACTGGACGTTTAAAGGAACCACACAGGGAAGATTGCAAAGCCCCTTGGAAACCACTTTGCACTGCTCTTTTAAACCTCTGAAATCACAGGGAGGGATAAATAGTTTTCATTGAATAGAAACCACTTCCTCCTCCTTCAGTAGGGTGTGAAGCTGCTTCCAACAGGCTTTCAGTGCTGCGCTTTGAAGTTCTGACAATCGGGACTTCAAAGGGCAGCATCACTTCATGTCACTATGAGGTCAGATGACTGACAGGGGCAGCCCTGCCTACTTGTCAGATTTGACCTGTCAAGGGATGAGGAGAAAATCTGACCCACTGGCAAGAAAAGGTTCCCCATCCCTACTCTAGGGTCTGGGCTGTAACCAAGACTAGTCCTACTCAGAGTAGATCCACTGAAATTAATATACTTCAGTAAGTCTTGCCTACTAACTTCAAGGGGTCTACAATGAATTGGATGAGCACTGACTACAACCCTCTGTATTCAGGACTAAACAAGGACATTATAAAGGAGAGTTTTCCCTAATAGTATCCCTTCATAGATTTCAATCAGCTTTCATCAATATTTTTTTGGAGTAAATTGTCTGGCTGTGCAACACCTGGGTTCCTACTGGGAGGAAGGGTGGGATATAAATCTAATAAATAAATTAACATCTAAAGCAAAATAATAATAAATAAAGCATAATAAATAAATTAACATCTAAAGCAAATGCATATATATGGCCAAAAACTATCTGTTGCCTTTCCAATGAATGAGTTGCTGTGACATCATGGAATGTTCAAAAACATTCCAAATCCTCAGTTGCACGTGTTGGCAATTACAATGCTGGCAGATACTGCCACCAGTAGACATGCTCCCAGATTTTGTTCAGCTGGGAGTATGAGAAGGAAGCATGGTTGCTGGCAAGGTGAAAAAACATTTTAGTCCCAGAACAGAAGCACAATACACATATACAACCCAAGGTAAAAAACTGGTATCTTGGTCACTGCCGTCAGTGCTGGACATAGGAACAACCCCAGAATGCATGTTAAAACCATAAGAAAAGCCTGCTAGATCAAGTCAATGGCCCATCCAGCAACCTGTTCTCACACATGCCATCCTGTCTGTATAAGTGAGCTACCCACATGGCTTTGCTTCTAAAATGGGCGGGGAACCCCTGGCCCTCCAGGTGTTGGTGTGGTTTATTAAATTTATTAGTCGCTTGATACCCAAAGGTCCCCAAGTGACTTACACAATGTTAAAACAAAACAAATAAAACACACTATAAAAATGTAACAACAAACAATATAGCAATAGCACCCCCCACACAGCCACAGGAAGGTCTGGCAGCATATTAAAAACAAAACATCATCTCAATCTATCAAATGACAGGGAGAAAAGATATGTCTTTACCTGGAGCTGAAAAGATGACAACAAAGGCACCAGGCGAATTTCACTGGGGAGCATATTTCACAGATGGGGAGCCACAACTGAAAAGGCTCTCTCCCTTGTCACCACCCTCCAAGCTTCCCTCAAAGGAGGGACCTGGAGAAGGGCCTCAGAGGAAGATCTAAGGGTCTGAGTAGGTTCATATTGTGGTCCTGAGCTGCAAAGAGCTTTATAGGTCAAAACCAGCACTTTGAATTGGGCTCAGAAGCGTATAGGCAGCCAATGCAATTGGAACAGGATAGGTGTTATATGCTCTGCTCACCTTGAACCTGTCAACAATCAGGCAGCTGCATTCTGCATTAAGTAAAGCTTCCAAACCATTTTCAAAGGCAGCCCTACATAGAATGCATTGCAGTAATCCAGCACTGAGGTTACCAGAGCATAGATTACTGTAGCCAGATTTTCCCTGTCCAGATAGGCTCGTTTGGCCACCAGCCAAAGCTGAAGCCACCTGTGCCTGAGGTGACAACAACGGATCCAGGAGAACCTGCAAATTATGAACCTGCTCCTTCAGAGAGAGTGTGACCCCATATAGATCAGGCCGCACACCACTTAGCCAGTCAGAGGAACCACCCACCAACAGGATCTCAGTCTTGTCTGGATTAAGCTTCAGTTTATTGGCCCTCTCATTCCCTCCACTAACGCAACCAAGCACTGATTCAGCACATCCACTGCCTCACCTGCAGAAGATGAAAAGGCGAAATAGAGCTGTGTGTCATCAGCATACTGATGACAACGCACTCCAAAACTCTGTATGAACCCATTCAGTGGTTTCATGTAAATGATAAACATGGGGGACAGAACCCACCCCTGCAGGACTCCATACTGGAGAACCCATAGAGGCGAGCAACACTCATCAAGAACCACCTTCTGAAACTGGCCATCCAAGTAAGAATGGAACCACAGCAATGCAGCGCCCGCAGTACCTAACTCGGACAGTCACTCCAGAAGATACCATGAAAAGCAGCTGAAAGATCAAGGAAGTTCAACAGAGTCACACTTCCCCTGTCTCTTTCCCATCACAGGTCATCATACAGGGTGACCAAGGCAGTGTCCATACCCAACCCAGGCCTGAGTCATGATTGAAATTGATCTAGAAAATCTGTCTCCTCCAAGAGTACCAGGATCTTGCTGGCAACTACCCTCTCAAGAACCTTGCCCAGAAAAGGGACATTTGCTACTGGTCTAAAATTATTTGGATCTTCCAGGTCCAGGGAAGGCTTCTTCAGGAGTGGTCTTACCACTGTCTCCTTCAAGCAGCCTGGGACCACTCCTTGGAGAGAAGCATTATTTCCCTGGCCCATCCAGCTGTCCCCTCCTTGCCATATTTTATCAGCCATGAGGGGCAAGGGTCCAAGACACAAGTGGCTACATGAACCCAACCAAGAACACTGGCCATGTCCTCAGGGCACAACAAATGAAACTCATTCAACAACACTGGACAAGAAAGTGCTCCGGACACCTCATCCGGATCATCAGCATCAACAATGGAGTCCAAATCCCAACAGATGGAAGCAATTTTATCCTCAAAATGCTTAGCAAACATGTCACAACAGGCTTTAGATGGCTCTATCACTTCCCTACGGCCAGTATGCCATAAGCCTTTTTAGCCACTCTAAACAGCTCAGCTGGACGGCAAGCTGAGGACGCAATGGAGTCAGAGAAGTAAGTCTTCTTTCCCGCCTCCATTGCCACTGAGTAGGCTCAAACATGAGCACGTACCAGTGTTTGGATGCATTCGTTAGGAGTTTTTCTCCATCTGTGCTCAAGCCGTCTCCCTTCTCACTTCATTGCTCTTAGCTCTGGGGTATAACATGGAACTTTCTGAGCTCTGCCAATTAGAGACAGCGCTCAGGTCCAATCATGTAAATTGCCAGAGTCATCTCTCTACTCCATAGATCGACCAGGGCTTCAACAGAAGAGGCGGCCAAGGCAACTGGAAAACTCCCCAGAGACTTCTAAAAACTGACAGGATCCATCAGTCTTTGAGGGTGGACACTCTTAACAGGTCCCCCACCCCTGCAATCTGACCATGACACGGGGACTGTTTTTATGTCCCCCACCTTCCGATCACCCTCTCTGTGTCCAACTGAGAAAACCAAATCCAGAGTGTGCCCTGCTACATGCATTGGCCCAAAGACACCTTGGGACAGTCCCATGGAGACCATGAAGTCCTGAGCTGCCTCAGACAGAGCAGACTCAGCATGAACATTGATGCCTCCCAAGATGAATAGTCTTGGGGTCCTCGGCACCACATTCCTGACCACGTCTGTCAGTTCAGGTAGGGAGATAGTTGGGCAGCAGGGTGGACGGTACACCAACAGCATCCCCAGTCTGTCCCTCTGGCCTAACACAAAGGTACAAGCCCTCCAAAATGACACTCAGACAAACAGGGAGCTTAGAACGCAAGATGGTATTCCTGTAGACAACAGCAATCAAGCCTACCCTGGTGCTGAACCAAGTACCCAGGTGGGCACAACTGGGCGAAGCTACCCCCAACCTGCTCTCCTACCCAGGTCTCGGTTACACACGCCAGGTCAGCACCCTCACCCTCGATTAAATCGTGGATGAGATTTTATTACGGACTGACGTGGCATTGACAAGCAGCACCTGGAGATCTGAGGACAAGTTGGCACAGCCTCCACCAAAGCTTTGGCTAGAGAAAGGGTCAGAACACTCCAACTCCCGTCATTCCCAGCCAGCATAGCCAATGGTCAGGGATGATGGGAGCTGAAGTCCAACAACATCTGTAAGGTCATGGGTTCTCCATTCATGTTCAAAGAGATATCACTGTGACCAGATCACAGCTTAAGCCTCCTCTGATGAGCCATGTCTGGTGCGTTTCATGTTGTGTGAAATTTCCATTCCCAAACCTGCATGCATCAATAGCACTTGACTTGTAACTGTTCTGCACACCTCAATACGTGATTAAACTGTAAACCTCGGAGACAGGAAAATCAGTCTTTATTTACTTTGATCTCCTACAGATGAGTACTCTTTGGTTTCCCATTTTTTTATAGCCTCAAAAATGCATTCTGTGGCTTTGCTGAGTTGTGAGAGTTATCAGGAGTTTAAATTACAACTGCCTTGACAACCACCTGTGTGATCTCTCAAACTTAAAACAATGCTAGAAATTGACCTCAGTCTAATAAGGTTTATACAGCTGCCTCAGAGACATATCTTCAGAAATGTCCAATAAAAAAAGATTTTAAAGTAAGAAGGGAAGATCTGAAGGATAATCAGAGCAAATGTCTGTCTCTGACTCCCATAAACTCATAGTTTTGAATATAATTTCAAGTCAACATCGCTATGGTCATGATGGTGGTTCCTCAAGTTGTCTTGTTATTCAAAAGATCCCTCTGGGAATTTGAACACATAAAGCTGTCAGCCTTCAAATCAGGCCATTGGCCTATTTAGCCTCATGTTTAGTGGTGCAACTAGGTAATTTTAGTCTCTGGACTTAAAGGTCTTATGGGAAGCCCCCTTTAGATGGCCCTATGTATTACTTAGGTTGTGATGGACACCAATTAACTCTCCCACCACTTCCACCACTCTGTGCTGTACAACTGCTTCTACATTCCTGCTGTGTTGGAGCCAAAAACAAAAAACAGTTTGTCAACCCTGATTTTTTTAAAAAGAAAGAAATACTCTGAGCATGTGCAGTTCCACATTTTAAAGTCACATAGATCATAGCACCATTGTAACTCCAGGAATAGAATAGAGCTTGCTTCCGCTGCCCTAATGCTAAACACATTTACATGTAAAGCGGAAATCGCCATAAAGCGGAACCCATTGAGTATAATGGGGAGCATCGCGCGAAAATGCCGCAAAATGCTGCAAAAGCGCAAAAATGGCTTTAAAAAGGGGAATTTCCCCTAATTGAAGCCACCGCATCAGCAGAACACTGGAATGCGAAGCGCCGGTAAGTGGGGCCCTACTGTATATGGGCAACATGTGGTTTTTAACTCCAATAAAACATCCTGTTAGCTCCAAATACATGCTGGACCTCTTGCAGTGTACACACATCTGGGGGAGTCACACATACATGGGTTTTAACAGACTGAAATTCCCTCAGAGAAAACCTTCAGGGTCCCGCCTCTCTCAGGGCAGAGACACAGACTGGTTCATTCACACAGCAGTTTAATCTGAGATCAAGTCTCCTTGCATACCTATTAAATTCGCAGCAATCACATGACATTGGAGGCAAAGGGTCCTGCCGCTTTCCCCTGTAAATGTGAAGCAAATCAATTCACTTTAAATCCGAAAAGGGAAGGACAAACCGCCTGTGCTTCGCGTCTCTAAGGGCATGTGGCCGTTTGGCTCCGATGCTTTGGCGAGTCCCCGCCCACTCCCTCCTCCTCTCTTTGTTTTTTTTTTTTACTCTGGAACAAACTGAGCATGCTCGGTTCCCAAAGTAACCAGAGGAAGAGATACTTTGACCTTAAGAGGGCGTGGTCATTAGGAAGCTGTGAGATTAACCCTTTCCCTTCAGTATGAACAGAAAAAAGCAGTTTGAGGGCTCACATAAGGTAAGAAGTGTGAACCTTTAAACCCTATCGCGATGAGAAAAGCTTCCTCTTTAATCCGCAATTCAGCTGAAGTCGGCTGCAGTGTGAACCAACCCACTTACTGTTGCGCTGGTTCCATTTCATCTCCACCTCTCTTTTCTCAAAACAGGGACATGTGACACTAGTCAAACTCTGCCCCTTTTTACCCTAAAACTCTGGTCGGATCAGCTTGAGTGCTTCTTAAAAAAATTCAGCTTCTGACAGATTTTGCAGCTGATTGGTAGTTCAATGCATTTGTCTTCCAAGTGTGGCCAATAGAAATGCTTTGTTGCAGGCTCAGGCAGAGACAGTGATTGGCTCAACACTTGCTGTAGGCAGTTCTGAAAGGTCTGTGAGTAAGGGACCGCTCAAGGACATGTTGGGAGTAACAAAAAGAACCAAGAGAAATTGGAATAAATGTTATCTTCTCCTTGGCAGACTTCCCTCACACCTAGCAGAGTTATCCCATTGTTCAAAGTATTAGAAAGTATCCCGAGTTTCTCAGGGTCAGCAAGAAACAGGCACACACACACACAAAATCACTTCATACCCAGACCCCCTCCTTTCGCAGGGGATGAGAGAGAAAAAGTGTATTTTAAAAAGAGAGGATGGGAGGTAATGGCTATCTGAGCTCCAACACGTGTAACAACACTCTCCACGCAGGACTGCAGGGAGACGAACCAGGAAGGGATTTTGTGTCTCAGCACCAGCCTTGAGACAAACCGAATCCTTCCTGTTTGGGGACCAGAGCTCTTCTGTATTGCTTCAGCTGTTTTCAACTGCTCACTCCTGGGCCTACGCTAGGTAATCTCTCCTACCTGTCACTCTTTAGAGTAATAGGGTCCTTTAATCTCTTTAGTTTGAAGTTATGAATGGCTTAGGATACTAATGATTAATGCTGCCACGCACCCAGTAATTTTGTAATGCTATTCTGTTTTTTTCTCTCAATAAAAGATAGCTTTGCTTTAGTCTGGTTTGGACCTGCATTTCATGGGTTATACATAGGGGTTGCCAGGTTCCTGGCCTGAGACTGATCCTGTATCGTTGGGAGAAGAGAAAGTCAGCCAAAGGTGGAATTCTCCCTTCTCCCTGCACAACTTTTAAAGATACAGAAGACCTCTTGGTTGCCAGGCCCGTCCTCCAAGAGGTCTTCTGTATCTTTAAAAGTTGTGGAGGGGGGAGGGAGAATTCCACCTTGTGGTTTTTCCCATTACAGGGTTGCAAGAACACCTGCACTTGGCTGACTTTCTCTTCTCCTAAAGATACAGGATCAGTCTCAGGCCATGGACCTGGCAACCCTAGTTATACATGCACCATTTAAGTACATTTCAGAGCAGAGCGCTTGTTTTATCCCTAGCAAAAGTTTCCCCTCCTCTCAAGGAGGTGTGTTTCATGGGACATGTGGGTGGCAAGTTCACACACTCAGGTTCCCAAGAACACGTGTCGTAACAATTGGCTGAACACTTGCTGTAGGCAGTTCTGAAAGGTCTGAAGTCAGCAGTGGGGAATGGAGAATGTGGCCAGCCGAGGGCAGAGTCGCTTCCAAACGCAGCCAGAAAAACCATTGGCGCTGCTTTTTAAGTGACTAGTATGCCCACAGCCTCAGTCTCTCCTCTTTTAAATCACAGCCATCTCTGACCTTCAAAAACCCCTGGAGGGTTGGGCCTACCTCCTGAACTATGTATGATGGGATCCATGGGGCTGCTAGGGGAGCTTAAATTTGGAACAAAAGAATTTTTTTACTTAAGAAAGTTCATGGAAGGAAAGTTACCCATCTCTTCCCTCTTCCTCCCCCCCCCCAAATTCAGACGCCCTATCTCACATTGTTCAGGAGTCCAATTATCTGGAGAGACTTTTCTGGGGGCACGGGGCCCACAGAGTTGGGGAGGAATGGTCAATTTCCTTAAGTCATTTTATGTTCCAAGTTACAGAGTTGAGCGTTATCTTGGAGGTCACGCTGTCCAACCTAGGCCCAGCACCAGTGGCTGGCCAGGTGAGGCACGGGCCAAAGGCCCCGGCTACTCCCAAGAACTTGGGCCTCTTGTGAGGCCCCCTGCCTAGATCTACAGGCTGGGACTGGGAGGGTGGAGCTACACAATCCACAACAGCATCAGGTTGCAGAGCCTGATTTGTGGCCATACCCCAACACCGAACGCAGAGCAGGTGATCCACCACCCTGACAGACAACACACAGCTGTCGTGGGCTTCCACGTGGTTACGTCAGAGAGTGTGCACGCAGCATGCTGACATCAGGACCCGGGACAGGGCGGCCACAGAGGTGCATGAAGGTGCCATGGGCCTGTCCCAGCCTGGCGCCGGTCCTGGTCCAACCTCTTTGCTCAGTGCAGGATCTGCAATGCAGAAGGGCAACTGCAGTATCCTTGATGGAGTGCCATTCAGCCTCTCTGTTTAAACAGCCCATGAAGCTCTCTCTGTTCCATGGTCAGGCAACTCTTAGTGTGAGGGAGTTTCTGCTCATGTTTAGTCAAGACCTGCTTTCCTGCAGTTTCTACCCATGGGTTCTAGTCCTGCCTGCTGGAATACCAGAGAACAAGGCAGCTCTGTCTGCTTTTTTCACAGTTTATAAATGAACTGAAACCTAAAATAAGGCTGTAATCAGAAACATGCTTACTTGAAAGTTTCCCTGACTGGGTGCCCTCCAGACATTTTGTACTACAAATCCCATCGGATCCAGCATCATACACCTGGGCTGGCGGCGCCTGATGGGAGTTGTAGTCCAAAACAGGCCCCAAATTGGAGAAACCTGGATTAGACCATCAAAATCAATAGGACATACTTCAGAGGAAATATGTTCAGGTTTGGGAGCATTCATATTAAATATACTATTCTTCTGTGAGATATTTGACACGTGTGAGACAAAGGCCCCTCCACCACTGAATCGCTTTTTAATTCCCCCCTTAATATTTTTAAAATATCTATTAACTGCTTAACATTAAAAATATCAAAGCAGTATACACAAAATAAACCCAAAATAAAATTGAATATACTGATTTCATACATTCATAGTTTAATGTGCTGGGCCAAATAATAAAAAATAAAGATCTGATAAAGTGGTGGTGACACAAAAAGTGTTCAGCAGGTGCCAAAAACAGAATCATTGGCGCATGCTTTGTTTCCAAGGGAAGAGTGTACCAAATAGTCTCAACGCTAATATAGTATATGAAAGGATGCAAGCCCTGTTTATGGCTCCCTGGAGCTTTAGGACAAAATTAGGATTTATCTCTTGAGGATTAACCAAAAGTTTGTGCATCTGCTACAGACAAACATTTGCATTGCCGTTTTAATAAGTTTATCCATTTGAACATAAAATATTAATGTAATTTTCTTCTTAGGCAAGTGTAGTACGAGGCTTGGAACTTAATGTAGTGAATATAATTTGTACCCTGCAACATTTTGCCAGCTGAGCAGTGAGCACTAAGCCTCATTATGCTTCCGAAGGCTCTTCTGAAGTTGTACGTAAACATATTTGTCAAAATCTGAGCGCAAGAATGCAAGAGGTACATATGAGAAGCAACTGAGAATTCCCCCAGCGAGGATGCGATGGGACCAATTTCTCCTACTGGCTGCAACACCCTGAAAGACTTCCATGGTCAGCTCTGCAACAAGGCAGCACAAGCTGTAGGCCACAGAAACAAATGGAGGTGGCACAGAGAACAGCATTTTTCTTACTAACGGTTGGTTTTGGGAGGGCTGTGTTGGAGGAAGCAGCTCCATAGGGCTGGCAAGTACTCACACCCCGATGACACGTGCAGTGAGTAATAAGGACTGTACCACTTTTTAGTGCTGCTTGTTCCATGAAAAAGTTATTTTAAAATAGTATGCCAAAGAGAAAGTGGGGCTGGCATGCTAACTTTCTGCATGCAAGGAGTTGCCCGGAGAGGGGGAAGGAGAGGAGATGACAATTAAAAAATGCCAGTCTCTGTTGCAATCTAAAGTCCAGGAAACTGCACATATGAACCTGAGCTTTTTTACTGTCATGCTCCCTCTCCTCTGGGTGTCTACCTATATTATATTTTCGTAAGCATTCATGGGTAGTACAGTATAACGCTTCTAGGTGAGGCAGGCAAGGGCAGCGGGCAGGCGCAACCTCACCGGGTGAGTAGGAGGCTGGCCAGGGGAAAGGAGGTCTGGCAATTCCTGGGGTGGGAGGAGAAAGGGGAGAGAACTCTGCAACCCCCTGGGGGCGAGGGTGGAGAAGGGGGAAGGGATCTCTGCCGCTCCCTGGGGTGGTGGTGGTGGGAAAAGAAGAAGGGGAGCTCTACCGACCCCTAGGGGGGAGAAGAGGGAGCTGTGCCACCCCCTGGGGTGGTGGGGGAGCTAGAAGGGGGAGGGGAGCTCTAGCGACACCTGAGGGGAACAGGGAGAAAGCTATGGCAAACTGGGGGGAGGGAGGTGGGCTTTGGTGACCTGGGGGTAAGGGGGTTGGTGGTGGTAGGTGGAGCTGGCGAGCAAAGCAAGCAGGGGTGGAACCCCTAGTATGTTTCATAAAAACACAAACTGATGCAAGGACATTGTAGTGCTGTGAACACAAGTTTTTCTCTTTCACACACGGTACTAGAACCCAACAGGGCCAACCAATGAAGCTGAATGTTGGAAAATTCAGGACAAGCAGTGCCATAGCTAACCATAACTGCATCTGATGCAAACCACATATTGTGACCCCCTCCCCCATCTTGCTACCCATATTGCTATCAATGTCTATTTAAATTAGAACCTAATTAGGAAATGGGTTAAATAAGAAAAGTTACAGTCAGTGTAGGACTGCAGTTTTTAACCTTGCTGTTTTCATCACAATAGGACTTGTGCTACATTTATTTAGGAAAGTGTGCCTTTGCACATGTGCAGAATGCCACAGCTAGGGGAAATGGAAGAGCTTCCATGTAAGAGGGCCAAGTATGATTTTCAGACAAGATTGACTCCATATCTCTTACTTAAAAACTAAGGCATACAAGGTAAAATGTTTTTGAATTCATGTATTGATTATACCTGCACATCCATTGCCAAAAAACTAAACACACACACACACACACACACACACTTTTAAAATGTGAGGAACACTTGCTTCCGGTTGTATGCAGATTCCCTCCCTCCACAAAATTATGAGAAACATGTTTTTCTCTAAATTCAAAGAATGAAGTATTCCAACCAACAGGCAAAAAATGATTGTTTCATTTGAGCCAGGGCACATCAGAGCACAGCAGAACATATTTGCAATGCATGGCTGAGTCTTGAAAATGTGAAGTAATAATCTCTGCTCATCTGCAGAGCACATCACACCAGAGTAATTATAAACCACCTCTTATGTCTGAGCTTAAGAAGAATGTCTTCCAGGTTTGGGGAAGGATGTGGAGTCAGTCAGTGTGATATCCAGACAGGCATAGAGCACAAACTCTGCATTTTAAAAATTCACTGACAAACTCACACAAAAAAAACATGAAATAATGGCAGCAGCAGCACACGCACACGCACAAATTCTACATTAAAATATTCTGAATTTAAGTGAGGGGAAGGGCTTGTTGGAAGCAGAACCACGCACCTTTTCTGGAAAATATTCTGGAACTGCACATGGCTCAAATCAACTGGCTCTGCCACACTCAGCAGTTGCTGCAGCTTTTAATGAGTGAATGCAGGGAAATGATTCATGTCACCCTCATAAGCAATAGTTGCATGGGGAACAAATCATTGGGGGAGAAGGAGAAAGGGATAAAAGTTGGAACAGGGCAATTGAAGAGGGAGTGTTGGAGCTGCTCTGCAAAGAGAAGATTGAGGAAGAATCAAGGAAAGGAGCTGGAGAGAGAGAGTTGGCATGGGACAGAATGGCTGTGAGGATCAGGAGATCCGGCAGCCGGCTACGCCTGTGTTAGGGAAGAGGTGTCTTCATCCCATTTACCCGGCTGACAGGAAGGGCCCTGCGGGACTTCATTCAGGACTCCCAATATTTGCAAGGAGTTTGTTTAATAATAAAGCAATTGTGTTTTGCCCCCCTACAAGTCTGAAGTGCCTGCCTGGGTTCAGCGTGCATCTTTCAGATTTCCTGAGTCTTGGGTCACATTAACGTAAAAGGGTGGTATTCAATGCTAGCTGGCTAAGAGACTTGACTAACTTATATTCGTTAATTTCAGGGGGTTTATTATGAATGGGACTTAGCTGCAGCACATACATAAGCCATCCCCCATTTCCCAATCCAAATCACAAAAATAAATGCAAAATTATTAAGTAAAAAATGTACTAGATAGATAAGAGACTCACGCTGTCCATGGTTGGTTGCGCGCTCTCTCTCTCTCTAGCAAGGTCACAAAACAAATACAAAACAAAACAGCTCCTGAAAGTAGGAAACATTCCCTGTTGCTTTT
Source organism: Rhineura floridana (assembly GCF_030035675.1). Lineage (NCBI taxonomy): Eukaryota > Metazoa > Chordata > Lepidosauria > Squamata > Rhineuridae > Rhineura > Rhineura floridana. Next base: position 6,375,475 of record NC_084495.1, on the reverse strand, counting down.
CTCTTGACCAGGACATGCTACAAGCTATGTGCACACACAGAACAGATGGATGGTTCTGATAGCCTACCACATGGTGCAGGGCTGTTCTTCAAAGCTTTGCAGATAACAGAGGGAGTGGGACCCTGCCCAACAGGAATTTAAATGAGTCCCATGGTTTTCCTGCCCAGAGATATATGGGAAAGACATCTTTGCCATAGGAGTACTTTTGGATTAGCATTAGCTAAATGGTACAGACAGCTGAACGGCCAGAGAACAGGAGATTGACCGAAATGACTCCACAAGTGCCTGTAAATCCACAGAAATATAAAATATGTGTGGGACAGAAAAGAGTGTGTGGCTTTGAGATTTGGGGGGATTTTTAAAAAAAATTAACATTCTCATTGGGAGCCATGTCCCAGTAGCTCTAGTGGAAGACCCTCCACTGGTTACAATATCCAACTCTTGTTTTTTGAAGGCACATTAGTTCATTCTAAGACTAATTAGTGGCTAAGGTGTTGGACTATGACCTGGGAGACCAGGGTTTGAATCCCCACACAGCCATGAAGCTCACTGGGTGACCTTGGGCCAGTCACTGCCTCTCAGCCTCAGAGGAAGGCAATGGTAAACCCCCTCTGAATACCGCTTACCATGAAAACCATATTCGTAGGGTCGCCATAAGTGGACCGACTTGAAGGCAGCCCATTTCCATCTTCAAGACTGTCTTGTTCCAGCAGACATTTTAAGGTAGCAAGGATTTTATTGTTTTATGTATGGCTTGCTTTTATGTACACCACTTAGACATGCAAATGATTGAGTAGTATATAAACAAATTGAATGAATAAATAAATAAATGCTCTGATAAACATCCGTTTCACAAAATTTCATATTAATGCAATTTATTAAATGACAGTAAATTTGAGCTAGAATTTCATATATTTGCATATTTATTTCATTATCAAAAAAATCAAAATTATCCATATGGGGTTAATAAATCTATTGTTCACTGTTTCTAATGTTTTTATTAATTACATGTAGGTAATTTTGATTTTTTGCTCCTCCTTGAGAGTGAGAGAATGTTGCAAATAAAATTCTTCTAGATGATGTGTTTTATGAAACTGCACTGCACTGTTCTCCCTCCCACACCCACACACACACACAAATAAAGTCCGTGTGAGTTACACAATATCCATGGAGATCCAAGAGCCTGCCAAGACTGATGCGAGTTCTGCCTTTTCTAGGAAATCATTCTGAACAGGCACATGATGCTACTTCTGAGCATCTGGGTCCATCCAATGCACAGAGCACATCATTGCTAACCCCCGAGCGTTGATGAGAAATCGGGCTGGAACTGCAAGAAGACATCTGCAAGCAAGTTCTTTTTCTCTTTTACTTCAAACATAGGAAAGTGTGTATATGTAGCTTGTTGCCAGCAGCATGTAGTGCTTCCAAAAAGAGTGTGTGTGTGTGTGTGTGTAGAGAAAGTGTTACAACAAGTGCCATTCACCCTGCCAAGCTGCTCACTGTCAGACATTCCCATGACTCCACCTATCCAAAGCCCCTCTTACCTCTGGCTCTTCCTATCAGTCATGTGACTAAATGGAACCTCCCTGTTCAAAGGGCACAGTGCTGAGAGGCCCCCCCATGCTACACCCAAGCACTGTCTGTGCAAACTCTTTGTGCATCCCTGCATCAGTGTACTAGATAGAGCCCCAAAAGAATGTTTTAGCCAACTACTGCAGTAAGAGGAAAGCCAACAACAACGGATTGTTAAGCAGGATCAAACTGTGCCCTTCACAATCTTGGTTTGGAGGGAATCACACAAACCACAGTTTGCCAATCCACACAGCAAACTGTAGTTTAAGAGGAAATAAGGAATTAAAGCTCATCGTAAACAGCTAGGTAAGTTTAGACCCTGGACTTGTCGCACAGGAGCCTCCTTGAGATGGCCATGTGCCTTAGCTCACTTGTCAGGCACACAGTTAACTCTTCTCTCCCCCGCCTCCCCCTTCCCCAACTGCCATTCTAGGCTTTACAACTACTTCTAGATCCTTGGAATGTTAGAAGAGAAGGGGGTGGGACAGATTGCCAACCCCAATTCAAAAAAGAAATACATTTTCTGAGTGTGTACAGGTTCACATTTTAAACTTGCTTTAATCATGGCACCACCGTGGCTATAGAAATGAAGTCTGTTTCTGCTACTCTGATGCAAAACTCATTTGATTTGCTATAGGAAAGGATAATATATTTTTTAAATTAGATTTATATCCTGCTTTTCCAATATATTTTAAAGTAATAATAATAATAAAATGAACACCTGTAACAATGGACACACCCACCTCCCCCTGACTATAAATGAGGGGTGCACTGCTAACCTGCGGCCCATGGGCTGGATCTGAACCACAGGAAGTGGGCCACCAGCTCCCACAGCTTTAGATCCTCTCTAATGGGCAGCCAGACGCACATTTTATCTCTGATCTTCACACTAAGCACCAGGCTGGTAAGACTGGAAACAGAGCCTGCCTGCTCTTTAAGACTAAAAGACAACATTTACACATACACACACCAGTGCTGGAGTGGAGATTAGGAAGAAATGCTGCCTTTTGCTTTGCTTGGAATGATCTGTGCAAAGTACAGGAAGCATTTCTAGCCCCCACCCTGGCGCTGGAGTGGGGAAGGCTAGAAATGCTAACTGCATGTGTTTGTGTGTGAGGGACCATATGTGTGTGTGAAAGAGAGAGGGAGGGTGAATGCTGTGTGCCTGGATGTCTGGGGAGCTGCACTGTGTGTGTGTGTGTGCTGTCTATCTGATGACTGTGCATGTCTGTGTGGTCTGCATGTATGCACACAAGCATGTGCTCATGTACACACTGGATACGTTGACCACTGACATGTGGCTCTTGGAAGGGTTGCTGACTGTCAATGCAGCCCACAGGGTGAAAATGGTTAGCTACCTGTAATGAGCCAGCCCAAATATTGGCTTAAAATGTGCATAAAGTTGCTGCAATCGCTTGCATTTGCTTACATTTGTTTAGCTTATAGCTTACTGATGCGTAAGTTGCAAAGAGTAAAAAAAGGGGGGACCTTCTTGGACCTCCCTTCTGAATAAAGCAGTATTTGTCTATGAGAGTGTTGAAGTGAAGTACAAAGTGATAAAAGTCTAGGATGGCAGCCAACTCTTCCATTGTGTTTGTAAACCTTCGTGAGTATTAAGTGAGGCTTCCCATTTGTTGATAAGCTTTGTGATGAGAGAGAAAGGTGGCAAGCTGACTTTTCAAGGAGTCTGTCCGGCTAGGCAAACTAGTTGTTGACATTAGTCATACGTGCCTTCTCTAGAGAAGGCATGGAAAAAGCATGGCAAGGCAGCAACTGGGAAGACATGGGAACAAGCCCTCTCTTTGATGCAAAAACGTGTAAAAAGCCAGGCTATGCAGCACTCACTACCCTCAACTCTGGCTGCAGTGAGGGCCAAAGAGAATGCAGGAGAATGATCCATCTATTCCATGACATCTGATGGGTGACGTATTATGACATGTATTTCCATGTATTTTGTTCCTTCGGCTCTGTAACAAGACTGTGAGTCGTAACCCAGTCCTTCCATCTATTGTGACTTGATTAAGTGAGAGGTGCCTTCGAAGTCTTATACGTTGATGTTAAATGGATATCCAGCCATGTCTTACTTGCTGCTATGCATCCCTCTTTTCTGTTTCTGCTATGCTGGCTAAAGCCACCTAGAATGCATTTTAATAGTTGTAGTGTGCAAGATAGGAATAATTAAATAGCTCATATTATAAAGATTATTCTGCAGTCTGAAGTCTGGGTCCAGAATAGAAATTTCTGGTACCTCCTAAGATTCAAGAATCCTTGAGTGGGGTCTCTTCTATCATTTGCCTGCCTTCTAACAACTGCTGTTGATAACCTGTGAGCTGCAAAGTTGCAATAATCAGCACTGACCTTGGCAGCGCCTGACATGCCCATGCCAGCCCAGGTGGTGATGTTAGACCCATTTCCCACAGCCCTCATCATCTGCCACTCTTTGGGTGCTCATTTGGAGGCCTGGGCTGTGGAGTTCTGGACTTCCCTTCAAGGCCCATCCTCCATAGCTGCAACAATGGCCATGCGGGGGAGGAGGGGAGGGGGGAAGTGTTTGGGAGCACAGCACACTCGTGCATAAGCTTCCTAACCACGGGGTGGAAGACAGTCCAAACTGAAGGTCCCAGCCCAAGCCAGCGTTAAATCTGGCACCTGGTGAAGACCTTTTTGTTCCAGCAGGAATTTTAAGTACGTTTTCTGATTTTATGGTTAGTCCCGTAACAGATTTTCTCTTTGTTGTATATAGAGAAGATGGTACCAAAGTGATATAAAAATGGTTGAAATAAATACATAAACTGAAGCAAATGGCCATCAGTGTGTTTTCAACTCTACAGTTCTGCATTGCTACAAAGTTTGTCCCCTCCAGTATTTACTGAGGGAAAGAAAGATCTGGACTTCCAGCTCGTAGCTCTGAAGATGTCATGCCAAGGTGGCCCCCTGAACATTGCTTTCGTTGCCCAAAGATTCTTAAGAGAAGTACCTGGCTGATGATGGTGAGTCTGGCTCATTCATTCAGACTAGGCAGAGTTCAGGATATTCCAAATGTGACAAATCAAAACCCTTAAGTGATCCTTCACAAAAAAACATATCCCTATGGCTGTGAGCATGGCCAGATCCTTAAAAGGGGTGCAGGGTTAATTAAGACAAGGCTTCCGTCTTTAGCCTAGGCCAGAAACTCCTCCTCATAGTTTGGTTTGATCACTTTTGTCCTGCTGGTGGGAAATCACTTCCAAGCGGGAAGGTCTTCTGAGAGAGCGGAAGTCCCTGGTAAGTGCTGCAAGGACTGGGACCCCCTGCCTGACCCTGGCTCCAGAGAGAGGCTGCAGTTAATTGTGCAGCCTCTTGCATCAGCTCCTGGCTAGGTCAGGAGGCATAAAAGCCCAGCTGCCCTTGGGCTGTGGGTTTGCTGCTGGTGGGGTCGCCAACAAAGGGGCGACACCAAAGGGGGTTGTCCCTTGGGGAATTCCTTAGGGAGTCCTGAGGGCGAAGGCGCTACCCCTTCTATTTCTTTCTTTCTTTTGTTTTGGAGGAGATTGGGTAGTGGGGAGGGTGTGTGGCTCACGTGTAGTGCCTGCGCAGGGTGAGAGCTGCCAGATGCCTTCAGAGTCTGTAACTAGCAGAAGGCTGGCCCACCCTGCGTGTGAGACAGAGGGGAAGTAGATGTGCCCTGTGTGAAAAATACTGAGTGGGTCTTACTGTTCCTAATTCTCACAGAGGCTTGCTGGGATAATTGGTTCAGGTAGGTTTTGTTCATGGGCTCTTGTTGGGCCCGATCAGGTGTGTAGGAGGAGTCTTAGTAAGGAAGGACATTGGTGATGCCACCCCTATTTTGATCATGGGTAGAGGAAGGTATAGCTATAGGGAGGTGGTGAATTACCATAGAAGACGAGGGCAAGGCTATCTGCGCCTTGTTTCTTGCTGGGTGGGTTCCTCGTTGCTCATCTGCTGTGTCCACTGGCCTGTGTGCGTTGTTCAACGCCAGATCGGTACACAATAACACCACACTCATCCATGATTTGATCGTGGGTGAAGGTGCCAATTTGGTGTGCATTACCGAGACCTGGGTGGGTGAGCTGGGAGGAGTTGATCTGACCCACCTTTGCCCACCTGGATACTCGGTGCAACACCAGCAGGGCTGCAGGGATGGGGGGAAGGAGTTGCTGTGGTCTACAGAACTTCCATCTCTGTCACCAGGAAACCACTCTGTCTTGGAGCTGGCTGTGAGGGCCTGCACCTGGTGTCGAGCCAAGGAGACAGTAAACTAGGGTTGCTGCTGGTGTACTGTCCACCCTGCTGCCCAGCAGCTTCTCTGACTGAGCTGGCATAGGTCAACTGAGCTGTGGTATTGGAGGAGCCCAGAATGATAGTGCTGGGTGATTTCAATGTCCATGCTGAGGCTGCCTCTAATGTTCCGGCTCAGGACTTCATGGCCTCCATGACAACCATGGGGCTGCCTCAAGTTGTCACCAGCCTGACGTATAGGGCAGGGCACACCCTCGACTTGGGTTTTGCTCCAGATGGAGGAAGGGGTGGTCTGGAGATAGGGGGGCAGATATCACCCCATTGTCATGGTCAGACCACTTCCTAGTGACGTATAGACTTACGGCTCCGATCCTTCCCTCCAGGGGTGGTGGACAGATTAAGATGGCCCACCCCAGAGACTAATGGATCCACTAGATTCCTGAATGCCCTGGGGGAGTTCCTAGTAGATAGAGCAGGTGACCCTGTTGAAGACCTTGTCATGCTGTGGAACAGCAAGATGCATCAGATTCTTGACATGGTTGCCCCCAAGCGCCCTCTCCGGCATTGTGGAGCCTGGTTTGCACCTTGGTACACCAATGAGCTAAAGGCAATGAAACAAGCTGGATGACAGCTGGAGCACAATTGGCGAAAGACGTGCTGTGAGGTTGATTGGGCATAAGTAAAATATCATAACCGTGCCTATTGTGTGGCAGTGAGGGTGGTGAAGAAGGCCACTTCTCTGCCTCCATCGCATCCTCAAGTAGCCATCCAGCGGAGCTTTTCCGCATTGTCCGGGGTCTGTTGACATCAACTCCAGGAAATGGAGTTTTAGACCCTTCAGAGGCCCACTGTGAATTGTTTGCAAGGCACTTGAGGGTAAAGTTGCTCGCTTCCGTAGCAGTCTTGATGCCCCCTCCACATCTACTGTAGTCCCCAATGAGGTGTCCAGTGCAATGTCTGCTGCAACTTCTTGGGAACTGTTTCAGTTGATGTGGCCTGATGACGTAGGCAAGGTGCTTGTGATGATGCGGCCGGCAACATGTCTTCTCGACCCTTGCCCTTCTTGGCTTATTAAAGCTTGCCAAGGGGGTCTGACCGAGTGGATCCAGGGTGTGGTCAATGCATCGTTGTGGGAGGGAGTGGTTCCAGCCACCCTGAAAGAGGCAGTGATCCGAATGCTCCTGAAAAAGCCCACCCTGAACCCACTGGTCTGCGACAATTACCGACCGGTTGCAAATACCCCCTCTTTAGGGAAGGTGATTGAGAGGGTTGTGGTGCAGCAATTGCAAGTACTCTTGGATGAAACAGATTATCTTGACTCATTCCAGTCTGGGTTCAGGCCTGGTTATGGGACTGAATCGGCCTTGGTCACCCTGATGGATGACCTTTATCAGGAGAAGGATCTCTCAGCAGCTTTTGATACCATTGATCATGGTATCCTTCTAGGCCAATTTGGTGAGATTGGTATTGGAGGTGGTTTTACAGTGGTTCTGATCCTATCTCCAAGGTCATTTTCAGAGAATAGCATTGGGTGATTGTATTTTTGTGGCCCCTGGCGGTTGTGCTGTGGGGTGCCGCAGGGTCTATCTTGTCCCCCATGCTGGTTAACATCTATATGAAGCCCTTGGGAGCGGTCATCAGGAGATTTGGGGCGAGGTGTCAACAGTACGCTGATGATACCCAGCTCTATTTCTCCGTAACATCTGAATCGGGAGAGGCCGTGCAAGCCCTGGACCAATGCCTGGACTCAGTGGTGGGCTGGATGAGGGCCAATAGACTGAGTCTGAATCCTAGCAAGATGGAAGCGCTGTGGGTTGGTGGTTCCTGAGTTCAGATATTTGGTCAGTTGCCTGCTTTGGATGGGGTTATACTCCATCTGAAAGAGCAGGTCCGTAGTCTGGGGGTGCTCCTGGATCCATCTTTGTCGCTAGAGGCCCAGGTGACCTCAGTGGCTAGGAGTGCCTTTTTCCAGCTTCGGCTGGTAAGACAGCTGCAGCTGTTTCTGGACCAGGATAGCCTGACCACTGTTGTCGACGCACTGGTAACCTCTAGGCTGGATTACTGTAATGCATTCTATGTGGAGCTGCCCTTGAGGTTGGTTCGGAAGTTGCAGCTGGTGCAAAATGCTGCAGCAAGACTGCTCACTGGGACAAGGTATCACCAACATGTTACCCTGCTGCTGAAATAATTGCACTGGCTGCCCATTTGCTACCAGGCCAAGTTCAAGGTTCTAGTTTTGGTGTACAAAGCCCTATACAGCTCGGGACCAGGATACCTGAAAGATAGGTGCCATCTCCATTATCTTTTCGGCACCTGTTGAAGACCTTCCTCTTTCAACAAGCCTTTTAAGTTGAGACCTTATCCCAGGCTGCTTCTGTGTTGGAATTGCTTTTTAATATGTTTTTAAACCTTTTTTTAAAAAACCCAAGATGTTTTTAACCTTTTTGAAAAAAGATGTCTTGAAAGCTTTAAAAAAATGTTTTTAAAGATTTTTTTAAATGTATTTTCAAGTCTGTTTTTATGATAGTTTAAAGTGTTTTTAGTGCTTTTGTTTGCTGCCCTGGGCTCCTGCTGGGAGGAAGGACTGGATATAAATCAGATAATAAATTATTATTTATTTATTTAGTTGCATTTCTAAACCGCCCTATAGCTAGCAGCTCCCAGGGCAGTGTACAACATGATAAAATAAGCAAATAAATAAAGATGGATTTTTCATGGGCAGACAGCCAGTCTAGAAAGGGTTAAGCTGTCTCTCACCCTCCACTACAGCTCCAGTTGAATTCTGAGCTGTACTGGAGTCAAAACAGAAAGGAGGAGAGTCTCCAGTTTGGTTCTTACCTTGCGAGGACATTCACAGGCAAAGCCAAGATGAGTCAGGATGCAGCGTCCCTCTTTTTCAAAAGGCTCCTCAACAGCATTCCACCTTGACTGCATGTCTGCCTGAGTCACAGAGAATGGTATAAAACAAATCAGAGTGTGAGACCTTGCAGGTAAACCCTGAATAATTGCCTTTATGTGGGGGATACATAATTCTCTGCTAGGAACAAAGGGTTTATTTTATTTATTTATTTATTTAGTTGCATTGCTAAACCGCCCTATAGCTAACAGCTCCCAGGGCGGTGTACAACAAGATAAAATCTTATAAAAAGCTGCCTTATACTGAAAGTGGGACAGATGATCATTGCTCCATCTAGCTCTGCATTGCCTGCACCAACGTTCTTCACCCTTGGGTCCTCAGAAGTTGAGAGACTTCAACTCCTATCATCTCCCACCAGTGACCATGCTGTCTGGGGATGGTGGGAGTTGTAGTCCAACATCACCTGGGGAGTCAAGGTTGAAGAACAGTGGTCTGCACTGACTGACAGTGGCTCTCCAGAGTTTCAGAAAGGGGAAATAACCAGCCCTACCTGGAGGTGCCAAGAATTGAACCTTGGACCTTTTGCATGCAAAGAAGGTGCTCCTCCACTGAGCCACAGTCTTTCTCAAAGCTCTTCCATTTGAGGAACATACTTTAATAATATTGCCTTTCAATAGAATGATGATTGACTTTGAATTGAAGTCTAATTGTGTACCTTCTGGAACTTTGAAGAGGGTCTTTCTTGGACTTACAACTCATTAAAAGAAAAAGAAAAAAGACCTACATACAGCACTGAAATGTGCAATAGTATCATGTACCTTCCAACAGCTAGTTAATACCATCACATGGGCAGCAATGCACTATCCAACGAACCAGCAGACTTTCAAAATTGACCTCTTGCTAGGATTTGCCTATTCTGTCCTCTGTCTTTTGAGAGTTCAGTGTGCCCTTTTGTAATGGGGAACTTACATAAAAATGAATGTATGATGCAGCCACATTTAGAACATTGTATTTCTGTTTCATCATCTTTAAAGTGTGTCATAGAGCTGGGGGGGAGAGTACAGAAATAGGACAGCAGAGGGTCAAACTACACATTACCACGATGACTGGATCTCCCAGCTTTTATTTTAATATTGATTTGTATATATATAACATTTTAGTAAACCACCACGCAGCATTACCTGGGGGTGTGGCGTGGCACAACAGCAGGATGAGCGGGTGTGAGGCAAGTGAGGCTGGAGCTTGAGGGAAGTAAAGATGATGGGTGAGCGAGGTGAGTGAGGCAGGCAGTTGTGGCGCAAGTGAGGCAAGCCAGTATGCGGCCTGGGTGTGTGGCACGGTGGCAGTGTTTGTCCAGGGCAGTGGAGCAGTGTAGCGGTAGCAGAGGAACAGGCAGGACAAGCAGGATGGTGAGGGGCATGGGGTTGACGGGTGGTGGCGTGGGTGGGCAAGTGGGTTGAGCAGAGCAAGCAGGAGGGCAGGGCCCCCCAGTATTTAAACATTTATAAACCACACTTTTGTATTAAAAAATCACAAGGCGGTATGAAACCTAAAAACATAGCATTACAGTAAAAGCAATTTAAAATGTCAATAAAAGCTGATTGGCAAAGAACCTCAAGTATGAAAGGCTTGTCTGAATAATATAACTTTTAGAATGACTCCTGCTTTACATCTGTTGGCAAGGAGTTCCACAGGGCAGGGCCTGCTGCACAAAAGTTTTAGATGCTGGCAAACGCCAGCCAAGCCTTAGGGGCATGTGGGGCCACCAAAAGTGCCCCATCAGACGGCCTCAGCAATTGAGGCACAGCATAAGGAATCAGCCAGTCCTTAAAATACTTTGGGATCAAACTTTTTAGGGCATTGTGAATTAACACAAAAACCTTGAACCTTTTCTGTTGGTATTTTAATCCAGCTGCAGGGTGCTCTCGGTTTGATCACAATGGCAACACTAGTGGAGAGGAAACTCTTTGCCTTGGTAGTGCAGGGAATAAGGTGCCTGAGCTCTCCTCTCTGAGTCCCCAATTCAACTCACACCTACAGGCTGTAAGGCACTTGTGAGCTGAGAGTTGTTAGGAGACCCCTGTCCCCCGCACAGACGCACAATTTTCAGAGTGGCTTAATAGTCAATCCTGTAATATTTGCAAGAGTTGAAATGAATCACAAATACTTGTTAGAAGGAACAAACTTTACTTCACAGTCTGTTGCAGCATAACCAAGACCTCTGCTTTCGTTTTCCTACTGGTTCCTCTCCCAACTGATTCCCTCATACAACTATATCTAATTCACTTGAGTTCCTACTCACATTACATCTGCCTTTTTTTAAAAAAAGAAAAAGATAGAAACTACTGTCTATATCGAATTGGTTTTCTGATCACTCTGCCTCTTGATGTAGTAACAGGTAACTCAGAGTCCAAAATCTTTTCTGGTATATCACTGGCACTTTGTGCTACAGCTGTTCCACTTTTGTTGTCTTGAGACTCTGATAGGTTTACCTCTGATGGAGGTGCAGTTGCAGTCTCAGTAATCTCATCCATTTTTGGTTCACAACTTGGAGTGCTTTGAAGATCTCTTCTGTTCCGTCTGTAGACAGTTAAATCATCAGTCTGAACCAAATATGATCTTGGAGTCATGTTTTGTCCAGTCACTCTTGCTGGTTTCCACACTCCATCTTGCTGAACATTAACAGAATCACCAACCTGCAAAGGTGGTAAAGGCTTTGAACCTTTGTCAAAGTAAAGCTCCTGTTTTTCTTGTCTTCTCTTCAGATGTGTCTGTATGTCACCTTTTACCTGCTGAGGTAGTAACAACGGTGCTGAGGTAGGCAACCTGGTTCTTAAACGTCTCCCCATTAAAAGTTGTGCAGGTGAGGCTGTATCTACTATAGGCGTATTTCTGTAATCCAATAAACTAAGATAAGGATCTGTGTTATTCAGACTAGATTTCTTAAGAATCCTCTTTACTGTTTGGATCGCTCTTTCTGCCATTCCATTTGATTGAGGAAATAGTGGACTGGATGTTGTGTGAACAAAGTCCCAATCTTTGGCAAACATTTTAAAGTCTCTAGAGCAAAACTGAGGGCCATTATCACTGACAACCTCTTCATGTATACCATGTCTTGCAAATATAGATTTGCAGTGTAAAATTACTGATCTACTTGTAGTGTCTTCAAGCAAACATATTTCCACATATTTTGAATAATAATCAACCAAAAGTAGATAGTCCTTTCTTTCAAATTCAAACAAGTCCATTCCTAGCTTCTGCCAAGGTCTTCTTGGAATTTCATGAGGTAACATTGGTTCTTTTTGGTTTTTATTTCTGAAGGTGTGACATGTGGTACATGACAGTACCAATTCTTCAATTTGGGAACACATACCTGGCCAATATACAGCTTCTCGTGCCCGCTTTTTACATAATTCAACACCCAGATGACTCTCATGTATAATATTCAATATCTCTTTCCTCAAATCTTGTGGTACTACGATTCTGGCACTTTTAAAAACGAGTCCATCATGAACACTTAATTCCTCTCTGTAATTCCAATAAACACGTATACACTCTGGAACTTCTACTCTTCTATCTGGCCACCCCTGCAAAGTGGCATTTTTCAGGATTTGCAAAATGCTATCATTTTCAGTAGCCACCTGAAATTCTTTCAGTTTTGATTCGGAGATTGGTAAATAAGAGAACATGAGGTTAACAGCAACCTCAGCTTCTTCAGATACATCTTTGTATTCAGCTGCAGCATTCCATTGATCTACTGGAGCTCTTTTCATTAAATTAGCTCTTTGCACCAAATTTAAATTAGTCACAGCCCAGAGACCAAGCACAGCTTGTGCATCAAAGTCTACTATGTGAAATTCCAACTCAGCTCTTTGATCTTTATATTTGCAATCCAGGTTACATTTACCAGACACATGCAGTCTTTCTCCAGAGTAGGTTATTAATCTGGTATTTGAATGCTGAAGTGGTTCAGCTTGCAAGGCTTTGTATGTTTTTAAAGACATTGCATTAGCCTGTGTTCCTGTGTCAATCTTAAAGGTCACATACTTGTGATCATTTATGAGAAGATCCACACACCATTCATCTTCCAGAGCTGTAGAATTCAATGTGCCAATGAAGAAATCATGAGCATTTTTAGCTGTATCTGCTACTGAGAACATTTCTCTGTGTTGAAGTTTTCCATCTCTAGTTTTACACATTTTAGCAAAATGATTAAGTTTGCCACATCTTCTGCATTCCTTCCCATTTGCAGGACAAGCATTTATGTCACGATGACTGATACCACGCTTGTAGCAGGCCTTTGCTGCTTCTACAGGCCTCCGTGGCATTTCCTTTTCTTGGGGGCTGGTAGTAGTGCCAAAGCTCCATTTGCTCTGAGGTTGGCTTACTTTTGGCTTTTCAAAGGTACTTTTGCCCTGTAAGGCATCCATTTGTTTTTCTGTTGCCCCAAAATCTTTCATCTGTTTTGCAGCCACTTCTTCTGCCCTGCATATATTCACTGCACACTCAAGGGTTAAATCACTCTCTCTCAGTAACTTGGCTCTCAATCTGTCTGTCTGAATGCCACACACTATGCGATCCTTAATAAGAGAATCACACAGCTCCCCAAATTCACAGGTCTGAGCCAAAAGCTTCAGCTCAGTCACATATTGGTCTATCCTTTCTCCTTCACTCTGTATTCTAGTGAAGAACCTGTGCCTTTCATAAGTAACATTTCTTCTGGGCACACAATATGCTTCAAATGTATTCATCAAAACTTGAATTTTATTTTTATCTGCATCATCATCAAACTGGAAAGTATTAAATACCTCTCTTGCTTCTTCACCTGCCACATGCATAAATAATGCTGACTGGAGCCTCTCATCTTTCTTATCTGCTCCACTTGCAATGCAGTACAATTCAAACCCTTGCTTCCATCTTCTCCAGTTCTCTGCTGCATTTCCTTCAAACACCAACTTTCCTGGAGGCTTCAACTGGTCCATTTTTCACTGCCTTATGTTTTTAGGTAGTCTTCTGACACCATGTAATATTTGCAAGAGTTGAAATGAATCACAAATACTTGTTAGAAGGAACAAACTTTACTTAACAGTCTGTTGCAGCATAACCAAGAGCTCTGCTTTCGTTTTCCTACTGGTCCCTCTCCCAACTGATTCCCCCATACAACTATATCTAATTCACTTGAGTTCCTACTCACATTACAAATCCCCCTCCATGGGGAACTCAATAAATTGCAGCTCTGTGAGGGGAACAGAGGCCTCCTAATATCTCTCAGCACCCTGAACAAACTGCAGTTCCCAGGATTCTTTGGGGAAAGCCCTGGCTGTTTGAAGTGGTATGATAGTGCTTTAAGCATATAGTGCAGATGCGGCCACGGATTTGAGCAAGGAGTGTCAGTAGCCCAGCATATTCAGGTGTTGTGTTTCCATGGGAGCTAATTGCTAGGCATGCAAGTGGCAGCCCACACTTTCCACCCCCCGAATTCAGTTTTTCCCAATCCGCAGATAATCGGATAAAGGAAGGATATCAAATAAAAATTGCAGGTCACCCAACTGACCTGAAGCACATTGCAAGGGTAGGTTTTTTTTTTTACACATGTGGTTTCTGTCTATTTGTTCTGTCTGTCGCCACATACCTCTACTTGCATTTTGTTTACATCAGCCCAAAGGAAAGGATGCAGCCAGCCCCTTTCCATTAGTTGTTGCTGAAGGTATTGGTTTTATTTTTAAAGCAGCTGTTTTGCACAGAAGGATCTTCCACAAAACAAGCTGTATTGAAAATGAAAATAAAATTTTCCCTTGCAGGTACAGGAGGGTGGAAGGGGAAAGGGGCAGAAAGGAAGTGGTAGCCTTTCATGCAAGTGACTCTAAATCCTTGCCTGGCTTGTAGCGACACACATTTTAAAATTATGTTGAGTGCTCTTTTGTGCAAGTCTGCTATGTCGGAAAACTTGTATTTCAATTTTTTTTAAAAAGGTGTACACAGGTGAACAACTACCTGCACACATGGGTCACATGTTTCTGGAACTTACAGTGGGCAGGGAACTACAAATTGACCAAAAGAAGCAACAGCGCATAGCACAAATACATCTAATCAAGCCCCACCCACAAGTGAGGACAGGAAACATCGATAGATTTTAAAGCATGCAATTGCAAGCACTCATGTGTGGATAAAGGCACACAAATGCACACACAGAAAAAATGGTCCATGCTTGCATTAATGTGCTAGTGCAGACACAGCCAGGGAACTGAATTTTTGGGAGCTCTAAGTGATCAGGGATACAGTGGTCTCTACCTCTTTCGTCCTCTCAATGAAGATTTGATAAAGGGCAGTGGATTTGGCTTTGTTTAAGTTGTGCCTCCACGTATAATCCTGTATATTTGCAAATAAGCTCAAATATTATGAAACACCACAAGAACTTTGCACAAAACACCTTAAGTGTTACTAGCACATTGCACAAACATTATGGAATGCCATGAATGGCTTCCATCCAAAGGAAACAAAAGCTGGTTACGTGCTGGGCACTTGGGACTGCACAGGGAAGTACAAACAGAGTGCAACATTTTATGTACTTGTTTGTTTTAAAAACCCAACACCACCAGTTCATCAAAGCCAAGAGGATATGAAGAAAAATGTGTGCGTAACAACAGTAAAGAACAGCTATGGTCTTCCTCGGTAACCTTAGTTGTGGGGATTTTTTCCCCTTGGGTAAGTCTTTCATTTTGATTTCTGTTTTTTTTTCCAGATGGATGTTTTCCCCTTTTTTTCCTTTTTAATGTTTTAAAATTTATAACTTGTTCTGAACAGTAAACAAACAATGATAACCTGCACATAGATGTTGGTTTCACATATTCTCATAATTTACAGTTTATACACAGTTTCAATGAACATACCAGACAATGTATGGCACTTCTCTTACAAAACTGACCATTCTTATACCAAAACATCCCTCCAAAATGACTCATGTGTCCCCTGGAGGGCAAATACCAGTTATACCTGCATAAACATAGGTTATAAATGAGTATAACTTCTTAATAAATCTATCTGGATGCTCTAACCCTCTGGATAACCTGCTATTATGTGTTCATTTTTCAGCTAACACAATCTTCCAAATGCTGATATATCATCCCTGAAGCAATATCCATCAGAGGTCTTCCAACCCTTGGAGAACTCCCTCCTGGCCCCAGCCACGAGGTACACCACCAATTCTCTATGCAATATCTTGTGGTTACCAGATAACTGCGATCAAGTACACTGATTCCTGATGACTGACATCTAGAAGTTACATGGAGATTGTGCCAATCCCTGTGTTCACTCTGCTAATATCAACAGCAAAGCAGAGTACTGAAGCAGAGCAGCTTTTGCCAACCAGAGCTTGGAAAAGTTACTTTTTTGAACTACAACTCCCATCAGCCCCAGCCAGCATGGCCACTGGATTGGGCTGGTGGGAGTTGTAGTTCAAAAAAGTAACTTTTCCAAGCTCTGGTCCAACTCCAGAATCATACGGCCGTGCTGGCCCAGGCTAATGGGAGCTGTTGTACAAAATATCTGGAGAACACCAACCTAGGAAAGGTTGTAGTGGAACATGTCTGAGGGAAAGCAAAGTTGCATCCCTCCCCCTGTCATGGTAGTTTTCTACATGCAGGGTGCTTTTTCCATGGGAGAGCAATCCAACATTCCACTGGGGAGTAGGGATGACGTAGAATATTTGCAAAATCAGATTCAGTATAGAATTCTGGGATAATCTGCAAGTTCATCTCATTGTCGAACAGGCTCCTGCTCTTTGCATGCATTGGCAGCTATTATTTTATTTATTTATTTTATTTCATTAAACTTATAGACCGCTGTGATGTTCCTATATTAATGTATATATGGTAAGTGTTGGTTGTTTAGAAGATACATGGTAAGTGGAGTGAAAGAGGAGGGGGAGTGAATGGGCAGTAGAATGCTAGATGATTGGCTGAGTATTTAAAATGGCTGAACGTATAAAAGGAAGAGTGAGAGTGGAATCTGGGGGTGTGGATGAGGTGAAATTGAGTGGGTTGCTTGGTGGGGTTTAGAGAGTTGTTTGCCAGGAGAGAGTGGAGAAGGAGGGGGGTGGAGTTCGGATTAGTATTGAGTAAAACCATATGCTTATGTGCCTTAAGAAGAAATCTTGTTAATCTTGTTAGCTTTGTTAGCTTTAATAAATACTTAATTTGGTTTACCAAAGGCCTGATCCTTGGCTGGGGTTTCACAGACCAGAAGGGAGGGTAAGGTAATGACCAAGGCTGAAGAGAAACTGTAACAAATGGTGTCAGCGGTGAAGAGAATAACAATACCAGTATTCAGAGTCTCTGGGAATACTAGTATTAGGACGTGACTGGTGGTTGCCTAGCAGGGGGATCTGTTGAGATCTGTGCTAGAGCGGGGAGAGAAACAATAAAAAAGGACAGTCCGGACTGGTGGAGTCCCTGGTGGTGCCTAGTGACAGGCAGTAGCCACGCGCAGGTAGGAACCTGACAGGGAGAGCCAGGAAAGGGCGTCACAACCGCCCCATAGCCGAAGCTCTCTGGGCGGTTCACAAGACAAGAAACATCAAAAATACAATAAACGTGTAGCAATATAAAACACATTAAAAGTTTAAAATGTTAAAAAAATTAAAACATTAGCGACACTGTAATTTAAAAAAAAAATCTGTGCCAAGAATTATGTGATTATGTAATTATTTTTGTAATCTGCTGCTGCTGCATAAAATATATAAATATACAGCAGCATAAGAAATAATGGAGAAAGTTATGTAATTTTTCAGAAAAAATATTGGGGAAAAGGGATAACCTGGGGAGGAATACACTAGAAAAACTTTGCTTTTCAGCTGCAGTCAACAAGCCACTTCTAGGTTTCCCCCCCCTGCACATGCACATACACGTCATGCAGCTATTTTATTCCTTCAGCTAGTTTTAAAGTCAAGTCTTTGCCTCAACTTAGCTTTGGCTATATGAACTGTAGGAACTACTGGCTTCAGCGCTCAACTGTAAAGCGTTCGATCCAGTTTCATTAAACAAATTTTGGATTTCCCATTCTCTGTGGAGAATGCAGCTACGGTATATATCTTGAAGTAGGTATACAATGCAAAGCTTTGATAAAGGCCCTGAAATGGTGATTGCATCTGCACTTTTCCTCTGTTCCTCCAAATTATTATACAATCATGAGAGTGGCTGTATACTATCGTCAGCATGGATTTTTCACATTCGCCTGGCTCCTGCTGGGAGGAAGGGTGGGATATAAACCAAATAATAAATAAATAAATAAATGTTAAAGTGAAAATACCCCCATGCCATTCTGCTGCTTCCCATAAGCTCATTTCAAAAGAAAATCTTATAATACTTACAGATGTGAACTCAGAAATGCTTGCTTAACAACCCTCCAAGTTTTCATGGTGATACACAAAACATTGAGAGAGAATCTAGAGTTCAACAACAATCTAGAGTAAAACAAGAAAAAAAAATCCAGACCCTTCTTGGACTTTTTTTCTGTCAGAGGACTCATAATTTGTTGAAATTAATTAAAAATCAGCCATGTTCACAGAGTACTTGTAATCCTGTTACTGACCCTGCCCCATACTCTCACCTTCATCTTCTGCATTTTAAAAGTTTTAAAAATGTGTGGCTGATTTTTAATTAATTTAAGAAATATAACATTGAGTCTATGATAGCACCAGGCATGCCCAATAAGAACTTACTGTCAGTGTTCTAAAAGCCAGACTCACAACTGTTTGGCTTGGCTAATCAGGGGACTAAATCCACACCAGAACGTCATTCCACTTAAAACAGTCATGGCTTCCCACAAAGAATTCTGGGAAGTGTAGTTTGTGAAGGGTGCTGAGAGTTGTGAGGAGATTCCTATTCCCCTGACAGAGCTCCAATGGCCAAAGTGTCTTAACAGTCAGCCCTCTTCTGGGGATTGTAGCTCTGTGAGGCTAATATGGCATCCCCTAGCAACTCTCTTCACTAACGACACTTCCCAGGATTCTTTGGGAGATGCTATGACTGTTTAAAGTGAAATAAATGTCTGGTGTGGATGTGGCCAGGGAAAGCTGTGATTTAAATTTAGGTGGGAGACTACATGTGCCTAATGTAGAATAAAATGGTCAAGGAATCCCCCCAAAATGATACTGTTCACAATGTTTTCCTTTTGAAAAGGAAAGGGGCTTTCCCTCTGCCCAGTGCCCACCCACCCAATCTCCTCCCCTCCCTCCCTTCCCTCCCCAGGGTCAGTTTCATCTATCCTAAACATGATTGCACAGGAATGCATCCCACTGAACTCAATAAGCATGCAAATGATCAAACCTACGCTCCATGTTACCAAATTCTTCAAAGCTATACAGGAGGTGGACTGAAGTGTGAAAGACCAACCCAAATTGTGTTTCCATTTTGACAAATTTGTAGGGCAGTACAATATCTCAGAGAGGAGGTCAGGTCTCCTGCTCCCCTGGTGCATTCACTATAGTGGCCAGTTTCCCTGTTTTTAAAGTTTGATAGAAATATCTGTTGGCTATAGGTATGTACTTACACTGCAAGGATGGTTTTTTTTTGCCTATTAGTGAATATCCACTTCTTGCTCTTAGATTTCTGTCAGCTGGTGGATGCAGTTCAAGCAAAAGAAGATTATTATACTGGGCTTCTGCTCCAGCACTTTGGCTAATTATAGCTCGCTTATTCCAACTGATCTAGATTAAAACCATCTGAGAACTACAGCTAAGTCTTGTTCTCCACTATTCTTAAGTAAAATTCTGAACTATGGAATTGCCAGAGCATCATACTTGCATACACTATTTACAAATATAGAACATTTATGCTTGTTCTTTTTAATGTACAGTCTGCTGAATAAAAGTTAATAAAATTCCACTTAATGAATGTCTCTGTTCATGTGGAATCAGAGGAATAGAACCTGTGGACCATGTTCTTTTACACTGTAATTGGTGCAAGGAGCCCCGAGGGAGGCTGTTTTTTCCTTTACTAAAATTTTTACCTGGAAGGCTCAATGAGATTCTGATATTTTACTGTTTAATTGCTCTTATGTTACTGAGAAGGTAGCTAATATTTGTTTTTCTGTCTTCTGTACAAACTGGGAAGCAAAAAACTAAATGTTCTGCTAGCTCCTATAATCTTATGTTATGTTAATTAGCCCATGTGTATCACCTGTTATTGGTCTGTGACTGGTAAATAAACCTCTGCTTCACAGTTCTGATGATGACTGTACTAAACTAGACCTCTTGTGGGTATATGGGAAAGTCTGCTTTGCACACAGATCCTGCTTGATAGACTGGGATGTTTGTGCTGAATTTTCTAGGGCTGCTTCCAGATGGGTAGCATTTCCAGTCATTCCACTACCACTACAAGCCTCAAGTGGAATTGTTTTGAAGGCCACTTTCTTTCCACACTGTTGGAACTATTGCATTTATGTGTGCGTGTATATAGTTTGCAGGGCTTCACCCATGCCAGTAGGTGTGGCATAGCTGCTATAGGTGGAGGTGAAAGATGTAAGTCATTTGAGTGGACATTAAGAAAAGAAAGGCAAGAGATCCTTTAAAGATAATCAATTAGTACAAAAGTGCTGATTCATTTAAGCATGATTAATTACTGTCCATGAAATGTAAAAAAGTGGGGTGGGGGGTGGAAGAGTAAATTAGAAGTGTTAAATTTTTAAAATAAAAATGCTTTCAGTTAGATGCTTTAAACTGGATTCCTGCATTGAGCAGAGGCTGGACTTGATGGCCTTATAAGACCCTTTCCAACTCTACTGTCCTATGACTCTATGATATTTGATTCTATTCAAGATCATGTTGCTGAAATATTTTCATTGATTTGCATTGGTGAGGATGGAAAGATCTGCCAGGTTTGGTTCTCTTAGTTTCCCTTAAGGAGAGAAGGGTGGGATATAAATTTAATTAATTGACAGATTAATTTTTCCAGTTCTCTGCTTTTCTGCAGCAATTTGCAATTTATTGAATTTTTTTAATCCTCATGAAAATTCTTTAGCATTTCAGTGCAAGTATCTGCCAATAAAGGGTCTGCATTTTTGTATGTGGTTTTGACTATAGTCATTTTTGCAGCAATTTCTGCTAATATAATGCATTTTTATGTTATTTTCACTAATATGTGCATTTTATGCACACTTTCCCCATATATATGCATTTTTTTAAACACCGCTTGGTTGGAGAACTGCATTGCAGAATTTGGATAAATGCAAATTGTGAAGCATTGGCTGCGTTTCTGTTCTTAAATCCTTTCGAAAAGTGCAAATTTGATAGATTCAGCATTAAATATGAACTGTGTCAAATTTCTCCCCCATCCCTAGTGAGTAGGAAGGTTACATGCCCAAAAATGTCAGGGGGGACACTTTCTTAGTGAGGATACTGTTGTCCCATGGGCAATTACTGGAAGGTTCACCTTGCCCTCCCTGCCAACAGCTGTCTTTCTACCCTGACCCCATGAATATAAATGAAACACTGCTGTCTTCATTGATTTGCATGGCGGGGGGGGGGGAAGGCTGCATCCCTGAAAATGACTGGGAGGGGCAAATGTCGGACTCCTCTCCAAAGACTTTAGAGCCACCAAGGTCTTTGCTGGGGAGGGCTCAATAGAGACAGTCATGTTTATTATCCATCTTTTAAAAAATAGCACCATTTACACTCTTTCATTTAAGTGATATTGGGGAATAATTTTTTTTTCAAAAAGCTGGAAAAGTATTTTAGCACTTAGTGGCACCAAAGACTGGTAAAAAACCTTATTATTATTATTATTATTATTAGTCACTTTTTTCAGAATGAAACTCAGAGACTTACAAAAAAGATCAAAACCATATACATAATAAATATCACAGTACAAAAAGAAGAAAAAATATACCAAGCAAAACTAACTAAATAAATAAATCACAGCACAACCTACAATACAATAAGGGAAGTGATAAAATGGTGCTGACTGGACAGATAATGGCAAACAGATGTCTGAGTGGCAACAGGCATCATTACACATCTGGAAATTCCACACCTTTAAAATGATGGACGAATGTCACGAAGAAGACCATCTGCGCCTGAAGAGATCCCCCTGCTCTTCTGGTCTTCTATAAATAAATAAATAAATCTAAACTCCCTGTGGGTTGAAAATAAGATGGAAGGTAACAAAATGACTTGTTTATACAGAGGGGGAGTTTGTTTATTTCTTATTGGAACAACGAAGTACAGCAAGCAGATTCAGCTGCAGGTTATATCAGGAGCCATTTGAATAATGATTGCTTTGCTCCTTCCTCCTTTGCTTTGTTCTTCGTTTCCTCTTTTCTAGTTTTTTGCTGTTTTCTTCTCTCTTTCTATTTTTTCCCCTTTTCTCTTTTTCACTTCTTGTTTTTTCTTGCCCTTTTCTTTGTATTTATATCTTTGGAGCCTTAAACATTTTTTTTTTAAAGGAAAAGAATTTTGGAGAAATTATAAGAACTCATGCATCTACTAGACCCCTGGATGTTCTAAAAAAAATGAATGAACTATGCATTACTGGCTAGTTTTATATTCTTGATTAAGACGACCATATTGTTTCTGCTGTTGTATTATTATATAAAATAAAGGGAAATGATTGGGAGGGGGAGAGTACTGAAACAAAAACACAGGAGGCGAATGACAGGGTGAAGGTGGGTGGATGTCTGGAAAAAAAGAGCGAAGGAATCTGGACAATTCCAGATGAAGCACCTTGTGCAGAAGCAGCACCCTCGGAATACTTTCTTCATCTCTGTTATAGGAGGATTCTACCTGAAGACACATTTGGTAATTTCTCCAAGGAGAAATCAATCTACACCGTTTCTTATCCATCTCATCCAACCCTGTTCCCCCCACCAGCTGCGTTTCCTAGCAACAGCTCTCTGAAACAACAAGCTCAACACATTTAAAATATTTGGAGGCATCCAATAGACAGCAGAACACACCAAATCATTTGCAGTTCTTTGGACAGCAGAGCCAGCGCGTCTCGCAGAAAACACAGTCATCCTTCGGAATTCATACTTGTTCAAATGTTGCAATGCAGCTCGTCAACCAGCCAATGGTTTTAAAAATGCATATATTAGGGGAAAGTGTGCATAAAAATGAATCTATGACATGCAAAAATGTATTATATGATGAGAAATAGCTCACAAACGTGTGTACATTGGTCAAAACTCCTTACAGAATATGTTTTTATTAGGAGAAATTTGCACTACAATGCTGGAGAATTTTCATGAGGATTTGTTTTATTTAAAATGCAAATTGCTACAGAAATGTGGAGAACTGAATTTAAGACTGAAAGAGATTAGAAACGGAGAAGGCTAAAATGGACGGATCTTCCCGTCCCTCCCCACAGCCAAGGTCATGGATGTTGTGGGAGCAACTTCATGTTCTGCGTAGTTCTGCAATTCTCCCTCCTTCTGGTAAAGCAGGTGTGGAGAGCCTTTGGCCCTCCAGATGTTGCTGGACCCCAACTCCCATCACCCCAGACCATTTGACCTTGATGCAAGTTGGAGTCCAGCCGCATCTGGAGGGCCACAGGATACCTGCCCCTGTGGGAAAGCAGAGAACCAGTTAAAGCAGAGGACCAGTTGGGGAGAACAAGTTTTCTTTCCCAGCCATTTATCTGCTCAAAGTCAACCCTTCCTCAGATGCTTTTCTCTCCAACAGATAAGGAAAAGAAGATAGAGACCCCTTTTTTTATATATTTTCTAAGGAGGGGGAAATAGTTTAGGTGTGAGATTTTGAGCAGACAGATGACTGTGAGGGAAAAGGTTAAACAGCCCATTCTCCCTTCTCTCCCCCATCTCGCCACCCTGTCATTAGAGAAAACAACATTCTACTTTGCTACCAGAGAGCACTGTAAAGTCTGAAAGTGCTTTGCATCCATTTTCTTGTAACAGCCCTGCAAGGGAGGTCAGTATTCTTATGAACGAGCTGAAACTGAGAGTGTGTGGCTTGTCTACGTCTACCTTCTCAATTCCAGGTAGAGGCTAGATTCGAACTAGGACTTTCCTTCTTTGAAGCTCAGCTCTTAAACCACTAAATGGTGAAGAGTGAAGAGTTGGACAAACTGGAGCGGGAACAGAGAGCTACCAACTGGGAATGGGGTTTGCTGCCTAGTTCTGATCCACTTGTATTCCGATAGTCCGTCGTTCCTTCCCGATCTGCCTCTGTTTTGTTCCTGCTTGCTGATTCAGTCGTCTGTGGGTTTTTTGGGTTGTGAAAAAAAAGTGTGCAATTTTTAATGTAAATACCTATGTAAATGATCACAGTGTTCCACATGGTTTATTTTTTCCTATTTATCACACCTACACACTCTTACAAATGCATCAGCAAACAAAATTACCAAGATAATATGTAAAATCAGGAAAAAAATCAGGAAAAAATCTGCGGATTACAACCGCGGCCCACTGCAAAAAATCTGTGCGGATTACAGCCGCAGCCCACCACAAGAAATCTGTGCCGGTCCAAAAAGATAGTGGACTGTCAGTCAGATTCAGTCAGAATTCAGTACTAAGTCTGATTTAACAGATATTCTGCCCCATCCCTATTACCAGCCATAGTGGTCTGTTTGCTTCTAGGCCAAATTCAGGATGCTGGCGCTTACCTATGAAGCACTAAACGGCTGAGACCCAAGTACCTGAACTGGGCAAGTTTAGTCTTGAGAAGAGAAGACTGAGGGGAGATATGATAGCCCTCTTCAAGTAATTGAAAGGTTGCAACGCAGAGGAGGACCAGACTCTCTTCTTGGTCAACCCAGAGTGCAGGGCTCAGAAAACTGGGCTCAAGATGCAGGAAGCCAGATTTTGGCTGAACAGCAGGAACAACTTCCTAACAGAGCAGTGCAACAATGGAACCAAAGACTTAGGGAGGTGGTGGGCTCTCCAACACTGGAGGCCTTCAAGAAACAGCTGGAGAGCCACCTGTTGGGTAGGCTTGAGTTGGATTCCTGCATTGAGTAGGGGGTTGGACTCAATGGCCTTATAGGCCCCTTCTAACTCTATGATTCTATCAGAGGTGATTCCATTGGGGGAAGCCAGACAAATGAAGGAATGGCAGGTCCTGAGGAGTCAGCAATAGCAGCATAAACTGATTGAAAGGCTCTGAGTGGTGTTTTTTCCAAAGCATTTCGTTAATCACACTTATGGGTGCAGAGACTTGTTCATTAAAATTTGTTTATCTTTTGAAATATCTTCTGTAAGTCTTTAACTGAGGGGAAAGTGAGCAAATAAGGGGGAAATGCTTTGAACTGTGTTGCATTTAAGTCTAGAGTAAAGTTCAATTACAATCTGAATCATAGCATTTGAAGGGTCTCCAGTCCACCCCACCTCCTGCTTGATGCAAGGAACCCAGAGTGAGAACATGCCCAAAGATGGCTGCTTAACCTGTGCCTGAACAGATCAATTGAGGGGAAACCTAGGTAATTGCCACACGACCAGCCTAGCACAGACAGTTGACTGGGCCAGTGAATATGTTCCAGGAATTAAAGGGCTGCTTTTTGGAGGCAGGCTGGGAAGCCAGATATCCTCTTGGTGGAGCTGGTGATGATGGCCAGAGTTAGAGGGGCCAGGTCAGCTGGTCTGCTCAACACCCCTCCCACTCAAGGTGCAGGCTGCAGCCCCTGCCATGCCAGCAGGCAAGCTGGTCACATTTAGGAGGCAAGAATAGGAGGACCTCTGCACATACTCCAAGCTAAACATGTATAATAAAGTCTGCACTGAGGAAAGCTGCATCCTGTGACCCAAATGAATGAGGACTTGTCATGCCTTTGCTTCTGTTGCATAATCAGTAGTGTAGTGGCAAATTCAGACATGTAGAGGTCCCTTCATGATAGTCACACCACGCCCCCTTCACAGCCATCCGCTCTTTTCCACTTGCTCCCTTGCTCTCCCTGCCATCTTGTGAGTCCGCACTCCATTACAACAGACATCCCTATAACCCAATTATCATGAAAAGGGAGGCTGCATGTTAGCTACTGAGAGGAGTCTTCTCAGTGGCTGGCTCCAGTCATCACAAAAGGGTAAGGGCTCTTCTCAGTGGCTAACCTACTCCCTTTTCAGGCTGATTGGCTCATACATAGGAAACTGGTTGGGACCCCTCTCCCAAAAAAGTAATAGGCTTACGACACCCCCCCCAGACGACTACACCCCTGTACATAATGTATTCTGCTGCTGTTAAATATGCGGAGCATAAATATCTGTTAAATATGTTTAGCAGCTTCTGTTAAATATGTTACCAGCTTTGGCTGGTAAGACAGCTGCAGCAGATTCTGGACCGGAATAGCCTGACCATTGTTGTCCATGCACTGCTAACCTCCAGCTGGATTACTGTAATGCATTCTATATGGTGCTGCCCTTGAGATTGGTCCAGAAGCTGCAGCTGGTGCAAAATGCAGCAGTGTCACTGTTCACTGGGGCAAGTTATCGCCAACAAGTCACCCTACTGCTGAAAGAATTGCACTGGCTACCTATTAGCTACTGGACTAAGTTCAAGGTTCTAGTTTTGGTGTACAAAGCCCTATACAGCTTGGGACTAGGATACCTGAAAGTTCATCTTGCCCCTTATATACCCAGTTGATCACAGCGCTCTGTAGATGAGGGCCTCCTGCAGATACCATCATATCAGGAGATCCATTCCGCACAACATAGGAAGGTGACCTTTAGTGTAGTGGCACCTACCCTTTAGAATTTCCTCCCCTTAAATATTAGACAGGCACTATCTCTGTTATCTTTTCAGCGCCTACTGAAGACCTTCCACTTTCAACAAGCCTTTTAAGTTGAGACCTTATCCCAGTCTGCGTCTGTGCTGGAATTGCTTTCTAATACTTTTTAAACCTTTTTCTTTTTTTAAAGATGTTTTTAAAGCTTTTAAAAAATGTTTTTAATGATGTTTTGTTTTAATATATTTTAAAGTCTGTTTGTATGATGTTTTAGTGCTCTTGTTTGCCACCCTGGGCTCCTGCTGGGAGGAAGGGCAGGATATAAATCAAATAATAAATAAATTAATAATAAATATAAATATAGAGCATAAGCCACACAAGGGCACTGAAGCCTCAACCTCAATCACTGACTTCTGGGAAGTTCGCTTTGTCCTCCCTGAGATTTAGGCTGGCCACGTGTGTCACTATCTGACAGTGTTCTTTGATTGAAGGCCATAGCACTTATTTCTAAATTTGCAAATTAGTGCATGCCAATTTAATGCAAACCTATGTCCTCCTTGTCCTCTTTTTTGGTGATGTGTAAATGGTCACCCCCTTGAGAGTCCACTGAGGCTGGCCCACATTATTTCAGGCATATCTTTGCAGCTTTAGGCTGCCGCAGACATGACAAGACCTGCAAGGCTGTCTTCCCCATCCATATATTGCCACCTCTTCCTTTCTGCCCTGGTAATACAGCTAGTAATCCATAATGACAGACTGACATGAGATCATCACACTCAGAGTTCCCCCAGCCCAGCTGTGCTTTACTGCCTGTTGCCTGTGGGAGCAAGAAAATGATGTCGCTTTGGGGATTATTAGATGCAGGGGTGGGTGAGAATTCAGTCTGCATTTCAAGCCAAATCTATCAAATTTGCACTTTCCAAAATAATATGAGAACTGAAACACGGTCATCCTTTGAAATATTCAAGTTTTGTGATGCAACCAAACAATGTTTACAAAAAGGCATATGTTAGGGGAAACTGTGCATAAAATGAATATATGAGTGAAAATAACATACAAAAATGCATTATATGAGAAGAAATTACTTGACAAAATGTGCACATTAGCCAAAACTGCGTACAAAAATGTGTTTATTAGGAGTTATTCACAATAAAATGCTGGAGAATTTTCATTAGGATCTTTTTTTAAAAAAAAATCACAAATTGCTGCAGAAATGTGGAGAACTGAATTTAAGAGATCTTTCCATCCCTAACTAGATGTTACCAGGAGGGGTAGAGAGTAAGATACAGATATTCATGGTACTGAGCTCTCTAACCAATACCAATTTCTCTCATTGCCACGGCAGAATCTTGGAATACAAACAGAAACAGTGAACGCTACTGATACTTGTTCTGTGCCAAACAACTCACTTGACTCACATTAGTCAGCCACAAAATTACTGCCCGGAAGGAATCATCTGTTCTTGGTAAGACGTCATTCTGAAAGAGCAAGAGACATGTTACTTTTTGGAGCACGACCCACCTTTGATAATTATTTTTTGCTTATCTAAACCGTGAGATATGAGTTGGTTTCTTTTTCCAGTCAATGTAACAAAGCAACAGAAGCCTGCAGACGTCTAAGACAATCATGTCTGAAAAATCAATATTCCTTCTGCAATCTGACATGCTCAATGGAGAGTTTAAGCTGATAGTAGTATGTGTATTTCTTTTTTGTGAGTACTGGAGGTGTCTTTATTGCAGACGCATTGGCTGTAGGAGAACCCCATGAAACATTTATGTCAAATGAAATAAAACAAAAAATGTGATTTTAGATCATGAGAGCAGATTTCATAGGAGCACTTCGAACAGCCTGTTGTACTTTTGGCTATTTCACTTGGTGAGTGTGCAAGTCTCACTGACAAGTCTCTTAATATTCCTTTATGCCTGTGAATGGTTTTCTGAATGGGCTATTCACTTGCAAGAATAGGGTCTGAGATCATCTCAGTGAGACGAAATGGGAAGGGGAGAAATAGCCAATTTTGAAATTGAATAAACAGAGACGCAGGGAGGTGGTGGGTTCCTGCCTGGAATTAGTTGAAACTGGTCATGTACTTTGGATAGGTAGTGGGAGAAATATTAACAGGAAACCCCCAAATTTGATATCCCCTCAGAACCTATTGCAATGTTTTGTGCTGTTTTACTCAGAGGTAAATCCTTCTGTGCTCAATGGGCTTACTCCCAGATAAATGTTTGCAGGCTCAGAGCCTTAAAGGTGCTTAGTTTGGGAACTGGATTGTGCTCCTGATCCTCCGCCTCTTAAAAAAAGTGCTGTTTTCTCCCAACATCAAGCAAACACATTTTGTGGGTGTCAGTCAGAACCCTCTAAGGCAAAGAGTTCTACCAGTTCAGGATCTGCTGTGATCCTATATGATTCTTATTTGACAGCCTTCAGGCACACAGTAAGTCTGAGGCAAGAGACAGACTTGATGGGCAACATCCTGCCTCATTTACATTTAAATACAAAAACAAACAAATGCTATGTAGAAAAAATGTTAAGAATAACATTATTTTCTGGGAAGGAAAAAATTCAAACCAGTAAAAGCAGAAGATAGTGGAAAAGAAACAAACATGGAATGGAACTGCCACCCAATATTCCAAACATGGAATGTGATTGAGCAGGAAGCAACAAGCAGATCCCATCCCTACTTAGAAACTTGGGATTTCTCAGATCAGTAAGGGGGAGGGTTGACTTCCTGGCCTCCTTGCCCTGTTGCCTAATTCACTCATTTATTACCTCGACACTCACTGAGACTGAGGCATTGCATCAGTTGGGACTCTCCTTTATGCTCATAGAGTTGGCTTCCTCCCCAGCTTGCCCAAAATGTATAGCCCTGGCTAGCTACCCCCAGCTGGTTATGGAAAGAGGCATCCTTTATCCTTTTCCAACAGTAAAGAATGTCTTCATTTGTTATTAATTAATATTAATATTAAGCAAAGCCAGTTAATTAATAATGAAACAAATCAATTGTGGACTACTCTGACGAATGGTCAGAAAAACTAGAACGTCTAACAATGCTATGAAGTTGTTTGGAGAGTGAAGGAGAATTCTCTAGGTTGTGGCTAGAATGAAATTAAAGACAGCCTGTGAACAGGGCAGAAGGGATGCTAAGTGGGATTCATTCAGAAAGTTTATGCCAAAATAAATATGATAGCATTTAAGGTGCCATTAGAGTCTCTGATTGTAATTTTTGGAGAGCCTTATTCGTTGATAAAAGTGGTTTGTTTGCATTTGGACTGTGAGTTTCAGCTTTCAAAAAAAAGCTTTAGGAATCACCTGGAATTGAAGATAATAGGCGGGGGGGGGAAGACGACTACTATTTTATTTATTTATTTATTTATTGCATTTGTATACCGCCCCATAGCCGAAGCTCTCTGGGCGGTTTACAACAATTAAAAACATTAAAAACAAATATACAAATTTAAAAACACATTTTTTAAAAAGCAATTTAAAAACACATGCTAAAATGCCTGGGAGAAGAGGAAAGTCTTGACCGGGAGCCAAAAAGATAACAGTGTTGGCGCCAGGCACACCTCCTCAGGTACATCATTCCATAATTTGGGGGCCACCACTGAGAAGGGCCTCTCCCTTGTTGCCATCCTCCCAGCTTCCCTCGGAGTAGGCACCCGGAGGAGGGCCTTGGATGTTGAGTGTAGTGTATGGGTGGGTTCGTGTTGGGAGAGGCGTTCCATCAGGTATTGTGGTCCTAAGCCGTGTAAGGCTTTATAGATTAAAACCAGCACCCTGAATCAAGCTCGGAAACATACAGGCGGCCAATGCAAGCGGGCCAGAATCGGTTTTATATGTTCGAACAGTCTGGTCCCTGTTACCAATCTGGCCGCTGCATTTTGCTTGATTCACCTGCTATAACACTGGAGTCTACGTCCTGGTGGATGCTAAAGATTTTATCCTGGAAGTTCCTAACAAATTTGTTACAGTGGGCTATAGATGGTTCCACCATGTCCTTGGGGCCAGCGTGTAATAGCCCCTGGACAATTCTGAAGAGCTCCACTGGGCGGCAGATTGATGATTTGATAGTGGCAGCAAAATATTGTTTTTTTGCTGCCCTCACTGCCCCTAAATACAGTTTACCATAGGCACTTACCAGTGTGTAACTGCATCCACCAGGAGTTCGTCTCCATCTGCACTCAAGCCGTCTCCTATATTGTTTCATTGCTCTCAGCTCTGGGGTATACCATGGAGACGTAGGAGCTCTACACAGGAGAGGGCACTCAGGAGCAATCATGTCAACCGCCCAGGTCATTTTTGTATTCCACAGTTCAACCAGGGTTTTGACAGGAGCGCCAGCCCTATCAGCCGGAAAACTCCCTACAGCCCTTTGGAAACCATCCGAATCCATTAGTCTCTGGGGGAGGAACAACTTAATAGGCCCCCCACCCTTGCAGAGGGGGAAAAGCCGCTGTAAGTCTAAACTTCAGCAAGCAGTGATGTGTCCATAACAGAGGGATATTCAGATCACCATCTCCATGTCCAGTTGCAAAAACCAAGTCTGGAGTATGCCCTGCTACTCTATCTGTGCCAAGCTAGGAAATGGCTTCAAGTATAAGACAATGATTTTCTAAATGATGAATAAAGGATACTTAAGGAGTACAAAACACAATTAAGACTAGAGTGGCAAGAAGGACTTATTTTAATGACCTGAAACCTCCTTCCTGTATTTGTTATTGCAAAATATAATGCAAATCTCAATTTCCTCCCCTGAATACTGAAAATATGAAATCAGCAGCAGACAACCAGTTCAGCTATGCATATTCTGCTTCCCATCTCTCACCATCAAGGAGCCCCACGGAAGTGTACTGAGGACCCCCTATTTAATTGTCATCCACAACAACCACCCAACAGTGATGGAGGGGTAGGATTGATTGAGGCAGTGCAAGCACTGGCACTGGCACACTGCAGCTCCCCAGGGGTCTATGGCATTTGGCTGGCCCAGGCCAATGGCATAATTGGTTCTAGCAGCTGTCAGTGAAATTCAGGGCTTATCCAAATGGAGCGGGATAATCCACGGTTTCCATATTCGGTTTGTCATCTGATAGTCCTCACTTTGCCTTTTAGTTCGCTCTTTCCCAATTTTAAAAAAAAAATTTTGCACCTGCACATGCAGCAGTAAGACCCCTACATTCTTTTTGCTTTTTCCAAGCTCTGCCTCTAAAACCTTCCCCTATCAACCAATTGGTCAGCAAAAAAATTACGTATGCTCCTCTCCCCCTTTGCAACGAAGCACAATATGGCTGTAAAGGAGTTCTCGCCTCGGAAGGAAAGGCTGCTGGTCAGTTTCACGCCTGCCTTGTTTGTATTTGCGATATTATGCTTAAATGAATGTATGCTTTTCTGCCTTTATTGATATTTAAGGAGATACATACGCTGGCAATTGCACTTATTTCTCCAAAAAAGCAAGAAACTGTCAACTCCCTCCTTCTCCCTTTCCTTCCCAAGATAATGAAATTGACAAAGCTTTCAGGAGCAGGCTTGAAACCGACCAGAAGCCCTTCTTTGTATTTGCAATATTACACTTAAAGGAATGTATGCTTTTCTGATTTGAAGCAAAAACCCCAGCAAGTAGAATGAAATTGACAAAGCTTTCGGGAGGCAGGCTGAAACCGACCATCCCACCCTTTCTCGCTTGCTGTGCATTGCAGATCTCACCCAGAGCAGCCACCCAGTTTGCAGGCTGGCAAAAAATAAAATGCATCTGCGCAGTAGTTGCAGACCCCCCCAACACCCCACCATTGCGATGATTGGTTCAATTTTCCCGGGCTTATTCTCGCACATGCGCAAAAGTGCAGATACATGATTGGCTGGAATGAGGAGAAGGGGCAAGGGGAAACACCCAAGAACCGCCCATCAGCTGTAAAGTCCATGGTATTGCATCCTAACTCCTGAAGGCACAGCGGATGATTCCCGATTTTAAACAGCAAATCACATTTTTGCTGGTATTGCAAGGAGCGGATTTAACCCGCGAAAATGCGTAACAGCACGAGACGTAATTTGGACAACCGAAAAATAATGAACACACATAGTGGGCGTGTCACACATTTTGCAGTTGTCTGGATGAGCCCAATGTTTCAAAGGCATGTCCTTTATGGGGGTAGCTGAATATTGTGCAAATATCAACTACCGGTTAAGAGGGGAAATGTTCCAACCGTTCTGTAAGTATTATGACACCAACACGCTAATCACCATCTGAGCTTTGACCCACGGCATTACAGCTAATGGCTGAAGCGGCCTCTATTCCACAGTCCAGCATTCTAAAAGGCAGACACAGTTGGGTGGCCTTCCTCTTTGTTCCCTTTAATGAGGTTTTATTTCCATCTGTTAATCCTGTCTTTATAACCGAGCCTGTCAGAACACAGTGCCTTGTTGCCTCACTTTCTGTCAGTTTTTAATTAAGCTTTCTCTGGGCTCAGCACAAACTGCTATTTTTGCACCCAAACAGGCTTTGCCAGTGGCAGAACAAGCCCCTCCTGTGTTTTTCTCTCTCTTGCAGAGGACAAGAGGCCTAATGCAACAGGAGCTATTTGACTGTGAAATAAACAAGACGGCCAAAACGTAATATTCTCAGATGTGAACTTCAAGTCATTAAATTGTTTACCATGTCACTTCTGAAATATAATAAAATAATGTCGTTTGCTGCTTCACTCTAATAATTCCTTCTTCGGGGGGGGGGAATCTCAGTGTGCATTCTTTTAAGTCAGCCTTCCTCAGCTTGGTGCCCTCCAGACTTTTTGGTCTACAACTCCCCCAACTCCAACTAAAGGAAAAACAGAATTCCAAAGAACAAATACTTTGAGCCCAAGTGACCATAGTTATACTATAACAAGCGCTCTGCTGAATCAGAACAAAGATCCCGGCTCTAGTGCAACATCCTGATTCTAA
This sequence comes from Rhineura floridana, assembly GCF_030035675.1. Lineage (NCBI taxonomy): Eukaryota > Metazoa > Chordata > Lepidosauria > Squamata > Rhineuridae > Rhineura > Rhineura floridana. Next base: position 6,342,208 of record NC_084495.1, on the reverse strand, counting down.
CAGTATCCAACCAGAGGCTTCTGGGAGGTTCACAAAAAGGGCACAGAAAAATAATGGCAAATGTTATTTGGCCCTAGTACCTGGCACTCGGAGGAATGGTGGCTTTGGACATGGAGGTTTAGCTGTTACAACTAACCATGTTGATAAAGCCAGTTCTCTTCTCCACAAATATGTCTAAGCAAACCCTCTTTCAAGCCATCACTGGCTGTGAATTCCCTAAGTAAATAATGCATTGGCTGAAGAAGTATTTTCATTTTGCTTGCCCTTAATCCTAAGAACATAAGAAGTGCTCTGATGGCTCAGATCAAAGGCCCATCCAGTTCTCACAGTGGCCAAATATCTGCTTCTTGGAAACCCACAAGCAGGACAAGTGTGCAAAAGCACTATTCCCACTTGTGATTCTCAGCAACTGGTATTCAAAGGCAGGCCCTCCCTTAGCATGTGCGGGGCCTGGGACAAAAGCAAAGTTCCCCCCCCCACATTTGCTCCGAGTCACGGTCTTGGCTGAATCGCCGTCGTAGGTGCGCAGGCACCAGTCCTGGAACTGCCGGCCCAGCTCGCTGTCCCCGGGGCGGCTACTGCTCGCTGACCGCAGCAGGAGCAGCGGCGGCGGCTTCGGCATGGTGGGCGGGCAGGCAGGCAAGCGAGCCCCCGTCCCAGGCGGAAAGAGAGCGAGTGAGTGCTGCACCCTGCCTGGTGAAGGCAAGCAGGCAGGGAGGGAGGAGACGGCTGGTGAGCAGATTACTAAGCGTGCCCCCCCCCCAAAGCGCGGGGCCCAGGGCAACTGCCCTGCTTCCCGATGCCTAGGGGCGGCTCTGTTCAAAGGCATACTACTCCTGATACTGGAGATGGTAAACAGCCATCATGGCTAGTAGCCATCGATAACCTTATTCTCCATTAATTTTTCTGATTCAGTTAAAGCCAAATAAGTTGGTGCCAATCAATACACAACAATCAGAACTAAAAAGCCCAAATGTTGTAACATGTAGAAGATAAATATTGCTCTAGTCCCTGGATCACTTGGGTTGCCCTTTTCCACCTCTAAATATCATTGGGACAGGGGGGGCTGTATGTATGCTTTGACTAGGGAGGGCTGTGCATGTGTCTGCCTGTGTGTGTTTCTGCATATGCACATGCAAAAGGGTGGGTGCCCATGCCCACTTTTGGCCATAACCACTGCTGGCAACTGGAACCTAGATGATTGGGCAAGAATAAACCCTTTGGCCAAAGAAGGGCTAGCCACTGCTAATTTCTCCTAAAATTATGCAGTTTTGTATGTTATTTTCATGAATATATTCCTTTTTATACACACTTTCCCCTAATATATGCATTTTTGTAAACACTGGTTAGAGAACTGCATCGCGTAAGTGTGAATTTCAAAGGATGGCTGCTTCTCGGTTCTCATATTGTTTTGGAAAGTGTGAATTTGATGAATTCGGCTTTAAATGCAAACTGAGTTGGATTCCTACCCCGTCTCTACCTGGCTGTGTGATGCTACGGCTGATGGGGTTGTAGTCCAACAACATCTGGAGGTCACAAGATCAGGGGAGACTGCCGTAAAAAAATCCCAGGTAGCTTTGTTACCAGTCTTTGCAAAGGCAAAGCAGATTTTCTTGCCTCCACCCTCTCCCAGCTGCATTCTTCCCCCAGCAGTTTCTCTTCACATTGCTTCACTTAGCTATGACTTACCTGGGTATTTCTTGTGGAAGGAAAAGAAAACCTTTTAGACTGGAATCTGTTTCTATGCCTGAATCCTTGATAGAAATTTTTGAATTTAATCAGAGTATCATAGAATAGTAGAGTTGGAAGGGTCCTATAAGGCCATCAAGTCCAACCCTGTCCTCAATGCAGGAATCCAAATTAAAGCATACCCAACAGGTGGCTGTCCAGCTGTACTTAATCTTTTATAAAACACATCACTTGCCAACATCCCGGGGAACTCAGCATAGACAATAGCTTAAATAGTCAGTTTTCTGAAATGGCATACCGTTGATTGCCGCATGATGACAAGCCCCAACCACTACCACCACCACTTGCAAAATGAAAACAAGTACTTTTATTTAATATTTGGGCTGCAATCCTAAACAAGCTTAATCCCTTGAACTCAGCTGGACAGGTTTATGTACACAACAAGGTTAGGAAAGATCATGTTTTGTGAGAGCTGCTTTCAACATTCGATGAAGGGGTGAAAGAAGATATTTAAGTTTCTACTCTGAGGAATTACTGCTGTTGTGAATTGTCATTATGCCTGTTTTACACATATTTAAGCTTATATTGAATTTTCACCGCCCATATTTTTTTCATTTCATTGTTATTTGACTCCACTGGTTACTTTCTCTTCCCTTCTGTCTCACACACACCCACATGTGCCAACTGAGGATATACTTCATACCTTCAACCAGAGGTTTCCAATATTTCTAGGCTCAGGGCACATTTGGAAATTTGTGATGGGCACTACAAAATACTGGTGATGCTTGGACCCCTCCCCAAAAAAACAGACCAAACATCTACCCTTCCCAAAACAAAACAGATGAAAATCAGGCAACATCCCCCAAAAACAGCCCCCCACAGACCAAGCAACAAAAAAGGCAAAATAAACCACACCACAATTGGGGGGAAGAGGCAGGGGGCCTTGGTGGGAACCAAGAGGGGTGTCTGGGAATGCCATGGTGCCCATACATGCCATGCTGGGGACCCCAGCATCAGTTGCAAATGGACTTTATTCCACACAATCTTATGCCATTATAAATTTGTCTTTAAGGTGCCGCCCAATTCTTTGCTACTTTTGCTGCTATAGACAAAGATGGTGACTCCCCCTTCTAGAGGCTGACAGGAGTTGTGAAAGGCCTCTGTCTAAATGAAAGTAGTTACTAGTCACAGGTTGATGGGTAACCTGCTAACGAGGCTGGAAGGAAACAGGAGCCGCGGGAAGAAGCGAGGAGGTCTCGTTGTCATGGTGACAGACAAAAAATACATGTAAGACTTAGGCTGCCTTGAAGCCGAGGGTTTGGCTCCTTTCAAAAAATGGAACCCAGCAGGTCAGCCTAACCCTTCAAGTATGCAGGCTGCTTCGCCATAGCAGAGTAGAGAGAGTGCTGAGAGCGAAGGTGAATTGGCCAAGATCATCCAGAGAGCATTTCACAGCTCAGCCAGGAAGTGAAGGTGGGATTCCTACAAGTCATCGTAACACCTGGACCACAACATGTTCCCTTTCTGCTGTATAAAACATGTCCCTCCCTTTACACATGCATTTCTGAGCCTGCTTCTCCTGCTCTGCCATCCTCCAATGGCCTGGATGTTTCTGCATGGAACAACCCAAGGGGCTTCATTGTGGCCACCGCTGATGTCCAGAACCTCTGGGCCCAATCCACATAACTGCCCCATGGAAGAGCAGAAGGCAAGTATAGGATGAGGCTCCATCCTCTCTCTCTTATCACGGCTTGCACACTTGGAAAAAGTGGGTTAGCAGGTCACCACAGCCAAGAGGAGGAGGAAGAGGAAGAGGGCCAGGGGGCTCCAGGGGTCAAATCACTGAAAGGGTCAATGTGGGATATCAGCCCTGATTAGACCCAAACAATAAGCTGGCTGTGTGTCCTGGAGTCAAATGTGGCTCAGAACTCTTTGCAAGATGCTTATTTTATTTATTTATTTCATTCATTTATACTCCGCCTTTCTTTTCATGATAGAAACACAAGGCGGCTTACATATGGTTTCTAAGCGGTCTCCCATCCAGGCACTGACCAGACCTGACCCTGCTTAGCTTCAGCAGGGAGCTGGCCTCGTGTACCTTCATACCATAGCCTGGGACCTTAATGGTTCCTTGCTAAATAACTCACTGTGGAAAGATTGGAAGAGTGTGGGAAATGACTCCATGAGTAAATACAACTTTTAAAAACAACAACTCATTTCTCCTTTTGTGTCTGGCATAACAGCAGGAAAACTGCCGGAGGGTCCTTTTTCTCAAGAATTTCAAAGTGCATTGATCACTGTCTGCAGTAGCCTGAGTCCAGAGGCATTCAGAATGGAAGCAGGCAGTGCTCATGTTAAGGATAAGACTAGCTGGGAGGCCTGGTGAGCTGCCCAAAATCTGGCTGGTAAGTTCTAGTCCATATGTACAGCTGAGACCACCCCACCCAGCTCTTGGCCACCATTTTGGATTTCCTGGTCCACAATCTCCCTAATTTCCCTTGTATGATTGTCTGTCTCACTCCATGATGCCAGCTCCTCAGAATTCCTCTTCATAAGCAGCGTGGCTTATCTTCTCCAGCCACATTTTCTCACTAGCCATCAACCTCTTTCCTTTGAGACACCTGCTTCTCAAGAAGGACTCGTTTGGACACCCCGACTTCTTGCCTTCGAAAAAGAAAATGTATAAAGGCAAGTTTTCTCTCAGTTCCTCACACCCAGGATAACAGTTTTGCCAGTGTTCTGTGCAGGAACCTAAAACTCTTTCCTACATCTACACACATGATACTCCTGGACTTCTCTGACCCCTTTCTTTCCAGCCATCACTTTCCATCCCCTCCCCCGATACACAGACTGTTTGTGAGGAGGCTTCCCTGTCTAGCGATGGAAAGATCTGTAAGTTTAGGTTCTCTCAGTTTCTAATTCTTCCAATCTTAAATTCAGTTCTCCGCATTTTTAAAAATCCTCATGAAGTTTCTCCAGCATTTTAGTGTAAATTTCTCCTAATAAACACATTTTTATAAGCAGTTTTGACTAATGTACCCATTTTTGCAAGCCATTTCTCATAATATAATGCATTTTTGTGTGTTATTTTCATATAATCATTTTTATGCACACTTTCTACAAACACATGCATTTTTGTAAACATTGGTTGGTTAACTGCATTGCAAAATTTGAATAAGTGCAAATTTTGAAGGGTGGCTGTGTTTTGGTTCTCATTGGCATTACCAGTTCTCCGGCATCCCACCGGAGACTCCGGCTTCGCGCTTGCTCTCCTGATCTCCGGTCAGACTTGCCCCCATGTCCCTTAATCTCTAGCTTTTGTGGACGTTACTGGGGAGGGGAGCAAGCGGAAGTCTTCTGTTCCTGTGATTGGTGGACAGAAGACATGTGCTTCACACTGGGCTTCTGCGCAGCCTTGCTCTTCCCTTGTGCTCTGTGTTAGGCGGCACGAGGGAGGAGGTGAAGAGGCGGGGGGGTGGAGCGCTCGAGAGGGAAAAATGGATGGTGGAGGAGAATGGCAGGGCAAGGATGACAGAGGAGAAGGCAGCAGAATGGAGGTGAGTGATGATGCTGTATGTGTGTGTGTGTGTTACCCCCCACTTTCTCCCCCCGCCTGCCCTCCCCGTTGGTTTAAAAGGTCAATTGCTCTGGCCCCGTCTCGTTAGACAGAAAAAGCAATAGAGTGAGAGAGAGAGAGGGAGAGAGAGACAGGTGTGTGTGTGTGTGTGTGTGTACACACACACACACACACACACACACACATATTCCAGGGCCGGTGAAGTGACCTGCTTTAGGTAGCAGAATCAGTGGGACAGATGAAGGCAAGAATTAGTTTTTGAATGCTGCCATGATATTATTATTTTTTTAATGTTGGCTCTTCCATTGTGGAGGGTGGGGATTTGGGCTCCTTTTCAGGTAGCAAAATGCCTTGCGCTGGCAGTGATACACCTCCTGTGAAAATCCTAACACAAGAAGCAATTTTTGTTTGTTTACTTTTCAAAGTTAGCATAACTCAGTGGCTGAGCAACTGAACTTTGAATTAGGAAGCCCCTGCGCCACACATTGTGACTTTACTGTGGGATAGCCTGGCCTCAGTGATCCATGCTCTGATAACCTCCTGTGTAAGTTACTGCAATGCACTCTACATGAGGGGCCCATTGAAAACTGCACCTGGTGGGGAATGCTGTGGTTTGGCACTGAGAGTGCTGGGTGGGGGAAACATATCACTCTATTTCTCAGACTGTTGCTGTGGCTTCTGGTGTGTATTAATTTGAATAATCATAAAACAAGTATAAACAGTTGCAAAACAGCTTAAAGTGGCATGATTCTGAATTTTGGGTTGAGTGAGTGAAGTTTATTTATTTTTATTTATTTATTATTTGATTTATATCCCACCCTTCCTCCCAGTAGGAGCCCAGGGCGGCAAACAAAAGCACTAAAAACACTTTAAAAATCATAAAAACAGACTTTAAAATATATTGAAACGAAACATCTTTAAAGACATTTTTTAAAGCTTTAAAAACTTTTTTTTAAAAAAAAGGAAAGGTTCCAAAGCGTAGGTGCTGCCACTTTGTTGTTGTTATGTGCCTTCAAGTCAATTTCAACTTATAGCGACCCTATGAATCAGTGACCTCCAATAGCATCTGTCATGAACCACCCTGTTCAGATCTTATAAGTTCAGGTCTGTGGCTTCCTTTATGGAATCAATCCATCTCTTGTTTGGTCTTCCTCTTTTTCTACTCCCTTCTGTTTTTCCCAGCATTATTGTCTTTTCTAATGAATCATGTCTTCTCATTATGTGTCCAAAGTATGATATATGTCCAAAGTCAGAGGACGGCAATGGTAAACCACCTCTGAATACCTCTTACCACAAAAACCCTATGAATAAAGTATCCAAAATGCTGCCACTTTACAGGATTGATTTCTTACAAGAGCAGAACAAGTACTATGTGGCACCCATAACATGGAAAACGCACCTTGAACTTGGCCTGGTAGCAAATTAGCAACCAATGCAGATTTCAGAGCAGAGGTATTATGTGCGGGTGGGACCTCACTCATGTCAGCAATCATGCCACCGGATTCTGCATTAACTGAGCGGCTGCCAGGATTTTTTTAGTTTTGGTTTTCGGTTATGAATCCTGACTCTTTGTGGGATGCTAAGTTGTCTGCCTTACTCATAGGAATCTTGTTGTGGTTGGTATGGTAATGCATTTAGGAAAGCATCACTGTCTTTTGTTTTTCATTTTTTGTTTGCATTTCATTTACCTTTAACCTCACTCCCTTACATGTGCTTAGCTCAACCCCCTAAAACCCATTGATGATGTACCTTGTTGGTTGCATGGCAGTTTGTTTCTTGCCCCATAGTGGTAAAAGAGAATTCACATATTTGAAAGAGTGGCTGCAATTGTTCCCCAGCTACTGCCTGTGAAGGTAGACCAAACCATGTGTGTTTTCTCTCTGTCAATTATTACTCACTAGATTTGGGTTGTCTTTCAAAGTGAGTTTATAGCTGCCCACAACAGGGTAGCCAGGGAAGGGTAGATAATCTTCTTAACCATTACTCATTCCTGTCTCTGCAGCGAAGGATAAAGTCTGTGAAGAAGTTTGGAGGATCATTTGTTTGACTTGTGAAGCACAGTCAAGAGCACGACAACAGGAACTGTATGTTACCTTCCCTTGTCAAAGCAGAGCTTTGTGTCAAATTAAACTTTGGCATGAACTGTGCTGATTTTTTCAAATATGTGAAGGAAGAGCAAAGGTTGCTTAAAGCTTGTATTTCAAAGGAGAAGTACAAATTCTAAACTCAGCCTTTTTTGTTCTTTAAATCCAGTTACTTCAGTGAAAGCACCTTGTTCATTCTTTCTGTTTTTCTTTTAGAAAGAGTAATACTGTTTGTAATGTTTGAGAACATCCCTTGGATGTCATCCACTTCTCTTTTGTAAGAGAGCTTGGAAAAGTTACTTTTTTGAACTACAACTTCCATCAGCCCAATCCAGTGGCTATGCTGGCTGGGGCTGATGGGAGTTGTAGTTCAAAAAAGTAACTTTTCCAAGCTCTAAATGCCTAAATCCAGCTGCTAGTCCCAACTAGAGTAGACCCATTGAATCAATGGGAACTTGGTTAATTGCTTCAGTGGGTCTCTACTCTAGTTGGGACTAGCAATTGGATTATGATTAGCAGTTTGATTGGTGATGTAACCTGCCTTTGTTCTCTAAAAGACAGTGTTTGTTAATAATAAAAAAATGTTTCTAATCTGGTGCTATTGGTTTTATTTCTCTCTCCTCACTTTTTTACCTTTACCTTAATACTAGAGGTGATTGTGTAATTGTGATTGTTCGATTTCTTTGAACAGAGACTGACACAGTAGCCAACAGTTGCAGTGGCCTATGGATAACTTTGTGGAAGATCCCGTCAAGTCTTAGCAACAGCACAACGCTAACAGGCAGTTGACAACTGCTTGCCTAGAATGCCCTCCCTTGTCCTTAACATGGCTGCAACCATATCTACTCAGAAGTAAGTCCTACTGAGTTCTATGGGGCTTAGTTCCTTAATAAGCATGTTTAGAATTGCTGCCTTCAGGGGCATCCATCTGTGCTCCCATCTAACATCTCTGCAACACTAGGCTCCTTTCTTCCTACAATGGCCTGGCCTGAGGGCACGTAAACCCTTCTTGCCAGAAGCAAGTAAATTAGATTAAATGTTCCCTGAAGGTGTTGAACTACGACCTGGGAGACCAGGGTTCGAATTCCCACACAGCCATGGAGCTCACTGGGTGACCTTGGGCCAGTCACTGCCTCTCAGCCTCAGAGGAAGGCCATGGTAAACCACCTCCGAATACCGCTTACCATGAAAACCCTATTGATAGGGTCACCATAAATCGGGATTGACTTGAAGGCAGTCCATTTCCATTTTCCATCCATGCTTCCTAAGATGGTGAGAAGGAATGACCTTGTCACTTCAGCTGGACCTGGGAACACCCTCTTTTAGGTAAGATTTCTATTTTAATTTCCAATCAGAGAATTTTTTTTTTGAATGGTATGCTCCAAGCAACTGTGGCTGATACTTAATGTATCATGCTTAATGACATAATTAGGGCCTGCCCCGTGACATCATTTGGGCCTGCCCCATGACATCACTAGGGGGACACCCTATGACATCACTAGGGGATGGCCTATGACATCACTAGGGCCCGCCCCTGTTTTCTCAGGGTTTTGGATGGTTCTGACCTGGCAACCCTAGTTCTCATATTGTTTCAAAAGTGCAGATTTAACAGATTTGGCTTGAAATGCAAACTAAATCTAATTTCTTGCCCATCCCTATCACTGTCACAAACATATTGCAATGAGAGATCATCTTATCTTTGTTATGGTATATGGTAATATTATACAGCCACGAGAGTGGCTGTATACTATAACCAGAATGGATTTTTCACATTCCGCAATGTTAAATGGAAAATATCTCCCCATGCCATTCTGATGCTTCCCATAAGCTCATTTCAAAACAAAACTTTACAAAACGTATAGTTCTGAACTCAGAAACGCTTGCTTAACAACCCTGTCAATTTTCATGGCGATACACAAAACAGTCAGAGGGAATTGAGAGTTCAAAGTCTAAAAAGAGAGAGAAAAACCTTAGAGCCCTTTTGGACTTTTTTCTGCCAGAGTTCTCATAATCTGTTGAAATTCATTAAAAATCAGCCATGTTCACAGAGTACCTGTAATCCTAATACTGACATTGCCCCATACTCTGACCTTCATCTACTGCAGTTTAAAAGTTAAAAAAATGCCTGGTTGATTTTTAATTAATTTAAGAAATTTTGGCTGGAAGCCTATTATAACGCGGAGCATGCTCACCAAGGAGGCCAACTGTCAGTGTTCTAAAAGCCTCACAGCTGCTGGGCTTGGCTAATCAGAGGGCCACACCCACTCCAGACTTGATTTCACTTGAGACAGTCATGGCTTCCCTCAAAGAATCCTGGGAAGTGTAGTTTGTGAAGGGTGCTGAGAGGAGACTCCTATTCCCCTGAGAGAATGGTTAACAGTCAGCCACTCTGAAGGTCTATGAGAGGAACATGGTGTCTCCTAGCAACTCTCAGCACCCTTCACAAACTACACTTCCCAGGATTCTTTGAGGGAAGCCTGAGACTGATCCTGTACCTGCCCAACTTTGAAAGATACAGAAGACATCTTGGTTGCCAGGCCCAGCCTGGTCAGTTTTACCTATCCTAATCATGATTGCATAGGAGTATATCCGATTCAACTCAAACATACAAATGAGCAGACCTACCTTTTTCCTCCTTCCTCTTTCCTCTCCCTTCCTCCCCTCTTCCTTCTTCCGCCTCCCCTGCCCACTCCATCCCTCCATCCCTCCTCCCCGGTCAGTTTTACCTATCCTAACCATGATTGCATGGGAGTAAATCCCACTGAATAAACATGCAAATGACCACATCTGTCCTTCTTCTCCCCTCCCCCTCCTGCCTGCTCCCATCCCAGTCCTCCCCTCTGCCTTTCCACCCCTCCCTCCTCCCTTCCCCATCCTCTGTGGTCAGTTTCACCTATCCTAAGCATGATTGCCTGTGTGTGTGTGTAAATCCCACTTAACTCAATAAGCATGCAAATGATCAATCCATTCTCAGCAAACTTGCGCAGGATCCCATTTCTTACCTCCCAGATTAAAAAGCAGGGAAATTCACTAATAGGCAAAAAACCTTGCGGTTTAAGAATGTACCTGTAGCCCACAGATATTTCTACCAAACTTTAAAAAGCAGGGAAATTGGGCAGCTATAGTGAATGCACCAGGGGAGCAGGAGACCTGAACTCCTCTCTGAGATATTGTACTGGGAGCCAATGTAGCTGTCTTTCTGTTAGCATGCTTGTAAGTATTCACTAATACGCAAAAAACCTTGCGGTGTAAGAATGTACCTATAGCCCACAGATATTTCTACCCAGCTTTAAAAAGCAGGGAAATTGGGCAGCTATAGTGAATGCACCAGGGGAGCAGGAGACCTGACCTCCTCTCTGAGATATTGTACTGCCCTACAAAGTTGTCAAAATGCAAACACAATTTGGGTTGGTCTTTCACAGTCCAATCCACTTGCTGTGTAGCTTGGAAGAATTTGGTAACATGTGCCTCTGAGCATATGGTGAGTGGTGGCAACACCTGTAATCAGCCCAAATAACAGAAAGAAGATATGTCCTGTGCTGATCTTGTTTTAGCCGGGAGGAAGCAACATTATTAAGACAGTTGATATAGTTGAGATGGTCACTTTAAATATGTCTGATTTACTTTGCAATTTTAGTGAAGTTTCCTATAGGAAATCATTTTCTTTTGCTTTTGTTTCTATGAATATGTGAAGTACAGCAACACTTTGCAAAATTTATACTAAAAAAACTCCAAACATAATTGTGAAATAATGGCACTGACTTCTGCAAAATAGTCTCCAGTGGACCTCAGAAGTATCTCAGTTTGCACAAGATAAGACAGTGGAAGGTGAAATATATTCTAGCAAAATTCTAGATGTGCTCTATGGTTTTAATTGATTGTGAACACCTTGCCTTAAATAAAGTGGTTTAAACATAGCAGGCTGAAAACATGCATCCTCTTTTTTCCAGCAGCTAGAGTCATTGCTGAAGTAGCAACATATTGTGATCCGTCTGATTTTACATCAAACTGCAGTTTCAGATTCAACTGTTAATGCACCCAAAATAGAAATAGAACATAACCTCCAATATAAAACACAAAAGGCTGTCTTCACCATCACATGACAATGACCAATAAAAAGGCTTTGAAATTAATAAAAATACATTTGACACAGATTTCTAGGATGAATAAGGAGGTGGGAAATTTTCTGGTTTAGATTCTCTGTAGAAACATTAGTAACACAGGAAAGAAGCAAAGTAAGAAGAACACCAACAAACATACAAAAATATAATTCTCCATCTTTGGAGATGGCAGGTGTTGCCACCACTCACCATATGCTCAGAGGCACATGTTACCACATTCTTCCACGCTACACAGCAAGTGGATTGGACTGTGAAAGACCAACCCAAATTGTGTTTGCATTTTGACAACTTTGTAGGGCAGTACAATATCTCAGAGAGGAGGTCAGGTCTCCTGTTCCCCTGGTGCATTCACTATAGCTGCCCAATTTCCCTGCTTTTTAAAGTTTGGTAGAAATATCTGTGGGCTATAGGTACATTCTTAAACCGCAAGGTTTTTTGCGTATTAGTGAATATATATATATGCAGAGATCCTCATTGGTCTGAGCTGCGGGTGTGTATTTACCTGAGTAGCAGGCTTTTACCATGCATTTACATCACTGAGACTTAAGACTCAGTAAAACAAGAAAAGCTAATTTATTTATAGAAATGCATAGTAGATAGGAAAGGCATATCTCACTCTAACTAACTAACTAAGTTGGAGGTGCAATGCCCAGACATGGGTATTGCCCTCATGGCTCAGATCAAAGACAAAGATGTCCCCTCACAAAGATGTGACCACACTATACTTGAATTCTTGATTTTAACAGAAGCAAAAGCTGAGAGTAGCCATATGTGCACCCTGGACTTCAGGAAAGCTGATTTTAATAAACTCAGAACAATTGTAAGTACGGTTCCATAGCAAGCCATCCTAATGAGAAAAGGAGTCCAAGATGGGTGGGAGTTTCTAAAAAAGGAAATTCTAAAAGCGCAATGGCAAGCAATTCCAACAAGGAAAAAAGGGGGGAAACAGCAGAAGAAGCCAATGTGGCTTCACAAAAAGCTTAGAGAGGACCTGAAAACAAAAAGGAGACATGCAGGAAGTGGAAAGAAGGCCAGGCCACAAAGGAAGAGTACAGGCAGGTATCATGGAATTGCAGGGGTGGCGTCAGGAAGGCTAAAGCTGAGAATGAGCTGAGGTTAGCGAGAGATGCTAAAAGCAACAAAAAAGCTTTCTTCAGATACGTCCATAGTAAAAGACAGGCAAAAGAAATGGTGGCACAGCTACTCAATGAGGATGGCAAAATGATAACAGATGACAAAGAAAAGGCAGATGTCTTCAATTCCTACTTTGGCACAGTCTTCTCCTAAAAAAGGATCTGTGACCCTCCCAGGAAACATGAAGTAGAAGGGGCAGGATTGGAGCTTGAGATTGATAGAAAATGGTCAAGGAATACCTAATCACTTTGAACGAGTTCAAATCAGCAGGGTCCACTAAACTGCATCCTAGAGTATTAAAGGAACTGGCTGAAGAACTCTCAGAACCGCTGTCTATTATCTTTGTGAAATCATGGAGGACTGGTGAAGTGCCGGATGACTGGAGGAGAGCTAATGTTGTCCCTGTGGGGTTGACCAGTAGAGTTGGAATGAACAAGAGGATTACAGACTTATGTTAGACCTAGAGATTTGCTGTTAAGACTGCAAGAAATAGCACATTCAGTGTGTTGGACAGGTGTATCCTGGCAGTCTTCTACTTTCTGCCAAGTGGAACATCTGATGAAGAGTTCAGAGGGTTGTGGGGGCAGAGGTGGTGACTGGGCAGGACCAGACTCCTGACCTTTTGAAGTAATGATGATTTCGGGGAAGAATCCGATGGTGTTGGTGAGAAAATCCTTTGCAACAGCTGCTCAATATTTGAGGACTAAAATTCTTTAAGTGGCAGTACTACATTTTGGGACAGATTATCTTTAGGCCTGTAAAGAACCTTGTTGTTGTTTTTTAACAATGTTAATATTTTGTTATTTAAATTCCTGTGCACTGTATTCTTTTTGATGTGTATTTTGTATTTGTGTTTTTTGTGAGCTGCCTTGAGGGTCTTTTGGCCAAAAGACGGCATAGAAATAGAATCAATCAATCAATCAATCAATCAACTGCATCCAGTCCATTCTGATTCCCAATATTTGTTCTTCAGCAGATGTTGCAAAGGCCGTATTTATTGCTTTGGGCAAAACTAGACACAACAGACTTCAATGTCTTTCCCTTTTGTGTTGTGTGACAGAGTGTCTTTGTATATTTCAATTTTAAAAAATAAAAGGCAGGCTCTTAAGACTTTTTTGTGCTCTACTAAATTTTCAGCTCAAAATCACCTCCCCCAAAACTGCTTTTCTCCTCACAGGGAAAAGATGCAGGAAATCCATATCACCTTTTTTTTCTGCATGGTGGGAGAACAGCTCAGAAGGGTTGCCTTTTTTAGTAGGAAGAGAAAGAGTTAAGGAGCCCCTTTCCCTAGTGGTCTGCTGATCTTGCTTGTAGCCTCCAAGGCTGTTTTCCAACACACACAAAACAAAACCACACAGAGAAAACAATCATGAAAAGATACCATGAATTCTATGTGACATCTAATCTGGCCCATAGCAAAACTGTGATGCACTTCCTGGTGATGTTCCAGGGATATGTCTATTTATATCTAGTGGTTGTTCAGGCAACCTTCTAATACAGACCCAGTGGTTATTCAAGCAACTGCTTCATGAATGCCTATGGCTGGTGGTGGAGAGTAGAACAAAACAATGCAGTAGCTGCTACAGAATCAACACTCTGTTTCTAGACCTCATGGTTGCAGAAGAACCCACAAGAACTCAACCATAATGGAGACAGTTGATATTCAGGGTTTGGCTGAGTTTTAGTGGCAAATTTTGTATTATTGGCAACGGACAGCCTTTCATTGAACAGATATTCTGATTACACTACAATTAGATGCCAGACTTTTCAAAGAAATTATCCAGACCAATTCCTTTTGATTTAGCAACCATTCATCCCCATTAACTTTCCAATGGCCCAAAACAGTATATCATTCTGTGTTGTTTCTCTCCTAAGGGTTTGACCAGTGGGGCTCCCATTCTTTGGTGCCTCAGGTTGTAGAGATCCTCCCCAGTTCTTGTTTTTAAAGATCTAGATGTCTTCTCAACTTCAAATGTATTGCATGGACACACAGTCACATAATAATAATAATAAATAATAAACTTTATTTCTACCCCGCCCTTTTTCCAATAGGACTCAGAGCGGCTTACAACTAAAAACAACACCATTAAAACATACAGAGTATATTATTTAAAAAGAATTAAACTATGAGAAAAATTAAAACCATAAAATATAGGTTTAAAAACAGCGGACAATTTAAAATAATAAAATCATATAATGTAATCACCAAACCTATGCCACTTAATCCTGGTCGTTCTCTATCCCAAATGCCCGTTGAAATAAAAGTCTTTACTTGTTGCCGGAAAGTCGGCAAGGAGGGAGCTGATCGCACCCCACTCGGAAGGGAGTTCCACAGCCTAGGGGTGGCCACTGAAAAGGCCCTATCTCGTGTCCGCGTCATATGTGCTTGCGAAGGTGTGGGGAACACAAGAAGGGTCTCACCTGAAGATCTCAAATCCCGGACAGGTTCATGTAGGGAGATACGATCTGCAACAGTATTGTAGGTCATACAGTCTGAAATCTGTATGTGATTGCCACTGCGAGGATGGACAACAAAAATCATTTTCCTTGTAAGCTTGCAGTATGTACAATGGCCTCATGGATGAAATCTCTGGGTGTGTGAAATGCTGTGGACTGGATGTCCATATTTTTATGTTGTGCATATTCTGCACAGCCAATCTTTTAGATTTTTAGTTCTTTTGTACACTCTGAAATATGGGTGTCCAGTCCACGGTGCCAGGGTTTGACAACTAGCCCTCGGATGAGAAATTGACCCAGTGATGTTGGAAGTCTTGGGGGGGGGGAGAGACCCAGACAGACAAACTTTCCATTTATTACTTATGTTAATGCTCATGCCAGCTCACTTTGCCCACCAAGCACTGCATCTTTCCTTCTGAACTGATTTGTTACTCGCAGGCAAATCTTCTAGTATACGCTGATCTCTCTTTTGCTGATTTTTATCTCTTGCATTGTACTCATCTTCCTATTGCCCTGTGACACTTTGATGAGATTTTTACGTTATGTTTTACATTTTCTACAGTATTTGTTGTTTTTGTTGCCTTGTTTAATAAAACTTATTAAAATTTTAATCACAATGTGATGGTAGCACCACCAAAAAAAGCCATGAACCATCCATGCTGCAGTTGCACAACAACGTGTCCAGTTAACAGCAGTGGTTTTTTGAGGAGCCGGGCTGGTTCTGCCACCTGGTGCTTCTGCATGCTTTTCTCTTTTAAAGGCAATTTCTATTAGGTTTTATGCATAAACAAAAAACGAAGACACTGATTTTGCAGGTTTGGAACACCATCCCACTGTTTTAGAAATCTCGCAGTCTATAGCACCCCTTCTCTTCCCATTTAGCTATAACTCTCCAAAGTGTCATATCAAGTACTCTAGGATGTTTAGCTAACAGAATCAAAGGAGGGCATACCGATGACACCCTTTGCTGCCATTTATGCCAAACTTGAAATGTGGAAAGTGGTAATAAGTTATGTATATTTTTGAGAAAAGACGCTGATATAGCTTCAAATGGTACAGGCCACGAAGTGCTCTTATTCAACATTTGATCCTCTATTTTAATCCTTTCCCTCCCCCGCTTTCTAGATCTAGCAAAATGCGGCGGCCAGACTGCTAACAAGAACTAAGCGGTCTGAGCATATAACACCTGTGCTAGCCCGTTTGCACTGGCTTCCAATATGCTTCCGGGCCAGATTCAAAGTGTTGGTACTTACCTATAAAGCCTTATACGGCGCGGGACCACGATATCTGTCGGAACGCCTCTCCCGATATGAACCGGCCCGTACACCACGGTCTACTACGAAGGCCCTCCTCCGGGTCCCGACTCATAGGGAAGCCCGGAGAGTGGTGACAAGATCTAGGGCCTTCTCAGTGGTGGCCCCCGAACTATGGAATGGTCTCCCCGAGGAGGTGCGCCTGGCGCCGACACTATCATCTTTTCGGCGCCAGGTTAAAACCTTTCTCTTCTCTGAGGCATTTTAATTCCTGTTAATTGTAAATTATTATATTTTGATTTTAGACTGTACAGTTTTGTGTACAGTTTTGTGTTATTTTTATTGTATTTTTAATGTTCACCGCCCAGAGAGCTGCTGCTAGTCGGGCGGTATATAAGCTTAATTAAATAAATAAAATAAATATTGACAAAGTTGAAATGCATCATAATATATGCCAACATCTGGCAGCCCCCATCCCCTGTCATCTCGTTTTCTATACAAAATGTTCATGGCCAATCTTGATTTCTCATTTTAAGAAACAAATTGTTGAAACATACTGTGCCATTTTTAATCCGACCCAGATGGAAGGAGATGGGGAGTATTTGAAATAGGAACAAGAATCTGGGAATGATCTTCATTTGTAGCTATCCTACCAAGGACTGAAAAGGGTTTCTTGGACCAATGGCTGAGGTCCTGTTTAACTTGCTTAAGCAAGAGGCCAAAATTACATTTATAGAAATGATTTAGCTTTTTAGGAATTTGGACGCCTAGACAGTGAAAAACCTTAGGACATATTGGAAGGTGGACTTTTCTACTGATTTCTATCTGTGTATGAAGAGCAATGTTTTTCAAAAAACGTAATTCTTCAGCATTATTATTACTATTATTTCTTACATTTATACCCCACCTTTCTTTTCTTGATAGAAACCCAAGGCGGCTTATATATGGTTCCCAGGCGGTCTCCCATCCAGGCACTGACCAGACCTGACCCTGCTTAGCATCAGCAGGGAGCTGGCCTCATGTGCCTTCAGACCATAGCCTGGGACCTATCAGCCATTTCTGGCAGCACTTCACAAAATCAGCGCAGACTGGAGTTGTGTGCGGCGCTCTTGACAATTTCTGACAGCGCTCTTCACAGCTGTGGTCAAGGCAGCACCAATCAGCCCTCTGCAAGGACTTGAAGTAGCTGGACTCTCTGAACACGACAAGCATCCCATGTGCACTTTAACAACTTCTGCAGGAATGATACAGATCAATAAATTAATTATGAATGAATCTGAGTACATGCCAATTAATTTCCCCACCAATAAATTCTCATAAATTATTCATGACCGATCATCCTCAGCATGTATGGGAAGTGTATGAGGTGTTTTTATCTCAAACGAACACAAAGATGTAAAATAAGTGCATGTTATTTCATTCCTTTCAAATAATTATTAATGCTTTTTTAAAAAGAGGCCACACTGGTTCACATTAATTCAAGCTACTACAAATGCTGTCAAAATTCTTCATAAACTTTACAAAAGTAATGTGCAAAGCATGCATAGATGAATACTGAACAATGGTAAGACATTTTGGCATTGGTCTGTCTCACTTTTACACTTCAGCCCTGCCACAGTGAGATTTGATTCCCCATCACCACCGGGTTTGCCACAAGGCAATGAGGCCCGTTGACCAAAAAGGTCACCCCACTAGTGACCCCAGAAGATCAGTAGCTGCAGATGTAGACCCAAGGCTTGGAAGAAAGGTATATTCCCTAGTTGTTGTGCACAATATTTGTGGAACTTACAGGCTGCTTCAGACTGTTTGGTTTCTCCAGGGCTGACGCCAGGCATGACTAGGCCCTTGGACATCAGCCTGCCCTGGGCCCGCGGCACCCTAGCCCAATGCTGATACAGGTGGCGCAGGGCTAGTAAGCCCACCTACCTCGTGTCGTGTGAACAAAGTATGTGCATAGTGCCATAAACCAAGATGGCAGGCATGCGTGCACAGCGCGCACGGCATTCACACTGATGGCAGTGATAGGTGAGGCATTCAGGTGAGCTTATTGAAGCTTGCACTGTCTGTATGGGGGGTTTCATGGGAGCTCCTTCTCTGCGATCTGTAGCACAGTTGTGTTTCAGGACCTGATGTTGCAGTGGATCATGGAATGGGAGGCCCACCCTAAGGAGGGGCCCTTCAGGGCCCTCTCTGGGCTGCAAGGGCCCTCGGCCAGGGCCCAACCTGGCCACCCTCTGGCGCCCGCCCTGGGTTTCACGACGAGACACTGTGCATGGATTCCTGCTGCTGTTTACTAACTGAATGAACTTCAGATGGCTTGGAAGGATTGAAACAAATTTACGCAGGAGAGGTCTACTAACGGCTATCAGGCATGGTGACTCAGATAGGAACACAGGAGGCAGCTTTATAGTAATGTGACCCTCAGTCTATTTAATTTTATCAACACAGACTGGCTGAAGCTCTCCAGGTTTTCAGGGAAGGAACATTCCTAGCCTTACCTGGAGATGCCAGGGATTGAACCTGGGATCTTCTGCATGCATAAACAGCAGATGCTTTACCAGTGAACTACAGCCCTTCTTCATAAATGATGCTCCAGATGCAAAGGAAGTCTATCTCTAAGTGTCAGATGCTGGAGATAGCAAGAAAATACAAGCAAGGCTTTGGCCTTCATGCCATACTTGTCAGCCTTTCAGTGACAGATCCGGATGGTGTCTGATCCAGACAAAGACTGCTGAGCTAGATGGGCCCTTGGTTTGACTCCGCAGGACTCTGCTAATATTCTCACAAGTTTGGTGCAGCAGCATCTGTGGCAAATGGTTATCCATCTGGTCTGGAAATAAGCCGCTCTTCCCCAAAGAGATGAAATGTGGTATTTCAAAGCTCCCTGTCACTCAGCCTGGATTCAAGGCCATTTTCAACGTGTGGGTGGAAAGGATTGATCACCTGACATGCTGGGCCAGCCCCACAAGGCAGGCTGTTTTTAAAGAAAGAGAGCCAGCCACATCTGTTCATAGCATAGTAATTTCAGATCAAATTCACAAAATGAACATTTTTACTAATTTGCTAAATAAATGATTTTAATTCTTTTTTTTTGTATTGCATCTTCTTATGTAAATGTTATTGTGTCACACTTACAAAAGGAAGAGCTTTGGCAACCCAGGGGGGTGGAGGGAGCTCTGGCAACCTGTAGGGGGAAGGGAGAGGGCTCTGGCAACCCACTGGGGGAAAGGGGAGGGCTCTGGCGACCCATGGTGGGAGAGGAGAGCTTTGGCAACCCGTGGGAGGAGAGGGAAGCTTTGCTATTGGTAGGTGGAGTTGGTGAGCGAAGCAAGCGGGGCAGTAGCCCCTAGTTTTATTAATTCTTTTGTACACTACCTTGAGATGCCCACGTGACAGGTGGGATATAAATAAATAAATAAGTAAATGTGCTTTATATCAATAAGAAATCAAATCCCTAAGAATGTTCTAATGTTCTAACCCGGAGTGGGGAACCCCAGGCCCTGGGGCTAAATGGTGTGCTCCAGGTCCATCTATTTGGCCCCCGGAACTCTCTTCAGGCCGCATCCTTCACAGGCCCTACTTCACACCCAGAGGGCTCCTACCTGGCTGTAAGTGTCCTTGTCCTCTGATCATGCCTCCTGCTGGTCCGGCTAGAGGATAAAGAGAGAGGGGTGTGTGAGCGTGTATACAAACTAGCCTACTGTACAGATGTAAAATATACATCCGGTGCTCCACCCACTTTGGCCCTTCTGGCTCCACCCACCACTGGCATGTGGCCCTTGGGCTGAGAAAGATTCCCTGCTCCATTCTTCTAACCGTTAATCTGAGCCAGCCAAGAATGGTCCAAGAAGGCCCAGTCTGGCACTCTGGCTGTGTGCACACTCCCATTGGCTCTGCATCCAGTGTGCTCCCTCCACAGGTTTAGCCATAACCCATACCTACCCTCTACCTCTAGCCCGTCATTTCTTATGGAATTCTGCATTTCGATGCATTTTGCCTCCAGAGCAGCTTTGATCCAAATTGAGAGTAAGAACAGCCTAGCTGCATTTTAAGCTGGTCATGTGTACATCGCCCAGGCTTCAACCACACTCCTGGACCCAGCTTTGCTGCTGGCTGGGTGCTTCAGTGATGGCCCATTACCTCTGCAGGCTTACTTCTGAGGAGCATGCATGGAATCATACTCCCTCTCTCACCATGCGTGAGTAAAGAGTCCCCTGCAAGATGCCCCTGGCCAATCAGAGCCTTTGGGCTCTGGGAAGTAAGGAAACACTTCCAGCTACAGCCAGTTGCATTGGGGGACTGGGATATTTCTAGTGGTTGCCTCTTTGTAAAGCTGGACAAAAGCTATGGGTCACAGAATCAAAGAATAGTAGAGCTGGAGAGGGCCTACAAGGCCACTGAGTCCAACCCCCTGCTCAAGGCAGGAATCCAGCTTAAAGCATACCTGACAGGTGGCTGTCCAGCTGCTTTTTGAATGCATCCAGGGTTGGGAAGCCCATCATCTTTCCTGGTCATTGGTTCCATTGTCGTATGGCTCTAACAGTCAGGATGTTTTTCCTGATGTCCAGTCGAAATTTGGCTTCCTGCAACTTGAGCCCATTATTCCATGTCCTGCACTCTGGGATGATCGAGAAGAGATCCTGGCCTTCTTCTGTGCGACAACTCTTCAGGTACTTGAAGAGGGCTATCATATCTCCTCTCAGTCTTCTCTTCTCCAGGCTAAACATGCCCGGTTCTTTCAGTCTCTCCTCATAGGGCTTTGTTTCCAGTCCCTTGATCATCCTGGTTGCCTTCCTCTGAACCTGTTCCAGTTTGTCTGCAACCTTCTTGAAGTGTGGAGACCAGAATTGGACAGAGTACTCAAGATGAAGTCTAACCAGGGCTGAATAAAGGGGGACTAGTATTTCATGTGATTTGGAAACTACACTTCTGTTCATGCAGTCTAAAATAACATTTGTCATTTTTGCAGCCACATCACACTGTTGGCTCATATTCAGCTTGTGATCAACAATTCCAAGATCCTTCTTGCATGTAGTATTGCTGTACCACCATTCCCCACCTTATACTTGTGCATTTGATTTATTTTTCCAAGGTGTAGAACTTTGCACTTATCCCTGTTAAATTTCATTCTTTCATTTTCAGCCCACTTTAAAGATTTAAAGATCACTTTCAATGTTGTTTCTGTCTTCCAGAGTATTAGATATTCCTCCCAATTTATATCATCTGACTATCTGAGGAACATTCCCTGCATCTCCTCATCCAAGTCACTAATTAAAATGTTGAAGAGCACTGCCCAGGACCGAACCTTGCAGTACCCCACTCGTTACTTCCCCCCAGTTTGAGAAGGAATCATTTATAAGCTCTCTTTAAGTACGACTCTCTAGCCAACTGTGGATCCACCTGATAGTTGTTCCATCCAGCCCACATTTAGCTAGCTTGCTAATCAGAATATCATGGGGCACTTTGTCGAAAGCTTTGCTGAAGTCGAGATATATTATGTCCACAGTATTCCCACAGTCCACAAGGGAGGTTATCCGATCAAAAAAGAGGTAAGATTAGTTTGGCAGGATTTGGTCTTGCTAAATCCATGTTAGCTTCTAGTAATCACTGCATTATTTTCAAGGTGCTTACAGGATGGCTGCTTTGTAATCTGCTCCAGAATTTTCTCAGGGATTGATGTCAGGCTGACTGGTCTGTAGTTTCCCGGTTCCTCCTTTTTGCCCTTTTTGAAGATAGAGACCACATTTGCCATCCTCCAGTCATCCAGCACTTCACCCATCCTCCATGATTTCACAAAGATAATAGACAGTGGTTCCGACAGTTCTTCATCCAGTTTCTTCATTACTCAAGGATGCAGTTCATCAGGCCCTGGAGATTTGAACTCATTTAGAGTATTTGTCAATCAATCTCAAGCTGCAGTCCTACCCCTTCAACTTGTACTTCAAGATTGCCAGGAGGATCAGAGACCCTCTTTTGGGAGAAGACTGAGCCAAAGTAGGAATTGAGCACTTCTGCCTTTTCTTTTCATCTGTTCTCATTTTGCCATCCACTTAGTAGCTGAATCACCATTTCCTTTCTCTGTCTATTACTATGGATGAACCTGAAAATACTATTTTGTTGCTTTTAGCATCCCTCGCTAACCCCAGCTCATTCTCAGCTCTAGCCTTCTACTGTGGAGTAAAAGAAAAGCCTGCTATGTGTCTACTCAGGACCTCAATTGGTGGCCTTGGGCAGACTATTTCACTCTGAAGCAGAATATCCCATCTATAAGTGGGTAACAATAACCAGAGATGCTATTCTTTTATAACCTTAATATCCCACTTTTCCTCCAAGGAGCTCAACATGATGTATACATTGTTTCCCCCCACTTTGTATAAGATCCTCACAACAACCTTGTGAGGTAGGTTAGGCTGAGAGACTGTGACTGGCTCAAGGTCACCCAATGAGCTTCTGTTGCTTTGTTGTTGTTATATGTCTTCAAGCCGATTATGACTTATGGTGACCCTATGAATCAGCTATCTCCAACAGCATCTGTCGTGAACCATCCTGTTCAGATCTTCTAAGTTTAGGGCTGTGGCTTCCTTTATGGAATCAATCCATCTCTTGTTTGGCCTTCCTCTTTTTCTACTCCCTGCTGTTTTCCCCAGCATTATTGTCTTTTCTAGTGAATCATGTCTTCTCATTGTGTCCAAAGTATGATAACCTCAGTTTCATCATTTTAGCTTCTAGTGATTGTTGTTGTTATGGGCCTCCAAGTCGACTACGACTTATGACGACCCTATGAATCAGTGACCTCCAAGAGCATCTGTCATGAACCACCCTGTTCACATCTTGTAAGTTCAGGTCTGTGGCTTCCTTTATGGAATCAATCCATCTCTTGTTTGGCCTTCCTCTTTTTTTACTTCCTTCTGTTTTTCCAAGGATTATTATTTTTTCTAATGAATCATGTCTTCTATTATGTGTCCAAAGTATGATAACCTCAGTTTCATCATTTTAGCTTCTAGTGATAGTTCTGGTTTAATTTTCTAACACCCAATTATTTGTCTTTTTTGCAGTCCATGGTATGCGCAAAGCTCTCCTCCAGCACCACATTTCAAATGAGTTGATTTTTCTCTTATCCGCCTTTTTCACTGTCCAACTTTCACATCCATACATAGAGATCGGGAATACCATGGTCTGAATGATCCTGACTTTAGTGTTCAGTGATACATCTTTGCATTTGAGG
This sequence comes from Rhineura floridana, assembly GCF_030035675.1. NCBI lineage: Eukaryota > Metazoa > Chordata > Lepidosauria > Squamata > Rhineuridae > Rhineura > Rhineura floridana. The sequence continues at coordinate 6,318,668 of NC_084495.1, read as the reverse complement.
ACCTTTTCTAGTTCTCCCATAGCTGCCCTCCCCAGTCCTAGCCTTCTTCTGATTTCTTGACTATTGTCTCCATTCTGGTTAAGGACTGTGCCAAGGTATTGATAATCCTTGACAAGTTCAATGTTCTCGTTGTCAACTTGAAAGTTAAGTAAATCTTCTGTTGCTAGCAGGTACTTAAAGGGCTCAGAGCACAAATGTGCATGAAGATAAAGAGAGCCTCCAGCCAAATTAAGATGGTGGGAGGTGTCTCACTGACACCACCCATCCTGGCGTGCCCTACTACCCTGTAAGCAAAGTAACAAAATAAAGTTTAAAGAAGGGGGGTCAGGATCTCGGGGGGGGGGGAGAGATGCTACCTAGGGATGGGTGAGGAATTTGATTCAGTTCGCATTTCAAGCCGAATCTATGAAATCTGCACTTTCCGAAACAACATGAGATTTGAAACACCGCCATCCTTTGAAACTTGCACTTATTCTAATCTTGCAATAAACACCGCCAATGTTTACAAAAATGCATGTTAAGGGGAAGCGTGCATAAAAAAGAATATATGAGTGAACGTAACATAACAAAACATGTTATGTGACAATAAAGTGCTTACAAAAAATGTGCATGTTAGTCAAAACTGCCTACAAAAATGTGTTTATTATGAGACATTTGCACTAAAATGGTGAAGAATCTTCATGGGGATTTTTTTTAAATTGCAAATTGTTGCAGAAACGTGGAGAACAGCATTTAAGACTGGGAAAATGAGAAACGGAGCGAACTGCAACGGCCAGATCTTTCCATCGCTACCACCACAGACAGTAACCTGCCAGATTCCGGGCAAACAACAGCCCAGTGCCCTCCATTTCCCTGATCCGTCGGCGCCTCCTCTGTGCACCGTCGGGGAGGCTTCTCTCTGCGCGCGCCCCTTCCTGCCAAGGGCGCTCCCTGGCGCGGTCCCAATTCGGGCAAAGGCAGCCCACGGCGGGTCAGTCGGCGGAGTCCAGAAGCCGAGAGCCGCCTTGCCTTTGGAGGCTGAGAAGAACGAGGGGGCGGGCGCGGAGCCTGGGGCTGGCGGCAGCCCGAGGCTATAAGAGGCACGCCGCGACGGGGAAGACGGAGCCAGACTCACTCGCTGCTGGGCTACTCCACGTCCAGCTCCTTCGGCAGCAGCGGGCTGGGTGCAGAGAAAGAGAGAGGGACGTCGAAGCGTCGGCTCACCGCCGCCTCCGCGCCATCTCCTTTTCTTGCCCTGGCGGGGGCTGGCTAACTAGCAGGCTCCCTCCCGTCCGCGCCGCCGAGCAGCCTTCGGAAGGAGAAGACGACGGCGGGAAAAGAGGAGGAGGCGGGCCGAGGGCGAAGCAGAGGTTGAGGGCCGGCAGGGGGACGTCGGGGCGCTGGGCAGACAGGGGCTGTCCGCCCGACGGGGGCTCGGCGGCCGCCGGCAACCGCCTGCTTTGAAACTTTTGTGAGCCGCCTCCCCCCGAAAGGAGAAGTGGGGAGGGGCAGCAAGACCCTCGCCTCCGCGGGAGGGCATGAGGCTCGTCCCCACCGCCCAGAAGTCTCCCCTTTCCCCTTGATTCCGGCCCGGCTCTGCCCGCGCCCCCCCCCGCCATGGGTCGGCCCCTCTGGCTTCCGCCGCCGTCCCTCGCCAAGCCCCTTCGCCGGCGGGCCGAGGATGGCAACGGCATCGGCCCGGACCTCTTGGCCGCCCTGCAGGCCTGGCGCAACCGGAGCTTCTTCTTCCCCGAGGGGGAGGGCTGGGACATGGAGGAGCTGGGCGACTTCCAGAGCGGCGCTCGCTACGAAGGCGAGTCCCAGAGCCGGACGGCGAAGGCGCTGCTCGTCGTGGCGTACGCGGCCATCATCTGCGTCTCGCTCTTCGGAAACGTGGTGGTGTGCCACGTGGTGGTCAAGAACAAGCGGATGCACTCGGCCACCGGCCTCTTCATCGTCAACCTGGCCGTGGCCGATATCATGATCACCCTCCTCAACACGCCTTTCACCTTGGTAAGCCCAGACCGCATTTCTCACCATGGTTGAGCCAGGGACGGCCCTTTTGCCCCATCTCTCCAGCTCGAAAAAGGAGCCGAGTCCCAGAGCGACGGTCTCCACCCTCCGGCTTAGAATCGGAAGGACATGACTCAAAAGGAAATGGAACTGGGAGGGAGGAGGAGGAAGAAAAAACAAGCTGGAACCCTGGTTCTTAGTGACCAAGTTCCTATAAGTGGTGACCAAGTTCTTATAAGTGGTCTTTCTAGCAGGGAGGGGCAAAGGGAGCTGGTCCTTCTCTGGCTGATGGATGGGGGGCCACACTGGCCTCCCTCTTGCCATGATGTTCCTGGGAGGTGTAATTTCTTTTATAAATATATTTCTAAACAAACTAGTACCAGGGCTTTTAAAGCAAGGTCCATTAGCTCCCAAACAGGGCTGAGCCCTGGAACTGGAGGTGAACTAAGAGAGGCATGGGTGCCTCTGATGGCGCCCAGCGTGCCTTCCCTCCTCTAACCAAATAGCTTCTCCAAACTCCATGGTGAATCTCCGTGCTGCTGCTATCCGCCAGCAAGAGGCTGGACACGATTTGCAGCATCTAAGAGCTAATCCGTTTATCTGTCGGTCACTTCCGTTTAGATTCCAGTTGCCAATGTAATAGCATGCAAGGTAACTAACATTAAAACAAATTAATCAAATGATCTTGTGGCATCTTAGACTAACAAATGTATTATGGCATAGGCTTTCAGGAAAGTTTATGCTATTATGCATTTGTTAGTCTTTAAGGCACCACAAGACTCTTCTTTTTTTTTTCTGTACAGGCTATTCTTCTGGAACAAAAAAAGAGGTACCTCTAAGTTGGTCAGGAGTCAGTTTCCTTCTTTACAAGCCCTTGGGGCTCACTTCTACCTGTCTGAGAGAGTTTTGCTTCAGTTCCACTGGCCACAGGGGAAGTGTTTATGGCTATCCAGTCGTGAGTGAAGGGCTACATCCCCTCAGAGCCTCCCCACGCCCCACTCTTCAGCCGTCACAACGACGTCACTTGTTGCAGAACTGAGCTCCAACAGGCTCCAGAGCTGTCCCTCAGTTCACCTTCAGCTTGGGCTACAGATCTCATTTTCTCCCTCTAGGTACAGATGGTTGGCACTTCTCAGTTTTGGAGCTATGTGGCCTTTTTATATGGCATAATTTCTGCCTGTCTTGGCCAGTGGTGCCATGGAGGCAAGATTTGGCAGCAGAAGTCCTCATGTGCAGGAGGGGCCCCAAACACAGCAGGCCTAGCACATTTCGAAGTGAGCAGTGTACATGGACATCTAAAGAGGGGTGCCTCATATGGCCATGAAGCCCAGGCAGAGCCTAAAATCACCTCACTGCATTGCTAATATTTGGGGAATGACTGGTATAGTCATGGCCCCTAACTGTGACAATGTGATTCCATGGTAAAGGAGAAGAAGAGGGGGAAATGTATATTTTGAAAGTATTGTTAAAAGTAAAATAACCAGGTATGTAGAAGGACAAGCCTTGCTGAAGCACAAGCATGGCTTCTGCAAGAATAAGTACTAGCAGAGTTCTTTGGGAGTGTCAACAAGCATACAGACATAGTGTACTTAGACTTTCAAAAAGCTTTCAACAAGGAACCTCACCTGAGACTCCTGAGTAAGCTTAGCAGTCATGGAATAAGAGGAGAGGCCCTCGTGTGGATCAGGAACTGGCTAGGAAACAGGAAATGGAGAGTAGGAATAAATGGGCAGATCTCCAAACGAAGGGATGTAGAAAGGGAAGTCCCCCAAGGATTGGTATTGGGACCTCCTGTGCTTTTAAACTTGTTCATAAACCATCTAGAATTAGGCGTGGGCAGCGAGGTGGTCAAGATGGCTGATGATACTAAATTGTTGAGGGCTGTTAAAACAAAAATAGATTGTGAAGAACTATAAAAGGACCTCTCCAAACTTAGTGAATGGGTGGCAAAATGGCAAATGCAATTCAATGTATACAAGTGTAGAGTTATGCATATTGGAGCAAAAAGTCTAAATTTCACATATACGCTGATGGGGTCTGAACCTGTGGTGACTGACCAGGAATGAGTCCTTGGGGCTGTAGCAGATAGCTCGATGAGGATGTTGACCCAGTGTGCAGCAGCTGTGAAAAAGGCAAACTCCATGACAGTTCTGGTCACCTCACCTCAGAAAGGATATTGTAGAGCTAGAAAAGGTTCAGCAAAGGGCAATCAAATTGATCAAGGGGATGGAGCGACTTCCCTATGAGGAAAAGTTGCATCATTGGGGCTTTTTTCAGTTTAGAGAAAAGGTGAGTAAGAGGTGACATGATGAAATGAAATGACCTGCCTTCAAGTCGATACCGACTTACGGCGACCCTACGAATAGGGTTTTCATGGTAAGTGGTAGAGGGGGTTTCCCATTGCCTTCTTCTGAGGCTGAGAGGCAGTGACTGGCCCAAGGTCACCAGTGAGCTTCATGGCTGTGTGGGGATTCGAACCCTGGTCTCGCAGGTCATAGTCCAACACTCTAACCACTACACCACACTGGCTCTCTTGGTGACATGCTGGAAGTGTATAAAATTATGCACAGCATAGAGGGAGTGGATAGAGGAAACTTTTTCTCCCTCATAACACTAGAACTGGTGGTCATCCAATGAAACTGAATGTTGGAAGATTCAGGACAGACAAAAAAAAAGTACTTCTACACTCGGTGCATAGTTAAACTATGGGATTTGCTCCCACAGGAGCCAGTGATGGCCACCAACATGGATGGCTTTAAAAGATGATTGAACAAATTCAGGGAGGAGGCTATCAATGGCTATTAAGCAGGGTGGCTATGTTCTGCACCCACAGTCAGAGGGAGTCTGCCTCTGAATTCCAGTTACTGGAAACCACAGGAGGGGAGAGGGCTCTTGCCCTCAGGTCCTGTTTTGTGGGCTTCCCAGAGGCATCAGGTTGGCCACTGTGAGACCAGGATGCGGGACTAGATGGGCCACTGGCTTGACCCAACAGGTTCTTCTTATTTATTTATTTATGTATTATATTTCTATACCGCCCAATAGCCGAAGCTCTCTGGGCGGTTTACAGCATAAAAACATCCAGTATACAATTAAAAACATATATCAAACACATTGAAACAATATAACAATATAACTAAACATAGTTAAACACATAGGCACGACAGACACAATCCTAAAATGTTAAGTATAAAAACGTATTAAATCAGTTAAAATATGAAGCTGTTTAAGATGTTAATGTTAAAATTACTAAAATTAAGATTGTGAGTGATAGATGTAGGTGTTAAAAGTAGATATTAAAATGTTAAAATGCCTGGGAGAACAGGAAGGTTTTTACCTGGCGCCGAAAGGATAACAATGTTGGTGCCAGGCGTACCTCATCAGGGAGAGAATTCCATAATTCGGGGGCCACCACAGAGAAAGCCCGTTTCCTTCTTGTCACATTCCGGGCTTCTCTCTGGGTGGGTCCCCGAAGGAGAGCCTTTGATGTTGAACGTAGTGTATGGGTAGGTTCATATCGGGAGAGGCGCTCCATCAGGTATTGTGGTCCCAAGCCGTGTAAGGCTTTATAAGTCAAAACCAGCACTTTGAATTGAGCCTGGAAGCGTATAGGCAGCCAGTGCAAGCGGGCCAGGATCGGTGTTCTATGTTCACATCTCCGAGTTCCTGTTAACAATCTGGCCGCCGCGTTTTGCACGAGCTGCAGCTTCCGAACCGTCTTCAAAGGCAGCCCCACGTAGAGAGCATTGTAGTAGTCCAATTTTGAGGTTACCAGTGCATGGACAACTGAAGCAAGGTTTTCCCTGTCCAGATAGGGGCGTAGTTGGGCGACCAACCGAAGTTGATAGAAAGCACTCCGTGCCACCGAGGCAACCTGTGCCTCCAGTGACAGGGATGGTTCTAAAAGAACTCCCAAACTACGAACCTGCTCCTTCAGGGGGAGTGCAACGCCATCCAGGACAGGTTCTCCCATCTGGTCAGGAGAACCACCCACCAACAGCATCTCAGTCTTATCTGATTGAGATTCAATTTATTCGCTCTCATCCAGTCCATTACCGCGGCCAGGCATCGGTTCAGCACCTTGACAGCCTCACCTGACAAAGATGAACAGGAGAAGTAGAGCTGCGTGTCATCAGCATACTGGTGGCAACGCACTCCAAAACTCCTGATGACCGCACCCAGCGGCTTCATGTAGATGTTAAAAAGCATGGGGGATAATACTTACCCCTGTGGGACTCCATATTGGAGGACCCAGGGTGCCGAGCAAAACTCCCCAAGCACTACCTTCTGGAGACGACCCGCCAAATAGGAGCAGAACCACTGCCAAGCAGTACCTCCACCTCCCAGATCAGCGAGTCTCCCCAGAAGGATACCATGGTCGATGGTATCAAAAGCCGCTGAGAGATCAAGGAGAATCAACAGGGTTACACTCCCCCTGTCTTTCTTCCGACAAAGGTCATCATACCAAGACCAAGGCTGTCTCCGTGCCAAAACCGGGCCTGAACCCTGATTGAAATGGATCTAGATAATCGGTCTCATCCAAGAGTGCCTGGAGCTGATCCGCAACCACTCTTTCTAGGACCTTGCCCAAGAATGGAACATTCGCTACCGGCCTGTAATTGTTAAGAGTTTCTGGGTCCAAGGAAGATTTTTTCAGAAGTGGTCTCACCACCGCCTCCTTCAGGCAGCCAGGGACCACTCCCTCTCGCAATGAGGCATTGATCACTTCCATGGCCCAGCGGCAGTTCCAACCCTTACGTTCTGCTGTTCATTTTCAGTCTTTGGGAACTTGCGCAAGGCCCACTGAGGGTTTGCTAAAGCAGCTTGCTCTCTGCTCTACCATCACCTCCTTCCCCACTTTGTGTAAAAAGTAAACTCTGTCCAACACTGGAAGACGAGGATCCACACCAGTCTTCGCCAACCTGGCGCCCTCCACACTACAAGCCCCCAGCACTGGCTGAGGCTGCTGGGAGTTGTAGTCCAAAACATCAGGAGGGCACCAGGTTGGCAAAGACTGGCCTACACCATGCGCTTTGATGCATGTCCATAGAAAATGTTTTCTTTTACAAACTATGAAGAAAATTCCTGTCCCTTCTCAGTGTAAAAGATAGTTTATTAAATCATATTTGTAAAAATAATATTTTTATCCCACACTGCCTCCAAGGAGCACAGAGTAGCATCCGTAAGCTTCTTCTCTTCCTTTTTTTTTAATCCTTACAAACAACCCTGTGAAGTAGGCGAGGCGAGGGAAGGGGTGTCGCTCGGTGGAAGAGTATCTGCCTTGTCTGCTGAAGTTCCCAGGTCCAATCCCTGGCAGCATCTCCAAGGAAGGCTGAGAATGTCCCCTGCCTGACACCGTAGAGAGCCGCTGCCAGTCAGTGTAGACACTACTGAGCTAGATGGACCAATGGCCCAGCTCAGCATAAGGCAGTTTCCTGTGTTCTTGGGACTGGCCCAAGGTCACCCAGTGAGCTCAATGGCTGAAGGGGGATTTGCCCTTGGTCTTCTCAGCCAGCGGGGTAACCATCACTTACTGCACAACGGCATTTATGTAGCGTCCTGGAATGTTTAGAGCACATCACAGGGAGAGGGTTTTCTTGTCAGGTGTGTGACTTTATAATGACAGCACTGGCTCCCCTGTAGAGCTGCCAACAAACACCTCACAGAGGAAAATAATGCCCCTGTTCCCTTAGCAAGGATGAGTCAGCAAGGCCCCCCTGCCCACCTTGCTCACATGTAGCTGAAGGTTCTGACATCTGTTGCACGCGGCATTCATTTCTGCTGCAACCGGCTGCCTTCCACTGTTTCAAAAGGCTCTGGTTTTGAAGAATGCACTCATTGTTCAAGGTACGTCTCAGTACGTGACGTGGCAAGCTGTGCATTGTGTGGTGCCTTTGGGTTCATGCTCATGTGCAAATGCCTCGGAGGCAAGACACATCCACCTCCCACTCAGAGATTTAACTTCTAGAGGCTGGAAGAATGGAGCTGAACCCTGAAAAATGACCTTTATAGAACTCACACGTGCAGCCCTTCTTACCTTCCAATGTCTCACAGATAAAAATGGGGACATGCTAGTGATTCCTCAATTCTGATACCGAGAATCACTTTATGAGTCCCCAGCCGCCATTGTGATTCTTTGATTTGATTTGGATTCCTGTATTAAGCAGGGGGTTGGACTCGATGGCCTTATAGGCCCCTTCCAACTCTACTATTCTATGATTCCTTGGCCCAGGGGTGGTTGGAATGGCTGATGGGAGTTGGAGCCCAGCAACATTGGGGTGGGGGACACAAGTTAGCTACCCCTCCTTAGCCCTTTGCACACATTACTCATGTGCTGGGCAATGGTGTGTTGAATTAGAAGTGGGATTTGCTTTTCTTCCCAAACCCTAATGTCATGTCTGCTTCTTGCAACAAGCGTGCATTACATGCAACTGTCTGCAAGGAAACCCCAACTCATGAGCCCCTGCTCATGTGTAGGGGGTCTGCACAATGGGGACACCCACTTTATGTGGAGATCACATGTTGTGTTGTCTTTGCACACAGGTGTGTGCAGCACATGGTTGTTGCAAGAAGCAGATGCTGTGCCAGGTGAAAATGTGCCCTCATTCCTGATTCAACACATCATTGCCTTACTCTCAAGTAACACATTCTTCATAGGGCTATTGTCAAGAGCTCTCCTCTGTCTGCTGCATGCAGATCGCAGCCTCTCATCCACAGAGCAGGTGTGTTGCTTTGGCTAAAGAACAAATGTAATTGTCCAACAGTTTGGTACCAATGCATCCATTTCTGCCGCTGGAGCGTGTGAGATGGCAGGCTGTGAACAATAAAGTAATGCTCAAGATTCTACAACAAGGCTCTTACCATAAATGGAGCGAGAAATGCCAGATGTCCAAGCTGGATTTAGAAAGGGAAGAGGCACCAGAGATCATATTGCAAACATACGTTGGATAATGGAACGGACCAAGGAATTTCAGAAGAAAATCACCCTGTGCTTTATAGATTACAGCAAAGCCTTTGACTGTGTAGATCATGAAAAACTATGGAATGCTTTAAAAGAAATGGGGGTGCCACAGCATCTGATTGTCCTGATGCACAAACTATACTCTGGACAAGAGGCTACTGTAAGAACAGAATATGGAGAATTAGATTTACAATTGGAAAGGGTGCGAGACGTGTGTATTTTGTCACCCTATTTGTTTATACGCAGCACATATACGGAAAGCAGGATTGGACCAAGAGGAAGGAGGTGTGAAAATTGGAGGGAGAAATATCAATCATTTAAGATATGCAGGTTTACTGCTGAACGTCAAGAAGACTAAAGTAATGACAACAGAAGAGTTATGTAACTTTAAAGTTGACAAAGAGGACATTGAACTTGTCAAGGATTATGAATACCTTGGCACAGTCATTAACCAAAATGGAGACAATAGTCAAGAAATCAGAAGAAGGCTAGGACTGGGGAGGGCAGCTATGAGAGAACTAGAAAAGGCCCTCAAATGCAAAGATGTATCACTGAACGCTAAAATCAGGATCATTCAGACCATGATATTCCTGATCTCTATGTATGGATGTGAAAGTTGGAAAGTGAAAAAAGTGGATAAGAGAAAGATCAACTAATTTGAAATGTGTTGGAGGAGAGCTTTGCGCATACCATGGACTGCGAAAAAGACAAATAATTGGGTGTTAGAACAAATTAAACCAGAACTGTCACTAGAAGCTAAAATGATGAAACTGAGGTTATCATATTTTGGACACATAATGAGAAGACATGATTCACTAGGAAAGACAATAATGCTGGGAAAAACAGAAGGGAGTAGAAAAAGAGGAAGGCCAAACAAGAGATAGATTGATTCCATAAAGGAAGCCACAGACCTGAACTTACAAGATCTGAACAGGGTGGTTTATAACAGATGCTATTGGAGGTCACTGATTCATAGGGTCGCCATAAGTGATAATCGACTTGAAGGCCCATAACAACATAACATGCTGGAAACCAGACATATACACCCCTCACTCTTAGATGTAAATTAGGATAGCCTCAGGAAAGAATATCTGAAGAATGATAAACATAGCCAATGGCACTACCAGAAATATTTAATGCCCACAAAAGTTGGGGTGAGGGGGGGAAGGACAAAACAAGGATGGCTGATTTTCCAGATCCAAGGAACACGGAATGTCCCTGGCAAATTGGGACAGGTGGAAGATGTTATATTTCAATAAGGCATCTATAAAGGGCAAAAATAGAGATGGCAATTTGACAAGGACAGGAAATCAGGACTGCTGCTAATAAGTAGAGACAATTGGAGGGTAAAGCCCTGCAGCTCTTGCACCCTGTTGTGTACCACGGTTTGGGATGCTGTCTGCAGACTTTGCTGCCCTTGGGTGCTTCCAGACTGTCACTATTTTCAAGTCGGTACCAATCACATATTGGCAAATTTTGATTGCACAATTATAGTTCATAGGGAGGCTTGTGCAACAGACTCGCTTCCTCAAAGATTGGGCTTTTTGTGGTAAGGAGAGTGATGTGGAAAGTGTGGGATCACACTTGCTGTGATGCAGCAGCACCTCACAACCAGATCAGAATGCGTGCTCATTCAATAATCAATGCCGTCTAATCTCTGCGAACAAAACAGGATGAACGCTCAATAAATAATTTTCTGGAAGCACCCCTAGTCTTATCTTTGACAAATTGGCCAAATTCACCAGCTCCCTTGGTTTCATGTTACATAATGAGGAAGCACTCTTTGTGGATACTTTCCAAAGTAATGTTCGCTCTGGAACTGTTTTGAAAACCCAAGGCACACTCCACTGGGAAGACCTCATTCATAAGCCCCACTGACATTCCCAAATGGATCGTGGCCCCATTTCTTTTTCTTACAAACACTTTTGCAGTTTGGCAGATGAAAGTCTTCTGCCATGGTATACAACAATTCATGCAGTTCAATGTGAATTGCACCCTAAAAGGGAAGTGTTGGCAACTCCCTTTAATGTTTGCACCTGGTGTGTGTCAGGAGTGGGATTATATGCGTGTGGACTGTGAAAGTGCGCTTGGTGACCTTGGACCAGCCCTTACCTCTCAGCCTAAACTACTACACAGGGCTGTTGTGAGGATAATATGAAGAGGAATCATGAGCCCCATGCTTCTTGGAGGAAAGGTGGGATAAAAAAAATAGGAAATCACTAGGGAGGCTTCCAGATGGGGCTTTATTGTGCAGTAGGTGCTTCTCATGTATGCAAATACTTTGTACATCTGCACTGTGTCATTGGCATCAAAATGCCATCTTGTATTTTTTCCTCATTTAATGCAAATGTACCCTTTCGGGTAAAAATCTTATAATGTAAAAAACCATATTGCTTAACAACCCATTTGCGACATCTGAATAACCTTTTACAATATTAAGTGCCTTCCTGGAAGAGCCTTCAGTGCATGACTTTAATCCACATTTGGCACTATTGATGAAATGTCTGATGTTCTTTCCTAGGTGCGATTTGTTAGTAGCACCTGGATTTTTGGAAAGTTGATGTGCCACATCAGCCGGTTTGTCCAGTACTGTTCTGTCCACGTGTCTGTGCTGACTCTTGCCACTATCGCTCTGGACCGCCATCAGGTAGGGCATTGTCAGGCTGGTGGTGGTAACATTTTAAAAATCCCAATTTTGCAGCAAGAGAATGGAAATACCACAATGATGTCTGGTAGGGGTGAACGCTGAACATTACTGAACTGCGGGGCGGGGGAGAAAGACTGGAATGGCTGCTGAAGAAGACCTGTCCTGACATTCCAAGAAAGGGTATAAGGGCATTTTCACACATCACCCTTAAACCAGTGTTTTTGCATTTCCCATAGATGTAATTCAAACAACATTGGCTAGAATGGGCATTTGATTTTAAAATGGCTTTCAGATTTGATCATGAGATAAAATGCAAAGTAAATTCAAGTGAGACCAAGGAAGCGTTGCCCATATTCTGAATGGCGCGTGTGCCCATATTTGCAGTGCCCCCCTCCACTCACAGAGCCAGAACAGTTTTGGCCGCTTGCAAGAGTGTGTGCAAGGAAACGAAACGCCTCCTCACCTTGGTTTCAGCTCAGCCCTGCTGATTAAATGTGAATGAATCCCACTGATCACAATAAGACACAGGGATGTGTTTTGTGAGTCTATATGAGGGTTTTAAATTCTGTTAACTCTCTGACTTCCTTAGGTTATCATGCATCCCTTGAAGCCCCGAATGTCCGTTGTGAAAGGAGGAATCTGCGTCGTCGTCATCTGGGTGATGGCCAGCTGCTTTTCTCTGCCGCACGCAATCTACCAGAAGCTAATATGGTTTCCTTATGGGTAAGAGGGATGAAAACCCTCATTATTGAAATGGACACTCTTTCCATTATTTGTCACTGCAGGTATTATAGATGCTGCAAGAAGAGATGGGGTATCCCCAAAGGAATTTTATTTGACATCACAATCTGTCAGCCTAACCTACCTCACAGGGTTATTGTGAGGATAAAATGAGGAGGGGAAGAACGATGTACGCCACCTTGAGCTCCTTGGAGAAAAAATGGGATGTAAATGAAATCAATAATAATAATAATAATAATAATAATAATACAGTAGTAGTAGTAGTAGTAGTAGTGGTAGTAAGTGTTCAGCTCTGACAAGGCTGCTGTCTGTTAGCTGCTGCTCTAGATTTCTGTACTGTGCTTCCCTCCATATTCAGTGTTGGAATTTAGGCTGTGAGCACACTAGTCACCTACAGGTGAAAGAGTTTTCCATGGCCACAACTGGAAGGGGAATGGGTTGATCTGCTGATCAGTTGCGAAATCTCTTTGAGGCTGAATTAAAAAAAAACGCACTCGAGCTGATCCCAGCAGGTTTTACAGTAAAAGGGGCAGGGCTTGACTAGCGTCACGTGCCCCCCATTTTCAGAAGAGGGGGGTCAAGACACAGTGGAACCCGCAGAACAGGGAGTGTTGTCTCCGCCCTAAAACAGGCCACAAGTGTCTGCAACAAACGTGGCATGAAAACCAGCTCCCTGCAGCTGCTGCTTCTCTGGTCAACAGACAGGGCCAGGTTTATTTTATTTATTTATTGTATTTGTATCCCACCCCATAGCCGAAGCTCTCTGGGCAATTTACAGTAACTAAAAACATTAAAAACAAATACACAAATTTAAAACACATCTTTTAAAAACAATTTAAAACACAATTTAAAAATGTAAAACAGTTTAAAAACACAAGCTAAAATGTCTGGGAGAAGAGGAAAGTCTTGACCTGGCGCCGAAAAGATAACAGTGATTGGTCTTCCCCTTGCCATGGTGTCCTTTATCCCCCCCTGCCCAATGGCAGAAGCCAGCGTGTGCATCCCTTTGGCTCTCTAATCCCAGGGCAACTGTCAGGTGGAGGCGAGTGTTCTTTCAGGCAGAGAGGGGGGAAATGAGCTACCCACCACCGGCCAGGGTGTGTCTCCGCAAGACTCCAGCAAGCAGGTGGGAAGGTTGCGCTTTCTATCTAGCCCATCCGATCCCACGCAAGGTGGAAACAGGCTTGTTTCTCACCTGAAACCCTGTGATGCCTCCTGAGCTAAACCCCAGCTATTGCGAAAGTACAGGCAACCTCGGCTGCCCCATATAGCAAGTCCTACCAAATGTTGCCTCCTTCTTTTTCCCTTCTGTGTGGCAAGGGAGAATACCGCTGCATAGTGTAGGCTGTGGAGAGAGTGGTGTTGGATAACTGAATGCTTCTCATCTCCATATTAAAAAAAACCTCCCTGCATGCAGAAAGCAAGAATTTCAGGGAAAAGAGGTCCCAACAACCCTTTGTTATGACATTCTAGTTTTCTGGGCATAGTGATTCCCCCCTACCCAAGTAAGGAGGATCCAAACATGCAGATCTTCCCTCCTCCGTCTAGGAACAGTTTTATGAGCCCATCTGCTGTTTGTGTAGACTTTGGGTCACAGCAGCAGCCCCGTGGCAACCATCTCTTAAAAAATAAAACTGAGCAAAGTAGAATGGGGGGTGTTGAGGAGAAAAGGAGAAAGAGAGAGCTAGTCTTTGTCTGCACCAGCCTTTGCCAACTTGGTGCCCTCCAGATGTCTGGAGCTTCAGCCCCATCACCACCAGCCTGTCTGCTTTTCACTGTGGAAATCACTCTTTTTCTTCGTTCCAGAAACAGAACAGATCGAATTGTGTGCCTCTCCAGTTTCCCTCCTCCGACTGATCTTTACTGGAAGTACCTGGATTTGGCCACCTTTGTCCTCCTGTACGTTTTGCCTTTGTCGGTGATCTCTGTCACTTACATGATGGTGGCCAAGAAACTTTGGATGAGGCCTGCCATTGGCGATGTGACTATGGAGCAGTACTGCGCCCACCAGCGGAAGAAGAAGATGACCCTGAAGATGCTGGTGGTGGTGGTGGTGGTCTTTGCCGTCTGCTGGTTCCCATTGAACTGCTACTTGGTCCTTATGTCTAGCAAGGCCATCCACAGCAACAACGCCCTGTACTTTGCTTTCCATTGGTTTGCCATGAGCAGCACCTGCTACAACCCTTTCATCTACTGCTGGCTGAACGAAAGCTTCCGCTCAGAGCTCAAGTCCTTGCTGGGCGTGTGCTGGAAGAAGGAGGTCTCCAGAAGCCACGCCCTGCAGTCCATATCAGCTCCTTTCAGGCACGCCTGGGATGAGAATTGCCCTGGCACTCAAGGTACCATCTCTCAGCAGACAAGAGGCGCATCCCACAGGAATTCCATACGAACAGATATATCCATCGTTCAGCCGATCCTAACAGGTAGCTGAATCTCTGGATCAGCCTTCACCAGCTTGGTGCCGCCCAGATGTTTTGGACCACAACTCCCATGAGCTCCTGCCAGCATTGGTTGGGGCTTATGGGAGCTGTAGTCCAAAACAATTGAAAGGCACCACCAGGCTAGCAAAGGCTGCACTAGATGAACAAACTGGCTGGGCTCCCATAGTGTTGGGTACACAGCTAGTGAGGCGGCATGACTCTGGGATTGCAGCAACTCTGTATTCAGATGCGTGGACTATTTAGGCATCTGAGAAACGAGGACATTATGGTCACAATGCATGTGCTCCAGTGTTGCACAAAACAGTCATGCCTTGAGTGTGCTGCTCTCCAGGAATGATGCAGCAACTTTGGTAAAAGGAATTGTGGTCCAAAAGGCAGTTCTGGGACTGTTGTCTGTGTCAACAGAATCTGCCATCAGGACTGATATGTCATGGTCAGTCTCAGGCTGGAAGGTCTCAAGTCAGGAGATCTACCCAGAATGTACTCCCTTAGTGACCAGCCTGCAATTTGACACTGGTGCATGTTTGAAAGCATTCCCTGTGCTATTCTTTGCCCTCAGGAATGCAAGCCCACAAAAATTGGAGCAAAGAAAGATACGTTTCCCCCTTCCATGTCCTGCAGAGAAATCCACTGGTTTGGATTCAGCCTACAAGAGGGTGAGATGAAGAAATATGAGGCTCCTAAAAGCGCCCTTCCCTCCCAAACAGTGGAACTTATGGCACACACCTTACATTTTTCCAGAATACCACTCCTTGAGGACTAGGAATTTTGCCTTTCTGCACTTGAAAAATGGAGGGTTTCCCGCCCCATCTAGACAATCCAGTGCTGCACTGCAAAGTTGTATTTAAATGGCAAGAAAGTCAAAAAACCCTTGATGAACAGCAACTATTTCAGTAGGACCATGAGGGTGAACAGACTGATGGTAGAAATTATGGCAGAATCCCTATCGTTCAGAATGCACCAGTCCCTGAAACAACAGGTGTGTGTTTAACAGCCACCTCTGCCTTTCCCCTTAACAAGTGATAAGTGTGATCATTGATTCTGGAAGAAACTTCCTTCCCCTGCTGAACAGGGAAGGGAGGAGGAACTGTGGCTGTCGCATACATCTTTCTCCTAGGGGTTGCCAGCCGGGTTTTCTGGGCTCAGTATGCTGTATGCAGATGGGCCCCCCCAAGTAGCTCTCAAAGGAAGACACAGATTTGCATATGTTATGTGTCATATGAAAATTTGTGTCCTTTTTTTTTTTTTGCAGGCAGACTAGAGGGCCCAAAAATAAATCAGCAGCCACACACTTAATCAAATGTTTGACAGACAGCATGTGAATAGGGGCTCATTTACTGTGTGTCTGATGCTACTTGCATCCCCTTTTAATTCGCGTGGTTCACATGACATTACTGGCAAACAGAAGGTATCATGCAGTTTCCCACTTGTAAATCCATACTAACCCAATCCTCTGATAATACAAAAAGGGAAGGAAAAAACATCTTCACTCCGTATGTCTAGGGCTTGCAGACGCTTTGCTCCGATGCTTTTCGGTGGGTGTGTCAATCGTTCCCCTCTCCACGCCCACTCCCTCCTCCTTTCATTTCATTTCCTGTAGGCTGAAGAGAAACGTCTGGTGCTTTCTCCTGTTCTGCCAGCCTTTTTTATGTTGCTGCAAATGGTGCCTTTATTTACTTTCCCCCCCTAACTTGTACACAAAAGCATAACACTGCTCAAAGAAAGATTTGTATTTCAGCTGTATTGTACTAGTGAAAATGCAAATATTCACACTTCCAGGTTATTCTTTTTTAAAATGAAACTTAGTGGTAGAACAAACTGAGCGTTCTTGGTTGCCAGGTAACCAGAGGGAGTGCAAATGTTACATTAGAAGGCATGGTTTTTAGGAAACTGTGTGATTAATGCTTCCCCTCAAGTGTGACTAGAAAACACCGTGTTTGCAGCTGGCATTGAGCCCTTACTGTGGACAGAAAACGGAGGTAAAAACATCGTCTTTGGCATGAAGTTATGCTCCCATGTGGATAAGCCCTAGGTGGCACTTTTCCCATAATTGTATTTCTAAACTAGAAAAGTTTTAATCTGCCTGCCACACAGCTCTTAAAGGTGCAAGAACCCTGCTTTCCCCCAATGCCAATGCTAAACCAGGGCTTTGGCAGCAATCCTGTACCCATTTACCTGGGTGTAAGCCCCATTAAACACAAAAGGTTGTATTCATTGAAGTCCTACTCAGAGTAGATCCATTGAAATACATGAACCTAAATTAGACATTTTTCTTACCTTCAATGGGTCTACTCTGAGTAGAACTAGCATTTAATGCCACTGGAAGGGACTTATTTCTGAATAGACAGTGTAGACCACAGTACTGTAAGTTAACCTTCTGGTGAATTCTTAATGAGTCCCTGGACCTCACCTTCTGCATAGCAGAAGACAAACTTAAGCCTCTTTGCAAAGTTTTCACATTGGCCTTTTGTTGTTGTTGCTGTTCTGGGTGGGTGGGATTTTTTAATGCCCATCCATACTTATTGTGTCTAGCAGTATTTGCAGAAAATAACCTTTAGGGAGTATCTAATATCAGACAAACCCACCACAGGTAAGATGCATCCTGGCTGCTAGGAAAAAAGGAAGGACAAACTACAGAGACTCCAAAGACTAGAAAATTGTTCAGAGGCAGGCAATGTGCACTAAAGGGGAGGGGAAAACAGCTCTTCAGGACCCCAGGAATTCCTCTGGGCTGGTGTCCAAATAACTCGCCAGGTCCAGTTCTGACTTCACTCATTGGCTAAAAACCCTAAGGCTGGTTCATCTCATGGAAATCGCTTAGAAGGGCATGTGTGTATTTTGCATAATAACATTCTTTCAAGTCGGGCTAGAGACTTGCGCTTTTTTTAAAAAATGGAAATTCAGTGTCTGGGACCCCTGCTGGCTGTGGACCCTGCACATGCTTCTCAGTGGCCCAGCTTCTGCACATATATGCGCAAGTTTGTGGATAAATACGGGGTTTTCTATTTACCCTGGCACAAATCACTTTTCTCATGTGACAAAATTCATTTGGAGAACTAGCACTGTGACTCATAACTTTTGCTGACATACTTTCCTAAACAAGATTAAAGTAATTTCAGATAAAGAAATGATATTTGCTGTCCTTACTTCATCTGTCCTGTTTGTAGGAACTGGTGTGCCTATTGCTTGATGCCTATTTGTTTATTTGAAGCATTTCTACCTTCCTCTTCAAACAAAAGAACCCCACCCAGAATAATTTACAAAGATATGTAATAAGACAGTTCCCCCCCAGGCTTACAGTCTAAAAGATGCAACATAAAAGAAAAGGGGGTTGAGAGGAAGGAGGAAAAAATGAAAAACTCAGATGCTACTTAGATACAAAGTCATTTTAACAACCAGTTGAATTGGGAAGAGTTCAGGGAGAAAATTTGTTAAATGTTGCTGGTCTCAGTTGTGCTGATGGCCTTGCCTCCCATCTCGCCCTCTGCTGCAGGCTGATGGAATAGCTGCTGCTAGGTGATGGCTGATGGAGAGAAGAGCCTGAAGGAGGTGGCTTCTGGACAGAGCAGATAGTGGCTGCAAGTGCCTCATGTTCAAGTACTGTTTTCTGTCATGAAAGCTACATTCAGTACAAGAAGCCCTGTTGCAGTAGCTGCTGCACACTGTGAGGAACCTTTGGCTCTCCAGCTATTGGTGAACTACAACTCCGATCAGCCCCAGCAAGCATGGACAATAGCCAGTGATGATGAGAGTTGTAGTTCAGCAATATCTGGAGAGCCAACGGTTCCCCACAACTGCTCTAGGATTTGCAGAAGGTCCAAGTGGTTTAAAAATAAACAAGTCTAGGAACTGATTAAATTTTGAATTCACCATTACACTTAAAACATATAACAGACTTTAAATATAGAGAGAATTATATTAATTAATTAGACATTTTCAAATATTCTGAAATGAATTTCAGTCAAAACAATTATTGTTAATGTTATTGTTAATGATTAAGCAGAACTTTACTGCTGGAAGATCAGAACATCCCTGGTATATTCTGGATATTCTTCCTGTTCCAGCAGAAAACAAAATTATTCCATCTTCATACAAAATAACATAATTTGGTAAGTTGCAGCTCACCAGATCTTATCATATTCGGGGCATTCGCTCTCAGACATCTATTAATATAATCAGTAAAAGACAAACTAATCTGAAAAAGAAATTCAAAAAGATGTATCTGTCTCCTTGCTTATTAAGAATCAGGTCTTTCGCTAACAATCAGGTGCATAATTTCCTTTAGTTCCTAGACGTTGAACTGGAAGCTACAAATAACACCAATTTCCCCACTCCTTAGATCATGCTGTACCCATGGCCTCAAACAGTTTCAAATGTTGCTGTAGGTAAAATCTAGCAAACACCAGAGCTTGGAAGATTACTTTTTAAAAGTAATAAATTACAGTTACAGTTACATGGCCCAAAAAAGTAGTAATTACCATTACAATTACAATTGCTCTGAAAGTAACTGATTACTTTACTTTTCCTCCAAAGTAATCACTACAGTTACATTTCAGTTACTTTAAAAAAATGCCTACAAGGTGCTGGCCTTGGCTGCTGCACATCTAAGTAGCCTAAAACAACATTAAAAATAAACAAACACATACAGAGGTAGTAGAATAATTATTTGTATTCATAAGATAGCAATGGTGGTCTCTCTGCTGGTAAGGGTGGTGGGGAGGGAGGCTGAGGCCAGTACTCAGATCTTTGCATGTCAAACAAAGTGCAACCCCCCCACTCACCCAGCCAGCATAATCTCTTAACCACCTCCCAGACCCTGCCCTGCCACCAACTAAGGGACATTCACTCAAGCCAACATTTTCCCCTGAGATGCAAAAAAGTTAAAATACTGCAAATGCAGCACAGTAGCCAGAGAGGGTGGTGGAGGCCACTTTGTATGCCATGTGCAATCACAGTATTCACACTCTCACACTCTCTCACACTCTCACTCTCACACTCTCTCTCTCTCTCACACACACACACACATACACACACACACAGTCATCTTTCACCTCCACAGTTCTTTATCTCCATTCTGCTGCTGCCTCCTTCTCCTCCTTTATCCATGTTCTTGACCTCGGGATCCTTTTCCCCTCCACTCCATTCTTCACTACCACTATCTGTTTATTTAAATAATTGTTTTCTCCACTCCACCCCGTCTCACTCTCCGCCTCCTCCCTCGTCACCTCCTACCCACCCACAGAGCATGAGGAAAGAGCGACACTGCACAGAAGCCCAGTTTGAGGCACATGATTTTCATCTACAAATCAGAGGAGCAGAAGACTTCCCCTGCTCCCCCCCAAGTAATGCCCAAAAGTAATTCTGGAAACGTTACAATTACTCTACAAAAGTAGTAAAATTACTCCTAGATCTATTACAATCAAAATGTAAAGGAATTACCCACTCGTTACTCAAAAAAGTAATGAATTACAAGTAATTTGTTACTTGTAACTAGTTACTTCCAAGCTCTGGCAAACACCAAGGGTTGTGTGGATAGATACTGCCCCCCTCAAAAGTTTACCATTCACATTGATAATGACATTTTTTCTGAAAGAAACCACAATATCCTCTTTGAAGCTTGCTTTGGATAAAAGCTCAGGGGCACATAGAGCAGACAAAGGTCAAGAGAGTGAAAAATGAAGATTGCCCTAAAAAATCCCTTGACTGACATACTGAAAACACCTTATCTTTCTGTGGATTTGTAGGGAGGTATCTATTACAGAAATAAATACCTGTAAGTGTCCTTAATGTTTTCTAGAAAAATACAAAAATCTAATTTAACTTTGAGTGCTCTGATAACAGATCTGTGCTGGTAAGTACAAGGGTATAGCAGTCCAGGGCTGTGGGGGGTTGTGAACCCCCTTATTTTTGGGGGGGCAGGGTCCTACCTAGGCCCCTGTGTATGAGCCAATCTCCATGAAAGGGGAGCATGTTAGCCACTGAAAAGAGTCTTTGTCCTTTTGTGCTGATTGGAGCCAATCAGAGTAAAAGGAGGGGAGTCAGCCACTGAGAAGGCAGCTGACTGGTACTGTCCTCAGCAGCTAACACACAGCCTCCCTTTTCATGCTGCTTGGTGCCTAGGGATGCCTGTTGTAGTGGAGTGTAGACTCAAGAGGACAGGCAGAGCAAAGGAGATGAGGGAAAGTGGAATAGGGCATGTGGCTGTGACGTGGCATGGCTATGAGGGAGCATGGTGTGACTGTCATGAAGGGACCCTCCACTTCTGAATTCACCACCACCACACTACTGGGCAAAGTGCCTGTTGCACCCGCACCTGAAATAAAAAGGCAAGACACTTGCTCACTGGGTGAATGAGGGCCATGGCTTTATGAGCATCAGCAGTGGAGATTAGCAACACCCTTGGAAGTGGTGGAAAGCGGATTATTCCACCATACATGGAGCTCCTCACTGAGACCCAGTTGCAACCAGACTAAATACCAGATTAAATTGTCCTCGTTTCTGCCATTTCAAGAGCACCCTCAGACCTGCAATCACCCTGTATTCCTCTCATTACATGGCCATTGATAGGAGCCTAGCATATTTTTAAAAGCTGTATTTGGTTTCCTTAAGTTACAGGCCACCAAATTCCAAAACCTCTTCAGAGACTTTGCAAGCCTCCTCACATTCAATGTCTGACCACATAAAAGGAAGCTTGTTTGTGCTTCTACAGTTTCCTATAAATGTGATTGATGCTTCTCAAACCAAATTTTCCTTCCAGGACTGGTTTCAGAGACTAACTTGCCTACTCAGTAAGTGAAGGTTGCATCTTGCCTATCTGCATTCCACATCAAACCATCTCTTAAGACAACGATGTGACTTGTGGGGCAAGTTATTTGAAAAAGAATGCCCACATGTTACACAAACTCAAAACAGATGGATAATGGGTCATCAGTCTCTGTTTCCAATAATCTAACTCTAAGGCTCATCATCAATTTGCTAAGGAAGGTATCCTCTACTTTTTAGCGGGATATCATGGTCCCACCTCAGGCTGCACTTCACTTGCTGCACGTAAGGGGGTTATAGCCCAAATTTCTAGGGATGGGTGAGAATTTTGACACAGTTCACATTTTAAGCAGAATTTATCAAATTTGTACTTTCTGAGTCAGTATGAGAACCAAAACACAGCCATCCCTAGAAATTCACATTTATTAGAATTTTGCGATGCAGTTTGCCAACGAAACAATATTTACAAAAATGCATATATGAGGGGAAAGTGTGCATCAAAATGAATATATGAGTGAAAATAACATGCAAAAATGCATTATATTAGGAGAAATGGCTTGCAAAAAATGTGTACCTTTGTTAAAACTGCTTACAAAAATGTGTTTATTAGGAGAAATTTGCATTAAAATGTTGGAGATTTTCATGAGAATTTTTTTAAAAAAATGCAAATTGCTGCAGAAATGTGGAGAACTGAATTTAAGATTGTGAAAATGAGAACTTGAGAGAACCACATTGACAGATCTTTCCATCCCTACTTAAAACATCCGGAAAATCTGCCAACTCAATACACAAAGGATGGCGTTCACTTACCAGTTGGTCTCCCACTGTAAAATTCTTTATATAAGGAGCACATTCATAACTGCATAAAAGATAATCTATGACACTCCAATCCTTTAAGGAGGAGTCAGTAAGATTCCTTGCTGAATTATCCTGCCTGGTACTGTTACAAAGAAACAATCTAAATTTGTGTACTAACCTAAACAGACAAATGGCCGCATAATTAATTGTTTTATCTCCAGATTTCTTAAATTTCTGAGTTCAAGTCAAGCCTTTCATTGGCTATTGTGTATTCACCACCCATTCTTCCATTAAAATCTCCCATCACAATCATTACAGATGTAGGAAAGGGTTGGTTGGTAGATTCCAGATGAGACTCTAACATATCCCATATATCAGGATTATAATCTTTAGTGTCTCTAGGCAGGATGTACACATTTATGCAGATTAATTCAGCATCCTTTTGGCTTGTCAGACGGATAGTTTGAAAGCAAAATGGATTAGATTCAAATACCTGAATAACTACATGTAGACTGGTGACCAACCTCTGAACAAGAACATCTATACTCCTTCCTTTCTTCTGGTCCTTTTTTGCAAGAATGGAAAAGATGCTAAATCCCTGTATCTCAATTTTTGGAGCCCAGGCCTCTTGTAAACCAAATAACTGAAACTGTGACAAAAACCCCCAAAGGCCCAAATCCCAGAACATATTATCCCACCCTGTATTGCCAACTGACCGCAAGACATCTAGATGCACTCTGAGGAGATTTAGCGTGGCATGCTCCACTCTCTTGTCCCTGCCCCTGTTCCAACCCCCCTCCCCTGCATTTAGGCCAGTTGGGCTTGTTGTGCAGGCTTGCTCAAAGCAAACTTTCTCATACAGTACAGAAGTCTGGGAATATAACACAGATGAGGTAAGTAAGGCTCCTAATCAGACGAAACCAACAGGGAGGATGTTTTCACATATGATGGGAATGCTGCCAAAAAGAGCTGTATTCCCAAGCTGAACTGACAGCAAAATTCTAAAACACTGACCCAACAGAAGGAATAAACAAAAGACAGTAGTGTGAGATCCAAGATAAGCATCTCACAGGTAGAACTAAAGTCACAAGGTGCCAAGCTGCACCCAGGTCTGGAAGCTTCCTTTCAGTATAAATAGAGGTCCCCAAGTTCTACTTGAGGAGCATCTTTGACATCAATCTACATGAGGACATTGAACAGCTGGGCTCTATCCTCACCATTGGCATCGGAGCTGTCGGCAAACTCAGAAGGAGAGGGTGTGAGACAGGAATTGCTTTTCACTGCTTGCCTACTTGCCTAAACATAAATTGCTCTCATGAAAAGCATTATAACCCTTTCTTCCCTGGGTCTTTTATTGCCTCAAAATTACAAACCCTGTAATCTTCTGCCCTTTGGCAAAACACACCCCAAAATATTCCATGAGAATAGTTGATTGATTGATTGATTGATATCCCGCCCTTCCCCCCAGCAGGAGCCATGGCAAGCAAACAGAAGCGCTAAAAACACATCAAAACATCATAAAAACAGACCCTAAAATACACCAAAACAAAACAACTTTAAAAACATTTGTTAAAAAAAAGCTTTTAAAACATCTTTTTAAAAGGGTTAAAAAACATATTGTTTTTTTAAAAAACATCTTAAAAAGCAATTCCAACACAGACGCAGACTGAGATAGGTCTCAACTTAAAAGGCTTGTTGAAAGTGGAAAGTCTTCAAAAGGTGCCGAAAACAGAGATGACCCTGGGGCTTGTGGAATATCTTCCAAAGTAGTTGAGGAGACGGATTTGGTATCAAAATTCTCAGCATACCCTCTCTGTCAATTCTTTAAGGGGAAGTGCTTTACTGCATTATTTAACTGTGCTTTAGACGCTGTAGGGCTAAGACAGATGTCGTATACGAAGTTCATTCTTCTGAAGCAAGGGCAGCTCACCCTGAAGCACAGCAGGGTTCATTGCTGAGTTACAATGCATCAGCCCCTCTGCCCCCTCCTTAATCAAAGGTTTACTCCTCGTGCCTCCCATTAATTCATACGTTGTCAGAGTAATTTCAGATTATGTCATAAAACGCCATTAAGAGTCTCTTCTTCCTATTGTCAGGTAAGTAAACAGCACAAGTAGCTGAGCTGTGTGTATATGAATCTTACCTGAAGTAGCACGCCTGGGTATTATCCAGAATATGGATTAGAACAACCTGAATATAATTCCCTGGATATAATCACAGAGACTCTAGTCTTAGCAAAACAAGACAGCTTGTTTACTGTAGGAAATACAATAATACTCTTGATAGAAAATTGGAGATGTAAAGACCATGCGTGAGCAGCGCTTGGAAAAGTTACTTTTTTTGAACTACAACTCCCATCAGCCCCACCCAGCATGGCCACTGGATTGGGCTGATGGGAGTTGTAGTTCAAAAAAGTAACTTTTCCAAGCTCTGTGAGAGCCAGTGTGGTGTGGTGGTTAAGGTGCTGGACTATGACCTTGGAGACCAGGGTTCGAATTCCACATAGCCATGAAGGTCACTGGGTGACCTTGGGCCAGTCACTGCCTCTCAGCCTCATGAAAACCCTACTCATGGGGTCACCATAAATCAGAATCGACTTGAAGGCAGTACATTTACATTTAAAGATCAATGCTTGCCCTTTGATCTCTGCTGCCGGACAGCAAGTTTGTCTCCCCTCCCAAGGTGAGACGGAGGAGGAGAAGGAGGAAATGAGGTCAGCAATCCTAAGTTTACACCTGAAGGAGGTCAGCACAGAGATCAACGGACAGTGAGACAGTTTAGGAAGCTCGAAGGTTTTCCTCTCTGTCTGTTTTAACCCCATTCAAATCCAACAAGCTGAGGTGCATCCCAACACTTCCACAATAACAAATTGACCCTTTGGGGAGTTCAGTTCCGTGTGAGCCCATTTGGCCAAAAAGCCCAACTGGATGATATCCAGGGCGTCAATAAATAGAGCTTTCTGCACCATTGATAAATCCTCAAAAGGAATATGGGATGCTACTTCCTCAAGTCTTATAATATAGCCTTGGAAAGGATCCCGGCCAAAGAGGGCTTTATCCAAAAAGGACCGCCCAGGTTTATTTAATACCAGTGGTTGCCTTGTGGTGTAGTGGTTAGAGCAGCCTTTCCCAACTAGTGGGCCACCAGATGTTGTTGGACCACAACTCCCATCAGCCTCAGCCAGCATTGCCAATGGTCAGGAAAGATGGGAATTGTGGTCCAACAACATCTGGTGGCCCACTAGTTGGGAAACGCTGGGTTAGAGTGTTGGACTACGACCTGGGAGACCAGGATTCAGATCTCCACACAGCCATGAAGCTGACTGGGTGACCTTGGGCCAGTCATTGCCTCTCAGCCTCAGAGGGAGGCAATGGTAAACCCCCTCTGAATACCGCTTACCATGAAAACCCTATTGATAGGGTCGCTATAAGTCAGGATCGACTTGAAGGCAGTCCTCATACTCATAGCTTCTCACTGGAGCTAACTAAATAATGTCATCAAGAGCTCTCCTATCTGGCATGGGGGGGTCCAACCTGTTGCTCACCACCACCTGTTGGATTGAGCTCTCCACATTATCATGCAGGTCAATCAACTTGCCAGTCAGGCATTTGTCCTGAATTCCGTTGAGACACAGTTGCTAGAAGATATCATCCTTTCTCGTGGTGGACACTGCAGAGCAGAGAATACAGGCAGAGGGTGCAGTTGTCGGAAGTGGCGCTTCACCCCAATGCCCAGTTCAGCTAAAGAAGCTCTAGCACTAAGAATAATACCTGCCGTATCCTGGTTAATGCACATTATCATTGCTCTGGTGTGGGGATAATTGTAGAATAGACAGTGCACACACTCAGTATCCCCTGTAGCAATAGGAGCTTCTCCCACCTCTTTCAAAATCAGTCAAAGATGGGGCTCCCATACAGGCTGTGTTAAAAGCCTTGGCGGTTTCAGATAATTACATAAAACCATCTGATGTTTCATTAGGATTAGGGAGAAAGGGTGTTTGGCATCAAACAGCTCCTTTATAATGATGTGAGTTGGAGTGGCCAGCAGAAGCAAAAAGCATTCTTGTGATATGAAATATTGAACGGCTTCTTGCGCGCTGGAGTCTTCCCTTCAAGGAGGGAGAATGGGAAGATTACACCCTCACCTTTTATTAGTTTTCTCTCCTGAGCTAAGCTTTGACCTCTTTATCCTATTTTTGCTATCATCATCATTTTTTGGGGTCTTCACATTTATATCCATTCAAACAGCATGTGGAAATTAAATCTTTTGTTAGGCATCTTTTGGATGTTGTTTCTCTTTTGTTTACTAAACCTTTTGGATATACGGTTCTTGGTCATAGCATCTCTACTGTGGGGTTTCAGTCTGCTGCATTCCACGCAGTTATCAGGTAACAGAGTTTGGAAAAGTTACTTTTTTGAACTACAACTCCCATCTGGCACCTGGTTGGCCGCTGTGAGAACGGGATGCTGGACTAGATGGGCCACTGGGCTGATCCAGCAAGCTCTTCTTATGTTCTTATGTTCTTATCAGCCCAATCCAGTGGCCATGCTGGCTGGGGCTGATGGGAGTTGTTGCTCAAAAAAGTAACTTTTCCAAGCTCTGGATAGGCCCCTTTACTTTTTGGGGTCGTTCTTTAAAATTGATAAAGGGGCAGAGTCTTACGGAAAGCTCTTTTGTCTATTGCTGTCAGACCCTTCCTTTGCAACCCTCTGGGTGCCCTAAGTTTAGTTCAGCTGGCTTTGCTCTCCCAAATAAATTTAAGAGCAGACAGCTCATCAAAGACCTTCTTTTACTAATTGCCCCTGAAATATGCATTGTGGGCTAAGAAGATCACTCTGGCAGCTCAGAAGACTCCAAAGACTGAAAAATGCTCTGTTTGAGGCAAAGATGGAGAACCTAACTCCTGGGTATAATCTTCACTTGGAGCCAAACAACGTTCTGGTGAGTGAGGAGTAGTCTGCTCTAAATTTATTTTCAAGGAAGGCCATGTCACATTTCACCTAGGAGTGAAGCTTTTCCTCTTTATCTTTAATTCATTAACAGGGGGAAAGTAATTAGAGAACCTCCTTTGGTCAGCTGAAATCTGGTCCAGTCTCCTTTTTTTTCTTCCAGTAACCACCATAGCTCCTTGCTAGAAGATTAGTTTGATTATTTTACTCTTCACTTTCTCAGTCTTTATCTTTCCACTTAGGAGCTCAGATAAGCAATGAGTGTTGGCTTGCAAAAACACCAATAGTCTCACTGGAGTATATACCTTGGCTTTTGAGTAAGTCCCCCATTGAATAAGCTCTCTCTAGCACAGGCCCGGCAACCAGGCTGCAGTGGGCCCTGGGACACCTGACTGTAGGGGCCCTCAGCGGCAGTAGCAGTGGCAGCGGCTGTGCTACTGCCACCACTGGGGGCTTAAATAGGCCCAGCCACATCACAGATTAGCACACTATACATGCACACCTGCCATCAACCAAGATGGCAGTGGGCATGTTGACACCCCCAGTGCCATCTTGGGTGATGGCATGGCAGGCGTGTGCACACAGTGTGCTGATGCAGCTCTGCGGCTCTGCAGGAAGTTGTGCTGCCAACCCGTGCCAGTGGCTGCTGCTGCTCCGCAATCCACTTCAGCATCAGGTCGTGACCCGATGCTAACGTGGATCACAGAGCAGGAGCTACACCCGCTCAAGCCCAAAAGCAGGGGCCCCACTCAGTGCCAGGGGCCCTTGACCAGTGCCCAACCTGGCTTCCAGCTGGTGCCTGGCTTGCTCTCACAACTCACTATTTCTTCTTTTCCACGGGCAAATGTAAGATTATATTAATTGCATTCTTACGTTCATATTTCCACACGCAAAGCCAATGAGGTAGCCAGAAGAGATGAAGACCACAGGAAGATATCTTATTATTTTTAGAATTTCTGGGTAAAAAATACTCCGCTCTCCTCCAAAATTCGGCAGAGAAATAAACAAGAAAAACACGCACAGGAACAACAACAACAACAACAACAAATCCCAACAACACAAATTAAAACACATACAAAGTTAAAGCAAACAGCAGAGGCAAAGACTGAAAGCTGCCGCTTATGTTGCCTCACAGAGCTATTTTCTTTGTCCTGAACTTTCCAACATTCTGTCTCATTGTAGATCCCTGAGTTCTAGGATTGAGAGGGAGAATACCTTTTCTCTCTCCATTCCCTCCACTTTGTGCATACTTTTATATACCTCTATCATGTCTCCTCTTACCTTTTCTCTAACTAACCCCTTCCCCCCCCCCAAAAAAATTGCAACCTTTCCTCACAGGAGAATTGTTTCATCTCCTCAATCATTTTGATTGCCATTTTCTGAACACTTTTCAGTTCTACAATAGTCTCCCTCATAGAGCTACAGCTCTCAGAATGGTTTAACATTTCCATGTTAAAGCTGATCCATCCGTGAGCTGTTTCATCACCTCTGCTGAGCGACTAGCTGCCCTTGCCCTCTCCAGTAGCCACCATGCTATCAGGCTACCTGCTTCCATTCCAGCTGGGCATGATAAGAACTGTAATTTGAGAACTGGTGGCTGAGCGTGCTTTTTTCCTTGTTCTTCCCTGCCCCTTTTGTCTCATGTGTCATGCATTTTACATTGTTAACCTAAGAGCACTTATTTAACTTTTGTAAATTGTATTTTGTAAATTGTATTGTTTTACTGATGTATTTTATATTGTATTTTTATATTTGTGTTTTTTTAAGCTGCCTTGAGGGCCTTTGGCTGAAAGGCGGGGTATAAATAACAACATTTAATCCCCCTTCCCAGGGAACTCTGTGAATTATAGCTCTGTGGGAGAAGTAAGGGTCTTGTAACAACTCTCAGCATGCTGAACAAACCACAGCTCCCAGGATTCTCTGGGCAGAGCCGTGACTGTTTAAAGTGGTACAATACTGCTTTAAATATATAGTGCAGATAGGTCCTGAGTATGCCAAATGGATCTCAGGACCTTTCCCCCATCATTTCTGAGGGATAACCTTACTACAAGGTGTATTTCTTTGGGAGTAGGGAAAGCTGATTGTTCATATTTACCTGTTGAAGCACACTACCCCTTGGCGTGTGTGTGGGGGTGTGGGTGTCTGTGTTTCAAAGCCTTCCTGGGTAGTCCTTGATGGCTAGCTTAAAGTAGAGATGGGGATTCCACCTCCCATCATCCCTGATCAGTGGCCATTCTTGCTAGGGCTTATGGGGGTTGGAGTCCAACAACATCTGGAGGGCACCATGTTGGCTATCCCTGGTTTAAGGAGAAGCTTCACCAGTCTTCAAAGTTGATTTGAGCCCACCTCACTGAGAAAATAAATTACTTCTGAGACTTGATGGCCTCCAATCAGAAGAGAAATTCGCTGCTAAAGAGGACATCCTCTAAATAAGACGGCAAGTCATGTAAGAGGATCCCATTATGAAGGTCCCTCTTTTTTCATCCCTCTTCTTCCCCCATTTATCAGGCGCATACAATCATTGTCCTTTTGTATGTTCTCTGTGCATTCTGAAGTGTTGCACTGAAAGAAAGTCATTTGTAAAGTTTTTTTTTCCAAGAGGTTATCTAAAAGCTTTTGAACATGCTGTACTTTGAGTCCTGGAATAAATAACACTAGTGTGTGTGTGTGTGTCTATAATTTTTCCATTAAAGCAAAAATACATTCTGTATGGATGCTGCTAGAATTCCTTTATGCCCAAGATGATATACAAGTGGGGTCCGTAACAAAATGTTGCAGTGTAGAGTGCTCCTGCTCACTGCTACAGTAAGCCAGTCATGCCCTCCTCAGTATGCCAGTCCATCCTCCCCACCACCAGTCTTCTGCTTGCCCATGGACTGAGCATGCTCAGTTCTCATCAGCTGTTTTTGGGTTGCCTTCCCCGTATAATGATTTTTGCTTTTTGCCTTTGTACTTCTGCAAACTGTGAGGCCCCTCTCAGTCTTACTGAGACCTTCCCTCATCTGTGGGGCTGTGAAGTTCAGTCCCCCCCATGGCCCCCCAGAGATTGGTAGGCAAAGTGGTCAGCAGCAAAGAGGGCCAGTGTCTGAACCCGGGCCAGGAAAAACACGTTGGGCCACAGCAGAGCTTATTCTGGTTGCCGCAGCACCCTTTCCTCTTGTTTTAAAAACATTCTATAATCATGAGGTGACTGGCTGAACTTGTGTATGTTTACAGATGCTCGTTTTATTATTTTTACTTTTAAAAAGATATTATCCTTTTCTACACCAAAATGGTGCCTATTGTACCCAAGGATTTTTGTTGTGTTGAAAGCATCAGAAGTAAAACCCATTTTATTCCTGTAGTCATGACGGCGCTATGATTTGAGAGTTTCAAATGGGAAATGGCAACTGCTCAGAGATTTTTTTTTTAATAAAATAGTCAGGTTCCATGCGTTGTTTTTGTCTTGTTTTGCCTTTTTTTTTTTTGGTGACTAGGGTGGTTGCCGTGTGTTGTCATGCTTCTTGGTTCAGCTACTTCGTCGCGGTTTTTAGAAGCTTAACTGAGTAGCTGGGCGAGTGCAGGCGTATTCCTGAGCACACAAATAAACACACGTGCAGCGCCAGGCCAGGCCCACCATTAGGGAGAATGAGATGACGGCTACTTTAGGCAGCTGATTTGGTGTGTCATGAAAGGGCAACAAATGGCTGCTTAAATAACTTGACCAGTCTTGGGTGCTAGGTACTTTGAGTGGGGCAGCAAAGTGCCTTAGGCTGGGGTGGGCCATTTCCCCCCCTCTTGTCCATCGTGTACCACATGTGACATGGTATCAGGTGCGGTGCAGTAAACACAGGACTGGATTGTGACCTAGTTCCCCAGGGAAAGCTTAATTGCTCAGCCA